>NC_088685.1:206239079-206545468 GCF_028017835.1 Emys orbicularis | reverse complement strand
ATTGTGGTTCAGGTGTTGCTGATGGTCTCTCAAAAGCAATTAAGGGTCTTAATGAATTAGTGAAAGAAGCCATAGTGCATGCACATATAATGTCAAATAAAACAATTTATACCTTGCATACAAATAGTGCCTTCCACCCCCAGAGTCTAGTGCACCCCTTCCGTGATTTTATTAACTCCATTTGCAGAATGGCATTTGAAGAAACATTCTGGCTGCAACACAAGAACGCAGATGCACAGAAATTATGAATTAGGGCTACTGACTAATTAATTTGTGAAGCTATACTCCATCAATTGAGACAGCACTAGAACAAGATTAACGTTAACAAAACTTGATATATGATAACAGAGTACATAATGCAAAAGATTTCATGCAGTGGAGAAACATTGTATTCGAATGGCTACTGAAAATTATTATGGTATATAGTTAGCTACTAACTTTCAAACATATGTTTTACAGCCACTTTCTATCTGCCTACTCAAGTGAAAAATGGGTTTTGTCCAAATTAAAGACTGGGAGCCAAATTCTGCTCTGAATTAGACATGTTTGAAGATTTTTATTGACATTAATGGAATTTGCACTTGTGTATCTGAGATCCAAATTTGACCTTAATATTAGGTCAAATTTTATTTTTCAAAAGTTAGCTAACGTTCATATAGAGCATGGGAGGGGAAGGCCTGAAGGTGTAGAAAATTCCGTATGTAAGTCTTGGGGCCTGAAACTCTAAAAAGTAGAGAATAGTGTATTGACACATCTGGGTGAGTAGGGAGAAGAACCGGCCAGAGCTGCCTGAGAAGGCCAGATGACAGGGAGGGAGTTCTGAGCTAGCATCTCTTGGTAAGCAAGGGGAAACAACTAGCTGAATTTTGAGTTTGGGGGCAACAAAACCCTGATCCAGAATGGGGAATGAAAGGACAAGAGAACTTCACCAAATGTCATGGAGGTGAAGGGTTACCTTGACTGTGGCTGAAGTCAGGCCCAGCAGGAGGGGGAAGGAGAGGCTGGTTCCAGGGCCGGCTCCAGGCACCAGCCGCCCAAGCACGTGATTGGGGCGGCACCTTATAAGGGGTGGCCAATATTGGGGTGGCGGGGGGCGCTCGCGGTGTTTTTCTTTTTGTTCGTGGGGCGGCGCTCGAGGGGTGTTTTTTTTGTTTCGGTAGCGCGGCGCTGGGGGGGGGGCCTTCGGCGGCACGGCACGGCACGGCACGGCACGGCACGGCGCGGCGCTGGGGGGGGGGGGGTTTGGGCGGCCCGGCCCGGCGCGGCGTGGCGCTCTGGGGGTTTGGGCGGCCCAGCCCGGCGCAGCACTCCGAGGGGGCGGGGGTTTGGGCGGCCGGCGCGGCGCTCCAGGGGGGCGGGGGTTTGGGTGGCCTGGCCCGGCGCTGGGGGGAAGTGGGGGTTTGGGCGGCGCGGTGCGGTGCTCGGGGGGGGTTAGCCGGCCCGGCCCGGCGCTCCGAGGGTTTGGGCAGCTCGGTGAGGCGCTTGGGTGGGGGCGGGAGGTTGGGCGGCCCGGCGAGGCGCTCGGGTGGGGGGGTGGGGGTTTGGGCGGCCTGGAGAGGCGCTTGGGTGGGGAGGCGGGGGTTTTGGCAGCCCGGCGCGGCGCTCGGGGGGGGTTCGGCGGCCCGGTGCGGCGCTCGGGGGTTTGAGCGGCCCGGCGCTCCGGGGGTTTTGGGCGACCCGGCGCTCGGGGTGGGGAGTGCGAGGGGTTTGGCCGGCCCAGGGTGGTGCTGGGGGGCGGGTGTTACAGCGGGGCGGCGCTCTTCTTTTTTGCCTGGGGCGGCAAAAAAGTTAGAGCCGGCCCTGGCTGGTACCTACCTTCTGATGGTAAGAACTCCGTTCAAAGTCTGTTATGCTGCTGATCCCTTTCTGAAGGCTCAGCACCAAGGTAGCTTGCAGGTGGTAGATGGCTTTGAGGCAGCAGACAGAGCTGAGGTGACTTGGAGATGGTGGATTACTGAGCTGGCATAGGCTGAAGCCACAGAGAGCAGCAGTCTAGTTGAGGGACTCCGGTGTGGACTCCCCTACCCAGCAATCGAAGGTGAAATCCCATCAGCTGGTAGTGTCCCAGAGCAGACTAGGCAACACTTCCTTTAGGGCTAACGATGGTCCTGCCAGAATTCTTGGACTCCTCCAAACCTAGATAATAAACTGTGAGCGGGGAGCTAGCCAGAAGTGGCTAGAATATATTATCACAACTGCAAGTGGAGGACTGAGGTTGGGCCTATTAAGACACTCAGGTGGGAGGAGGGGAGTCTTACCTAATAGATATTGTGAAACGCAGCAACCAATAAATTAAGCTTATTCTGTTGTGCCTCCTCCCTCCCCCATATAAAGTTCTTTGTTTTAAATCCCTAAGCTCAGTGCCTGCAAGTGGAGAAATGTTGCCTATAAAGGGCACCCAGGGTGATATATGGAGTTTCCTGGGTTTCTGAGTGGGGGCTTGAGCTGGTGTTTAAGTTTTCTAAGATTCCTTTTGAAAACTGAACCCAGCCCTTTTTGCTGCTGACAGCACCTGGCAGAAGAATGGCTCGTAACTTAATAGATGTAATGGTTTCCTAAAGTAAAACAATTGGACCTGATTCACCTGTACCCTCTGGCCTTAATTTTCAAAAAGTGACTAGTGATTTTTGGGTGCCCAACTAGAGACACTTTTTAAAGGGGCTCATTTGTCAGAGGGCGAGTGCTTGGCATTTTCTGAAAATCAGGCCCCTTTAAGGTGTTTCAAGTTGGGCACCCAAAAACGGAGGCAACCAAAATTGATATTCATTGCTGCAGATATAGGCCTCTATTAGCTCTTCACTGCCATATGGACACAAAGCAACCAGACAATACTGCTCAGTTGAGTTAAGGTGGCTTTACAAGAGAGGGTTAAGAGTTAACAAGAGAGTTGAACTAAGCTGCTTTTCACGACGCCTCATACTTTTGACTTTGTCTTTCGACAGATTTGAAAATCAAGTGAATTTCTCTCCCTTCCCCTCCCTCACATGGTTTCTAGAGCTGGTTGAAATGTTGAAATTGCCAATTTGGGGGAAAATAAGGGAGAGCGGATGGATATCAAAGTACTTTCAATTCCCTGCCAACCCCCTTTTTATCTCTACATGTAGAAGAGGTGAGCAAATGGTAGTGGGATGAGGAGCACATGCAGGTGGGCTCAATGGCCTATCCGGTCCAAACATAAAAGAGAAAGGAAGCAAGCAGTGGCAGTCTGAAGTACTTCAATGCTTGAAACCCAAAGAGTGAGTTTGTTTTGTGATTGGGCTGCTCTGGAGAGGGGGAGACCATGTGAATCTAATGGCTACCAGTATCTTGGTCTTCCATTTCATTAGCAACTAATCTGATTCTATTCTTCCTGCTCGTCTTTGCAGTCACCACACTCAAGTTCTTGATATTTGATTTCCTTTCTTGGAAGATGGTGCTGTAGGTTTATTAATTAGCCTCTTAGAGTTGGTAGAGCAACTTCCACCTTTTCATGTTCTCTGTATGTATATATATCTCCTTACTATATGTTCCATTCTATGCATCTGATGAAGTAGGCTGTAGCCCATGAAAGCTTATGCTCAAATAAATTTGTTAGTCTCTAAGGTGCCACAAGTACTCCTGTTCTTTTTGCGGATACAGACTAACACGGCTGCTACTCTGAAACTGCTCACAGTCTTGCCACTATCTGATTGTCAAAGTGCTAAAACAGCCAGCAGGCCTGATTTCTCCATTGCTTTACATCTTGTGGAGTTATTTATAGCTGTGCAAAGTGGTTGCAAAATGGGTATAAAATACTGCTGTCCTGTTTTGGTAGCATTTTACATTAGAGCTCTGAGAATAATGGATTTTTCAATTCACTAGAAAATCAAAAAAATTGAAGAAAGAATTGTTTTGGGTCAACCCAAAAATGATTTTTAGAGTTTTTTTGGTGAATTGAAAAAATCAAAAGATAAATAATTTTGGATTAAACAAAGCATTTTGTTTGCCCAGAAATGAAATGTTTTGTTCTGAATATTTAAAAAAAAATAATTTCAAACCAGCAATTTTAAATTGAAACATTTTGTTTTGAAAATATCAAAATGAAACATCTCAATTCATAAATTTTTTTTAGTTTCTTTAGCTAAGCAATTAGCTGAAAGCTATGCAAATTCAGCAAATTCAGCTGACCCGAATCTGCATTTCTTTCTCTCACTAAGTTTCACCCTGCTCTGTTTTACACCTGGGTAAATAACCACACAAGGTGCAGGGCCACTGAGAATCAGGTCCAATAAATGATCTTCAGGATGTATATGTTCTAGAACTTCCAGTGGACGAGGGGGATGTTGGAGCTATACCAAAACCCAGCAGCATATGAAGATTAAGAACATAAGAATGCTCATACTGGGTCAGACCAAAGGTCCATCCAGCCCATTATCCTGTCTACTGACAGTGACCAATGCCAGGTGTCCCAGAGGGAGTGAACCTAACAGGTAATGATCAAGTGATCTCTCTCCTGCCATCCATCTCCACCCTCTGACAAACAGAGGCTAGGGACACCATTCCTTACCCATCCTGGCTAATAGCCATTAATGGACTTAACCTCCATGAATTTATCTAGTTCTCTTTTAAATCCTGTTATAGTCCTAGCCTTCACAACCTCCTCAGGCAAGGAGTTCCACCGGTTGACTGAGCGCTGTGTGAAGAACTTCCTTTTATTTGTTTTAAACCTGCTGCCCATTAATTTCATTTGGTGGCCCCTAGTTCTTATATTATGGGAACAAGTAAATAACTTTTCCTTATTCACTTTCTCCTCACCACTCATGATTTTATATCTCTATCATATCCCCCCTTAGTCTCCTCTTTTCCAAGCTGAAAAGTCCTAGCCTCTTTAATCTCTCCTCATATGGGACCTGTTCCAAACCCCTAATCATTTTAGTTGCCCTTCTCTGAACCTTTTCTAATGCCAGTATATCTTTTTTGAGATGAGGAGACCACATCTGTATGCAGTATTCAAGATGTGGGTGTACCATGGATTTATATAAGGGCAATAAGATAGTCTCCATCTTATTCTCTATCCTTTTTTTAATGATTCCTAACATCCTGCTTGCTTTTTTGACTGCCGCTGCACACTGCGTGGACGTCTTCAGAGAACTATCCACGATGACTCCAAGATCTCTTTCCTGATTAGTTGTAGCTAAATTAGCCCCCATCATATTGTTTGTATAGTTGGGTTTATTTTTTCCCAATGTGCATTACTTTACATTTATCCACATTAAATTTCATTTGCCATTTTGTTGCCCAATCACTGAGTTTTGTGAGATCTTTTTGAAGTTCTTCACAGTCTGCTTTGGTCTTAACTATCTTGAGCAATTTAGTATCATCTGCAAACTTTGCCACCTCACTTTTTACCCCTTTCTCCAGATCATTTATGAATATGTTGAATAGGATTGGTCCTAGGACTGACCCTTGGGGAACACTGCTAGTTACCCCTCTCCATTCTGAAAATTTACCATTTATTCCTACCCTTTGTTCCCTGTCTTTTAACCAGTTCTCAATCCATCTCTTATCCCACCCATTGATTGATTTCTGAGTAGTAGCTACTGCTGTAGGGATACAGAGTGAATTCAATTCCAGCAGGCCAGGTGGAGAGCTCACTTTCAGTCAGCTTTGCTACAGACATAACTTTTATATCTGCAGTTGAATCTTCTTCTGAATCCCTGACTTCATGGAAGAAGGGGTTTACTCTGGACGGTTGCTAATTCCTTCCACATCACCTTGAGCTGTGCAATATATCAGGAATGCAACTGGCTTCAGAGGTATCTTGATCCTCTTTGTTATCCGCTACCTATGGTGCTAATCACCTTGTGTAACCTACTACTGAGTGTGTTACAGATCCCAAGAGAGAAGATGATTTGTTCCAGCACCCAGCTGCAGAGCCTTGGCTCTTCAGTATGAATTCAGCAGCTTATGTTTTGAGATCTGAAGGTCCCATTTCAATCCCCGGTTCTGTCTCCCAAGATGGCAGCTATCACGCGTACTCTCAATCTCATTCTGATGCAATTGGCTGTGTCGTACAAAATCTGATCACGTGGTTCTGGTATATACGATCTAGGATCCATTTTTAAGAGCATATCACTGACATCAGCCTGTCCGTAAGGTCAGTAACTCTTGGTTAACAACACACACAAACCCTTTTAACTCCTTTTATGTCTCTGTTAAAACTACATATAAAAGGATATGACAAGATCCACCCCGGTAGGGACATATTTTTTTGGCAGCGCTGACATCATTCAATCACACCTGCCTTGGCAGTGACAGTGCGGGATGGACTGATGACACTCTCTAAGTATTTTCCGGGCAGACTAGCATAGTGCTACCTTGCGAACGGTGAGGCGTGTAACAGGAAATATGGGCAGCGTGTCAGGGGTCTCTGTTTCAAATGCAAAATCTGGTTTCCTCCTTCCTGCGGGTCATGTACTTCTTAAATAAAAGCATTCAGTAAGATGGGCTGATTCCTCAGGAAGGCTACTCTGACAAACCAATACTGGCCCATCATCTCTATATGGTCCCTAATGGACTTGTCTGTGACTTCACACACAATAATTAGTAATACCCAGCTATCCAACCTCATACCCGGGGAGAAATATTTTAAAATAAAATTAATCTGCAATTACTTCTACAATGAAACAGACATTTTTACCTTGAAATGAGGCTTCAGTAATTTGACTTTCCAGGAATGCAACAAAGTCATTGCCCTGTCGCTGATCTTCTCGCTGACCAGGCATATGCAGCAGCGAATGCATGCTGGCTAGAAGTGAGCTTTGTGTTTTCAAAGGGCCTGCTCAGAAGCTCAATGAGAGTTGTGATGCTTCCTCTTAGTTTTATTGTGTTGTAGACACAGCCCCAGCTGCTGTTTCAAGCTAAAGCTTGTAGGGTCAGATCCTCAGCTGTTGTCAAAGGGCAATGTTGATTTATACCAACTGAGGAGCTAGCCCTGGAGTGTTGAATCTCTGCCAGAACTTTAGGCCTAATTCACACCATGTGACCCTTGTTGTCTTACATCTCTCCAGGGGTTGCATGAAGCACTCACTGCCCCTGTGGGAGTGCTGAGCAGGATTGTGCTGTGGGATGCACATTCTTTCTGCAGGTAGGCAGATGGACTGCGCACTGTGGTGCAGCATGGTGCAGCATGCTTGGCTCTCCACAGATCTTCGCCAGATCTGCTGGCTGATGCAGGGCAGGTGCGTGTGGCCAGGCTACAAACTCTCCTCCCTCTTTGGGGTGGGTTGTATCCCCAAGGGGTGCTAAGAAGAAGCAGTAACCTGAGCCTGGGGACAGAAGACTGTCTGTGTCAAGACACTGTGCCAGGGTTTGAAGAGGGGATAGGTTTCTTGTGAAACCTTCCTACACGTTCTAGCCTTAAGTGACTAGTCCATGTAAAATACTGCATTAATCTGGTTATGGCAGGTATCACAAGGTGGTGCTGCTACTGTTTTTCAAGTTCTCTTTCTTAGCATGACAGCACTACTCAGTCTTTGAAGAAATGCTCTGCTGTTAGTTGTGATGCAGTTTCTTTTTGGTGGGTGGGGGGAAGCTGCTGCAAACAGCAGGGGAGTTTGATCTCTGCATTAAGCTCTCTAACCGAACTCAGTTCCTGGGACAGAGTTGCTTCCTGGGAACCAGACATTGGTGTGTTAGCTGAGAGTCCTGAAAGAGATGGGAATTACCTTCTTGCTGTCTGACCACTCCTGTTGAGGGATTGCCATAAAGTATAAATAAACCATGTCCCTGATTTCTCCTTCCATGGGAAACTGAGCTGCAAAGCCCTAAACCTGCTACTGCTTGGCAGAAGGGTGACAGTTCTTTGACCCTGATATGCCATGCCGTTGTGGTAAAAGGAAGGCATTGTGAAAATGAAGCTGTATAAACCAAAGGGTGTGATGTCCCCTTTGTGCAGCAACGCTGCTCACTAAAACTCCCCAGCTGCCCTCTTCTTCATCACCTGCCTCTCCAGTCCTCTTGTAAATCCAGTGAATAATATAATAAATAAAACAGAAAGTTGCCTTGCCCATAAAAAGTCCTGTTGATAAGGCTGAGCTTCTGCCTTGCTGCTTTCACATTTCCAGCTTGTCAACAATTTGAAAATATTGCACCTTTGAATTTGATACAGGAACTTGCTTTAAGAGTTCAGTCTTTGTGCACCGTTCATTTTAAAATTGGTCTCTGACTGAGAGTTCCATGACTGAGAGGCTCTAAAATGGATTGTGCAGTCACGAGACAGAAGTTAACAGCTTCCGAAACATGCTCTCGATCTATAGTTATATAAATAAAATCGCTGTATACAAAATTAGTCACACACACACGCTGGTCAGCCGTGAATTTAAGATGTAGACCAACAAATTATTCACTAGTGATGAGTATGTTGTGAATGAGCCAAATCTTTACAGAATGATTACTGTCAATATATTTTAGAGGGTTTTTTTTAAAACAAGTTCATAGGGATCATTTCTTGATCTATCTGCCTATAACCTTAAGTGTTTAAGCTGTCATGAATCTAACCATTCAGGGCTCTGAGGGAGACAAAAATTAAAGTTAATGGATATTTTAAAACCTTTTCTAGACATAAAATGTAATTGCTTTAAAGTCCAATATCCTAGAATCTTCCAGAACTAGAAGCAAATGCTGTGTGACCTATTGGAAGACTACAAATCTCCTTTTCCAATAATGTAAAGTTCTCAGACAAGATCTTTCTTCCAAATGATATCCTAAACTCAGGGCTTGTCTACACTGGCAAGTTTCTGCGCAGTAAAGCAGCTTTGTGTACACACTGCCAAGCCACTCTTACTGAATGTGAAGACAAACTGAAACAATAGCTCAAAGATAGGTGTTAGCTGTTCCCCTTCAGTATAGTGTGTGTTGACTCTGAAACCTAATGATGGAACCCCCAGCAGCTACCAAAACAGCCAGTTTCCCGTGGCAACTTTACACTGCAAGTACATGATTTCTGTACACTATTCTGTGGCACAATTAACATTTGTGAGGCAGTTTAAGATATAATGAATCTGATATAAAACAAATAACTCTAAGGATACTGTACTAAGTGTATTATTCATGTCCATATTCATTTCAATAGAAACCTCCATTTTTTTAGTTTCCCTGGTAGCTGCTGCAGTAGTTATACTCTGCTGCAATGCGATGCAACTGGGAAAACAATAGGGCTTAATGCTGAATTTAGCTGCAGCTGGTCACGTATTTTCTATGGCCTGTGTTATGCAGGAGGTTAGACTAGGTGGCCATAATGGTTCCTTCTGGCTTTGGAATCGATGAATCCTGCTCCTTGCCCATACAAAACATCCACCATTTTAAGCAACAGAACCACAGACTGCACATCTGAACTCGGCAGACAATTCATGAAAGAATCTTAACTTGTACCAACAGCAACAGAATGAACAGAACTGAACCTAATTTTTTCCTGGGATTCACCATCGGGACCCTACCCCCCAGGAGGAACCAGGAATTAGAAGAGGCTTGGCCACAGAGCTCTTGGGAGGGGCTGGCATTCTGTGAGGGGGGACTCAGCAAGCACTGGGAGACCACCCACAAGAATGTGACCAGTAAAGACTTCGTCTTCTGGAAACCCATGGTCAGTAGAGGACGGGCCAATTGAAAATTCTTGGCCAAGAACAACCTTACAACCTAAGATCCTCAGGTACAGCTAAGGGGAAGTGACTGGCAAGGACTTTGGGGCTATGTCTACACTGCAATAGACACCTGTGGCTGGCCCGTGCCAGCTGACTTGGGCTCGCAGAGTTTGGGCTCAGGGGCTGTTTAATTTTAGTGTAGACATTCAGGCTGCAGTCCCGGCTCTGGGACCCTCCCACCTTGCAGGGTCCTGGAGCCTGAGCCCTATAGTCTACACCACAATTAAACCTCCCTGAGCCCAAGCCCTGTGAGCCTGAGTCAGCTGGCATGGCCAGCTGTGGGTGTCTAACTGCAGTGTAGACATACCCTGAGCCTCCATGTTGGCTGATTTGCATGTAGGCTATGAGAGATCTTTGGTTCTCCCAAGACATTTCCCCTCCCTTGCCCATTGGGCATGCTTATTCCATCTCTTAGGCTGGTCCCAGCTGCCATGTTCTGTTGCCCTAGGTGACATCTGACACAGAGCCGGGCAGCAGTTTCCAAGTTAAAGTGAAGTACAGCAACCATTTCTTCAGCTGCATTTAGGATGCATTGCCATCATAATCCTCCCTGTGCCCGCTGCTGCGAGAGGTCGCCGTGCATGGGCGTGAGCCGGTACTAGACTGGGTGAGCATCATGGTTGCTTTTTTAGAGACTTGGAAAGTTATTGATCTCCCTCTAATCTTGGCCACTGACGTGGGTTAGTTAGTTCAGACAGAGATTGTTGGCTTTAGATCCAGAGGTTCAACATTACAAATGATGGCCCATGTGGGGATCAAACCCACAACCTTGGCACAATGAATGTCACTTGTAATGAAGTGCCCCTGGAACCTCTGAATCTAAAAGCATGAGCCTCCTGCCCAAGACTGTAGCAGGCTCATCATCCTCTCATGGTGGCCAGGGGGGACAGAGTGGGTGGGTTACACTCACAGCTGACATAAATAAGTCCCTTGTATACCTGTGTGGCCAGGAGATCTTTTCCTAGCATCAGGTTGAGCTTCATTCCCCTGCTCGGACTCTGCAGAAATTCTGCATCATGTGGGCTGGCACTATCATTTAAATACCAGCCTAATCTGCATGAGAGTTAACTCCTTACCCATCGAATAGAATGAGTTTCTAGTGGGCAGCAGAATATGGAGTAGATATGTGTGGGTCTGATCCCTACTCATTGTTTTTTCCTGTCTCTCTCCTTGTCTCGTGAAAAGTGTCCTATGTACCCAATTCAGAGTCTCATGTGCAGATCAGAGATCAGAAATTACCATCATGTGGTTGACTCTGAGCCCGGCTCAATACATCGTTCTCTGATCTGAGATGCCACTAGCAATAGCTCCTCCTGGTATTGGCTTGTTGTTTGAAGGCGAAGTACACTGCAGCGGCCCTTTATCAGTTGAGCGCACGTTATTTTTCTGCAGCATGTCCCTGGCAGCTAGCCAGCCCAGACGTGATATCAGGGGTTGCCCCTACCGTCTGAACTGCATTGGCACTTCTGATGTCTTGTGTGTTTCCTGTGTTTGTGTGTATGCTTCCCAGTAGCCATTACAGAGACCCTGCCTGGCTTCCTGTGCCATGCTTGGGGCCTAGAGCAGCAGAGGGATGTTTCTACAGGTAGCAACCACAGGGCATAGCCGTAACTGGGTAGCATTCACTGCTGTGACAGCTGCCTGGTGGCCAGCATTACAGTCTAGGCATTGAGGCAGCTGGGCACTCAGATGAAGACTCCCAAAGCCCCTGCATGGCCAACCCTCAGCTTTGAACATTCTCCTGAATTCTGGAACACGCAGAGCTGAGCTGTCACACTCCCGGCGGAGAGTCCAAATACCCCTTTCCTTTGCAAATCCCTCTGCACGTGTCAAATGGCTGCTGGCACATAGAACAGCAACTTGTGCTGCAAAACTGCAGGTCAGAAATAAGAGACCAAGAATTCATGGTCTGATTTTTTTTCCCGAGCTCATCCAATTCCCCTTCAGTTCAATAGGAATTATGGGTGTTCATGATCTCTGAAAACCATGCCATCTATCAGGCTTCAGAGCAGGCTGGCAGATTCTTTGCACGTCGGGGCAGATCACAATCCAGCCCTTACCATGTGTTTGTCTCTTCAATTTGCTGCCCTGGTACTAACTACTTTTCTGTTAGCAATGGCTCTTTCATGGGACAGATCATGCATTAATTTTCTCCGTCATGTTTTAACATGGTGTGATGGGTAAAAAGAAACACTAGAAATGGGTAGTGAATCCGGGGGCAGGAGGGAGGGGGCCCAAAATACTGTGTGTCACATCGATTGTTGCGAAGAAGGACACCCACAACCAGCACCCGCCCCCCCTGCACAAACTGCACTCAGCTCTTTTTCTCAGTGCTGGAGGAATAAGTCAGGTTCCTGACACTCAACACTGCACTAGAGGGAAGGAAAGACCAAGCAAGAATAGTGTCGCCTGTGCCAAGTCAGTGCTGCAATGAATCAATTCTGCCACGCAGCAGTGATTTGTTCAACCTGGTGCTGTGTGGGTAACAGTTTCATTGCAGCAACCAACTCGGCTGCTCTTTGTTATCTGCTATTTACCGCGTGGCTCAGGTCATTGCAGCTGTAAACATTTTACGTCCTTATGAATAGGGTTTTATTAGAAGAAGGTGAGGGAACAAACGCATGCAGGTGCTGGATACATGACTGGAGCATGTTTGTTTCATTACTGGAGCACACTGTCCATTTCAGCTGCATTTTTTTAATGGCATCCCCTGTTGTTTCTGCACTTATAAAGGGAAGCAGATTGCAAAATGTTCTGAGTGGGTGTCTCTGTGCAGATAGAAATTCCAACTCTGTTTGTGGTTGCGTTTGCATCTGAAAAGGTAAGGCTCTGCTAAGGATACTGCCCACCACCCTAACGCTGGAGTGTTGGTTCTTTTTGCAACTTCAGAGGGGGGAAATGGAGACTCTCTCCCTTGTGACTACTGAAAAAATAAATCAATATTTGCCAGCATGGCCTTCAAGGACAGCTCCTCTGAAATGGGGGAAGGGATCCGGAGGGGTAGAAAGGAAAGAAAATCTTCTCTCCCACAAGCAAATATAACTGAATATTAAGGGCAAAAATGCAAATAGCTTAGAAAAGTTGACCGTGCAGCCTAATATTTCCACTGGACGCCCACAAGACACCACTGCCATTGGTCCTATCTGCATTACCGGGGGAAATGCACCCGGTGCAGAGGGCCAGCATGGGGTATATGCACCACTTAAGTCCCACTTAGCCCTCAAAATAGGGCTTATGTGAGAGTGGTGCATAAGTTTTATGCTGGCTTTCCTCTGAATTTCACCATGCAGCTGCAAAAGGATTGTTTTTAGCCAATATCTCCATTGCCATCATAGTGTAATGGCCTTCTGCTCTATTATCTCTGTGTATTGGCCATTATGCATCTTCCTTGTCTCTGCTATGAACATTGAGAAGCAGAGGCCCCAATGCTCTGGTGTGGCCAAGGAGTAGTTAGCACAAGTCTTCAGGCATGGTGTTTGGATGGCTACAAGATCAGGCAGAGAGGTGCTTTTGCTAGCTTTGTACCCACCCCGATCCTGGCAGGTCCCTGACATAACTTAGAGCAGCCTAAAGGCTGCTCTAACCTATGCTAGCTGCTAGTGACTGACCTACAGAGCGTTTTAGCTGCTGGAACTTGCTAGGTATAAAGGTGTCCTTGCCGTGCCGCTCTTCTCCCGCCATAGCCCCTGCACTGTGGCTGGGAGGAAGTGATGAAGAAGCATTGCAGTGACTCTATGCCACCTGAAGACTCCACTATGGTGGTGCAATCTTTGAATGGTCTACTGGATCAGCTGGTGTTCAAGGCAGGGTCTGGCCTGATGGGAGCAGACTGTGTCAACACAACTAGACCACATTGGGCCATGTAAGCAACCAGCCCCTATACTACACATTGTCGGTGGCTTTTTTTTATGCTGTTTCCAGTGTAAAGTGTGGAAACAGTTTGTGAAATCCCTTTTAAGTGGCATAAAGCTTTCCTGATTTTATGTCCCTGCATTAAATAAATTGTACCATCACCCAAATCCCTCCCAGGCAGGGGGCATCTATTTACAGAACGTCGAGATGGCAGTTGACCCATCTTGCCTTCTAAAAGCAACAGAAGATGAAAAATGTTTCCAATACAAGTTCATTAGGTCAGACTACGGCCCCTGGACCAGCTGGTGTAAATCAGCATAGCTCCACTGATGTCAACTGAGTTACACCCATGTACATCAGCTGAGGATCTATCCCATTGAATTTGTTCTAGTTGTCCGATATGGTGACAGTATTATCTGTAAATAGCAGTGTTGTGTGTAGAGAGGGGAGGCCAGAGGGAATGAGAAATGGAATATGGATCCTTTCACCTCTAGGTCAGTGCTTCAAATCTGTCCCCGGTCAGTAATGACCAAAAGTCATTTCATTTGATGGATGCTGAGAAATGGATTGTTGGCCTCAGTCTAGTTCCAAAAGGAAAAGTGTCCACATACATCACCACAATTGGCATCCTTGGGGCAATCTCATTGGCTAGGCCAAGGGCATAAAGACCAAGTTGCCCTCTCACATCTAGGGAGGGGCGTACCAGGACAAGGATGAGACACATGGGCAGGGTAGGGTGGGGAAGCTGGCATTGTACTACTCCTCTGGAGATGCAGAGAGCGTCTTTCACCAGAGCTGTCAATCTGCCACCTTTCATCAACACTAACGTATCTTGAAGACATTTCAAGGCTATGAGGATAAGTTTATGGAGGGGATGGTATGATGGGATAGCCTAATTTTGGCAATTAAATTATCTTTGACTATTAGCAGTAAATATGCCCAATGGCTTGTGATGGGATGTTAGCTGATCACCAAAATTGGGGTCAGGAAGGAATTTTCCTGCAGGGCAGATTGGCAGAGGCCCTGGGGTTTTTTTGCCTTCCTCTGCAGCGTGGGGCATGGATCACTTGCTGGAGGATTCTCTGCACCTTGAAGTCTTTAAACCACGATTTGAGGACTTCAATAGCTCAGACATAGGTTAGGGGTTTGATACAGAAGTGGGTAGGTGAGATTCTGTAACCTGCGTTGTGCAGGAGGTCAGACTAGACGATCATAATGGTCCCTTCTGATCTTAATGTCTATGATTCTAGGATTCTAGGATCAGTGTGTTTTTAAGAAAGAACAAAACAGCTGGCTAGTGTAAACGGTGAAGACTAAGGGTTATGCAAATTAAGCTAGCAGATTGCACTGACTAAATACAGATCCTACTGGTTTCCACAGAGGGCAGGCAGTTCTCCATCTGAAAGCTACATTAAAGCATTGCATAGAGAAACACACCGCATAAACAGTAGGAGTTATAAATAAACGTCCTTCTCAGGGACTCCTCATAGACATGAAGCCCACTGGCATTTCTGCTACTGCATCAGTGGCACTAACGGATTTTCCCTACAGCTCAGTTAGCATCTGATTCTGCCAGGCCTCTACACAAGGGTGTAGTGGGGGGTAAAGGAGATTACATGGAGCCTTTCTCCCCTGGGCATTGCCCATGGAAGAGCCCAGCAGCACTGCAGTCCCCGCAACCCAGGCATGCATGGGAACTCAGAAGGGGCAGCAAGGAAGTGGCGAGGCATGTGACACCCACACCAGCCAGTGGAGGACTAGCATGCAAGAAGGAACAGGCTGCAGTGTAGTAACACACTCCTCCTGGGCCCTGGGGAGGCATTCTCAGTCCTTAGGCACATTGCCATCCTTAAGAGGTGGATCCTTCAACTGATGTAAATTGACTTGACTGGAGCTGTGACAGCTTACACCAGCTGAGGATCAGGGAGGAGCAGATAGGGGCAGGGATGTGGAGAAGAATGTGAGATTGTGCTAAACCCACAAGGAGCCCTGGTTACATTGGCAAAAGCCGGAGATCTCTTTTCCTGCCTGGAGCTTGAGCCCCATAACACAAATGTCCTGATGAAAATAAAATGCAAACGAAAGGTGCGGGGGCAGCACTGTTATATTTTTAAAAATAATCTTTTCTCTTTCACCCTATCCCACAACTTCTCCACTTGGTTATTTGCCTGGCTTTCTGAAGCTGTTTACTGATCTCGCTCCAATTAGCTCTCAGACAGAACTAGCTGTTTGCCAGATTCCTAAGAACAGCTCTGAAGTAGGTGCTTTGTTCCGGAGCAGCATTCCAGTGCCTTGCGTCCCCCTACACACACATACCAAAGTGAAAGGGAGAGTGGGCTTAGCTACTGTAGCATCTTCTCTTGCTTTGTTTCTTTGATTTATTTTTAGCTCCCTTGCTGCCTGCCTTCCTCCGGCGCTTTGAGGAGCGGCTTTTGCACACCCCTGTCAATTCTGAGTCTCATCCCCCTCCCCAGTGCATTTCTGATTCCTGTGATGTTTCAAGTATCCCTAGATGCAGATGTCAAGCCAGATGATTTTATTCAGCTCGATCCTAGTATCTAGCATTTTTATGTTTGCCCGGCTCTAGAAAAGTATTTTCCTTCTTGTCGGTTTCAAGTAAAGAACAAGAATGCCTCTGTTTTCCTGCAATATGGCCTTCTCTGGGTCCTATTTCTTCTCCCCAGAGATTTAATGCTGGTTTGATTAGCCTCCCAATTGTAAAGATCCCTCTGCTGGTACTGAGCTCCCGAGATTCAAACAGACAAACCATTCTTGGGCTCGCTGCACCAACAAGGGATTAGATTCTTGGGCCCCCTACCTCTTCCAATAGACAAGTGGTTTCTTGGGCTTATGGAGATCCAGGGCGAGTGTGCAGGAGTTCAGAAAAAAGGCTCTCCAGCCTGTGGGCCTTCTGCTGAGTGCCTCTGGGAAGCCATTGGCACTTCAGAGCATGGGGTTTTACATCCTCCACCCACAAAGGAGAGAGAGGGATTTCACAGCCAAAGCAGATGGGTAGTTATATTGGAGGAAATCAAGCGAGAACAACAAGGGGCATCAACATGGACACTAGAAAAGGCAGGAAAAGGCAGGTACACAGTTCAATTATCTCAGTGCATACAGTGGATTCAGAATCCATGAATCTACATGGCAGGGGGTGGACTAGATTATCTATTTATTATTATTGTTATGATAGCACCTGAGGCCTCAGCCAAGATCAGAGCCTTATGGTCACTTCCTTTTCTAATTTCTATTCTATTCCATCATCATCTATCTGACTTTCCAGAATATCTGGCCACCCTGAGCTCTCCTTTGAACAGCAGTTTTTGGGAATAGCTAGGACCTCCCAGGAGTCCTGGCACCGGAGGCGGCTCAGGAGTTTGCTGAATAAGGACATCCCTGGCCAGGCTCCCTGTAGTAAATGTAACTCCATCCTCTGCCTCTAGCACTCCTATGGTTTGTGCCTTGAACTTTGAGCCAGGAAAGAGGGACATGGGGGATCTGAATAAATAGAGGGGGTGATGCCACAGCTGAGCTGTGGTCTCCATTATGGATATCACGCAGCCTTCACAACCAGGCGGGGTTGGCCACACACTCTGCACTCTTGCAGTCAAGTCTCACTCATTCGCTGAGCTGGCTGGCCCTCTACACAGCCACCACATGACACTTTCTGACCCCATGACTTCCTGGGGTGGAGTTGCCGCCTCCAGGGATCCTCACCAGACTTTATTCCACCATGAGCCTGCCTAAAACCCAAGGGAATTGAACCCATTTTCTACCAAATCCTTCACTCAACCAGGAAGTTGCCGACATCATTAAAATGGGTGCTACTCTTTTATCCCAGCAGTCTCCTGCTATCCATTGACGTCGGCAGAAGCAGGATGAAGACCATCGCTGTAGAGTGAGAGGCAGTTGTCCTTGGTGTCCTGCCCAGGCCTCACATAAACTTTCCCCTGATTTTCAACCCATCTTCCTTCTGGCCAGCCCGTCTGAAAGAGAACGGCTGCCACTGAACTCTGGTCTGGTGCGTGGTAGCAGTGCAGGTGAGGAGCTGCGGTGGACGATGGGCTTTCTCTGAGCCACTGCCCTCCACCTCTGAAGCTGGGGGACGCAGGTCTTTTCTTAGCATCGGGATTCAAAATAGGAAAAGCTCCAAACTGTATTGGCCCTAGTCAAACTGCTCCCATGCCTTCTGATAGACTCTGGTAAAAGTTTCTAATCCCATAAAGTGCATCACTGCACGTGCGTGGCTCTCATAATTGTTTTATTGCAGCCGAAAATGTTAATGTCATCCTAATGCAGTTTTCTGCCCAGCCCCTGATGAAGATTAAGCGAATGAAAGGAAAATCGGATTGCACCGAAACACATTCGTTTTGTATTCTTTGCTGCTGCTTTTTTGTACAAAGGGATTGAGCTGTTATCCTGATGTGAAATGGGACAGCTTCCCGGAAGCTAACGGCTGCTCAGCCCAAAATGTGACTTACTCCCTTGCCATCTACCTGGTTGCAAAGTCCATGAAGATCTTCCTATGTGGCACTGTTCCCCAGCTCACCCCACTCCAAAACAATGTGTAAGCAGGCCCCACTCTGCTACCGTTGTGGTACAAAGAGAGTGGATCCTGCCCACAATCCCCTGCTCTTATGTAGAAGAGTCCCCAGCAGGCTTGACTCCCTCTCCTGAGTGGGAGAAGAGAAGAGTGGTTGAAGCGTGACATACTCTGGCTATTCCAGCTGATGTATGGTCACTATGGGACCACAGCAAGGTGATGCACTTTAGGACAGCCCCCAGTTGGCTCAGACTTGAGTCCAAGGGACATGCAGAGAAATAGGGAAACATCACTGGCTTGGGAACAGCCCCCACCCTCTGCTGCATGCAGCAGAAGCTGAACTCAGCAGATAATCTGGCTTGATGCTTTTAAAAATTGAATTAAAATAAAAAATTGCTAGCAACCCAGCTGTCATGAGCGATCCTGCAGTAACAAACTAGCAGGCTTGCCCTGTTAAAGGAATGGCTTGGTTAGGACAAAGATTTCTGTTCCCAATCCCAGGGATGCTATTATCTAATGCTGGGTGAGCTATTTTTGTGGCAGAGTGGCCCAGACTCATTCACTTTAACCAAAAGAGATTCAAAGAATTGTTTCCTTTTGTGAATGAGCAAATGATCAATTGTAAAAGATTTATTACACTGGATCCTATATGCTACACTGCACTAAATAAATTGGCCTGGTCCTGTGGTCATTCCCCTTACAAGTCCCAGTTATTGTAGAATCATCTCTAGGCGTGGTTTTGTTTTGTTTAATTTGTTTTGAAACTCACTAGTGTTTGTGTGTTCATAGACTCACATTTTAAAGTCAGAAGAGCCCCTTCGATCAGTCTGACCTTCTGTATCATGCCAAATTTCACCCAATTACTTCTGTATTGAGAGCAATAACTTGTGTTTGACTAAAGCAGTGGCCCTCAACCTTTTCAGACGACTGTATCCCTTTCAGGAGTCTGATTTGTCTTGCAAATTTCACCTCACTTAAAAACTACTCGCTTACAAAATCAGACATAAAAATACAAAAGTGTCACAGCATGCTATTACTGAAAAATTGCTCACTTTCTCATTTTTACCATATAATTATAAAATAAATCAATTGAAATATAAATATTGTACTTACATTTCAGTGTATAGTCTATAGAGCAGTATAAACAAGTCACTGTCTGTATGAAATTTTAGTTTGTAGTGATTTTGCTAGTGCTTCTTACGTAGCCTGTTGTAAAACTAGGCAAATATCTAGATGAGTTGATGTACCCCCTGATCTGAACTTCACATTCATATAATAATACTTTGCATTCATAGATCACCTTCTATCTCAACCCGTGAATTTGCCACACACATGAAATCATTTAGCCTCCCCCCAGCTATGGGGAAACCAAGGCACAGATAAAGCAACTTGCCCAAAGTCACATACAGGAAGTCTGAGACAGAGCCAAGAACATCCTGGTCTCTTCCCAGCTCTTTTTCCTCCCTTCCAAGAGAGGCTGATCCATTTGGAAGAACATCATGCACTGACTTATTGGCCTGGGATGAGGGCCATTAAGAAGTTAGGAATGTTCTGTATAACGGCTTCAATAAGCACTGTGTGTTTGTGTGAACAGAAACAGTAGCCCAGCTGAAGCTACAAATGGGTAGCTTAGATTAAGCCATTTTTTCCTCCACTTCTGCATATTGCCTATTTGATCATCCCAGTTTCCCAGCTAGCCCAGTTCCACTTTTATGTAAATGAATTGAGAAAGTGTTTGAAGTATCCTGAAATCTACATATTAAAATTTGCAAAGGCAGTTCTTTAGTTTGCCTTAAAGAATACTGTTCTAGGTAGAGACTAAACAGTTTTTTTTTTAATCCCCTTAGATTAGGGGAGTAAACACAGTAAATTCTCTAACAAATAATCCTTCGGGTTGTAAATGGTCTTAGGGATATAGTAAAATATGTTTATGAGGGTGGGGGGAGACAGGTGGCAAGAGAAGCACTGCTGGATTTCCTTCTCCATCAGAGCAAAGAAGATTCTTGACAAAGGACAAAATTAATTAGGAAAAAGCAACATATTTCCGAGGTTCTAAGATCATGTGACAGTGATGTATAACAATAAGGCTGGGATAGTCAAAGGGGCCTAAGGCCTTACGTGGCCCATTCTCCCTGAAATGAGTTGGGTACCTAATTCCCTTAGGCTCTTTTGACAATCCCACCCCTGATATTGTAAGGAAAACACTCGAGTGGCAATACTCATATTAAAAATCAGTTGTGAAAGCCCAGACTCCTATGACTCTCTGAGTAATGTGAATGGGGTTACCTATGTAAGTAAAGGCTGAGCACATGCGTGAGGGCTGTCTGGATAGCATAGGGCTGTCTTCATAAAAAGTCAGCACTTGCATGCACTCTTCTTTTTAAATCATAGAATCACAGCATCATAGAAGATTTGGGTTGGAAGAGACCTCAGGAAGTCATCTAGTCCAACCCCCTGCTCAAAGCAGGACCAACCCCAACTATGTATCTATGTAACTAATGTAACTAATCTATGTATGCGTGTTGTGTGCGCAAGGCAGGGCTGCTCTGCAGTGCCCCCTTGAGGGCCACATGCGGTGCATGGTTTGGCCACCCGCTTGGGGCAGGGTAAGCCTGAGCTGTGAGCTTGGCATAAGTCTCTAAACAATCAAATAACAAAAGAGCAATTCAGGATCCAGCGCTCTGTACCTTGAAACAAAGGGGGGGGGGGGGAAGCCTTCCAGATGCAAACACTTAAATGCAGTACTTAGGGCAAGGCCCACTGGTCTGGTTCCGGGTTAGCTGTGAGGAACTCTTCCTCTGCTCCTGGGCAACCGCAGGTAAGCCTTTTTAACTGGCCTGCTGGTTCCTGATTGGTCAGTATTTCCTCCTGACCCTACTAGGCCTCTGGAGGAGTGTCCTGGTCACTCTGTCTGAGTGGATTTTCCTTGGATGAGGAGTGTCAGGCTGCTTATGCCTCCCTCAGGAGGCAGAGAAGGCCTGATAGACCCGTCACATTGTGTAAAATGCTGCATCAACAGCCCTGAAGCACAATGGTACCCTGTGAATGGGCACACTGAATTGAGAGTTAAGTGCCTAGGAGCTTTTGGAAATCAATGGGAGTTAAGTACCTATCTGCCTCTTTAGGAGCCTGCATACCTTTAAAAATCTGGGTCCTATTCTCACTGTGCCTCAGTTCTCCATCCATCAAATGGGGATAAGAGCATCTCCCTATCTCACAAAGGTGTTGTGAGGGACACTATGCTACCGGGGGCTATGTAAGCACCTAAGAGCGATGCTGCAAAGACATTTTATACACATATGCATGGCCATGGACAAAGGGTGGGGGAAAGGAGCTAATCATTTGATTTAGGTGGGACTGCTCCTGTAAGTAAAGTCAAATACACGTGTAGGCTTCTCTGCATGCTCTTTTACTAGTGACAGTAAAACTGTTTCAAATAAGTAAGACACTGCGATCATACGTGCCCAGAGGAGTAATCATTAGCGTCTATGCCAGAGCCTCCTTATCACTGTTGTTGTTTTTTATGATTAAAGCTGGGTATTTGTCACAGGGATAATAGCATCTCCTACCTCCCAAGTAAATACATTCCAGGCTGTGAGATGCTCTGTTACTACGGTATTGGGAGCGAATAATTCCTAAGATAGGGAGAGAATGGAAAAAAACTCAGCATCTCCCTATTCGTTGGGGAAGGAGGCCTTTGGGGGACACTCCAGGGTACTTGCACCTATGCCGAGGTGGATTTCTAAGCCGGATCACTTGCCTCCTCAACACTCTTTTCTCTAATGAAGATGCACCCATTGATGCCACGCTGTCCTCCACACTCGGGTGTAAAGCTGTAGCCCCTAGGGCGAGGTCTGTCTGGGGCCCCCGTCTGACGGGGCCGGCGATAGCCATTTGGCGACACAGTCATTGCACTGCACTGTCTTGTGTGCCTGGTTTGCATATGTTCCGTTATCACCTAATAAAGTTGCAGCCAATTTGCTGAGACCATAAATCATGTATGGAGTCTCTTCAATCGACCTCTCAGGGACAATATCCCAATACGGGCTGATTTGTTATTTATTTGTTCGTTTCTGACGGTGTGTTCAGCAACAGGGTAACTCTACCTGTTGCTGTGTATTGTGCGGGGGCTGGTTCAGCCCCCATCAGTTGCCAGCCTGCTGGTTGATTCTATTGCAGAGCACACAGCAATAACATGCAAACATAGCAGGAGCGTTGTAAGCTAGACACGAGAAGTCATTCTTCCGCTCTACTCTGCGCTGACTAGGCCTCAACTGGAGTATTGTGTCCAGTTCTGGGTGCCACATTTCAGGAAAAATTTGGACAAATTGGGGAGAGTCCAGAGAAGAGCAACAAAAATGATTAAAGGTCTAGAAAATATGACCTAAGAGGGAAGATTGAAAAAAATTGAGTTTGTTTAGTCTGGAGAAGAGAAGACTGAGAGGGGACATGATAACAGTTTTCAAGTACATAAAAGGTTGTTACAAGGAGGAGGCAGAAAAATTCTACTTCTTAACCTCTGAGGATAGGACAAGAAGCAATGGGCTTAAACTGCAGCAAGGGAGGTTTAGGTTGGACATTAAGAAAAACTTCCTAACTGTCAGGGTGGTTAAGCACTGGAATAAATTGCCTAGGGAGGATTGTGGAATCTCCATCACTGGAGATTTTTAAGAGCAGGTTGGACAAACACCTGTCAGGGATGGTCTAGATAATACTTAGTCCTGCAATGAGTGCAGGGGACTGGACTGGATGACCCTTGAGGTCCCTTCCGGTCCTATGATTCTATGAATTGCTATACCGGATCAGAGCAGCATTCATCAAACCCCGTATCCTCTCTGACTGTGTCAGTACCACCTGTTTCAGAGGAAGGTGTTCAAAACCCCGCAGTAGGTATTGATGGAATAACCTACCCCAGGATAAGTCTCTCCCTGGCCTCCATTACTTAGAAGTTAGTTTCTGCCCTGAAGCATGAGGGTTTATATCCCTCCCCAAACTCTTGGCTTTTTAAAAACCCTTATTCTTTGGTTTGAAAGTCAATCCACATTCAGACCAGGGACGATTACTCCCTTTCGCCCACCTTTTGTCAGTCTTGTCTATTTAGCCTGCAAACTCTATGGGACAGGGATGGACTCATTCTGTGCATATTTGCAGCCCCCCGCACAATGCTTGGCAAAGGCACTACTGTCATACAAATAATACAGAATGATATAATATTACATTCAGGTTGTGGTTGATTTTTTGTTTGTTTGTTTTAAGAACCTAATAATGCTCCTGTGGGAAAGTCCTATAGAACACAAGAGAATGATAACCTTCTTATGGAGGTTTTAAACCAACCTATACAATATTATAGCAGAGCTATCATTCTCGAAGGCCCAGATAGTTGCAGTCTAACGCTCCTGTACGTAGGAGTAAGGGGTCACGGAGTTGCAATCAGCTTCCCATTCTGTTGCAGGGGTGCTGCCCTCCTACACTGGTCTTGTGACGAACTGCCGTTTACCCCTACTTCCATAGGCTGGATTAAAAAGAAAGAGAGAAGCTATCATTCGTCATTACATTTTGATTTTTGTAGTGATGAAGTTTGGGGTGACAACCAGGGTGTTGCATTTTCCTGGCATACAGCCGTTTGCCCAGGACTTGTTTAAATGTGCGGGGTTAACAGAATGTAATGAATCCTGGGACTATTCATAACAGATGACCTTTGAATCAGATCTAATGTAATCTCAGCACAGAAGGACAAACCTCTTTTGATCACGAAACGGGCCAGATTACGAGACTGACCATTTTCAATAATACTGTTAATATTCTCTTCAGATCTCCTTTCCCCCCCCCCCCCCCCCGTCCCATGCACAGAAATGTAATAGTGATATATCATTAGCTGTCTTGGAAAAAAGATTAAAAAACAACACATTCAATCAACACCTTGGGTAGGCATTTGGCAGTAAATCTGTTCTTTGTTGGTGTGTGGGAGAATTCCTTTCGATTATAGATTCGTACTTAGTACCATGCAAGACTACTGTGCCTGCCAAATAAGCAATAGAACTGGTGCATAGCATGGCAGCGATCCCATTGGCTCTATGCAGAAAGAGAACAATGCCAGTGGTGCAAACTCAAGCACTTTTTCATACAGGTAAACTAGATCCATCTCCTTTTCAATGGGAAAGTGGTATGTGGTAGACTAATATATGCAGGGTGCTGCTGCCTTGGCGTTTTCCGCATAGGTCTGTATGTGTGAAGAAACTAACCAGCAACAACAATATAATCCCACCACATGCAAACTCCAATGCCTTTACTCGTTCTGAGCGCCACCTCCATCCCTTGATTTCAGTGGGGCCACTCAAGGAGCAAGGGACTTCTCATCGTAAGGAAGGATATGATTATTTGGCCCAGAGTGGCTAAAGAGGAGACTGAGAGTAACTGACAGTCTAAAGCAGTTGGGCACATCGCACTGGTAGGCAGGCAGTGTTGACTCATAGTCTGGCTGCTACATTGCTCAGAGTACTGCCGCTCTTTTAATAATCCAAGTAAAGGAAGATGCCAGACACTATAATCCAGGGGTCTCAAACTCAAATGACCACGAGGGCCACATGAGGACTAGTGCATTGGCCCGAGAGCCGCATCACTGACACCCCCCCTCGCTGCCCCCGGCTCCGCCCCCACTCCACACCTTCCATGAGGCCCCACCCCTGCCCCGTCTCTTCTCCACCT
The DNA here is from genome assembly GCF_028017835.1 of Emys orbicularis. Taxonomy (NCBI): domain Eukaryota; kingdom Metazoa; phylum Chordata; order Testudines; family Emydidae; genus Emys; species Emys orbicularis. Next base: position 206,520,709 of record NC_088685.1, on the reverse strand, counting down.
CCTCCCCTGAGCGCGCGGCTCCCTGCTCCTCCCCCCTCCCTCCTGGAAAGTGCTAAGCGCCACCAACAGTAACGCACCTCACTCAAAGGACAAAACACGCACTTAGTTAGATTTACTTCTGTTAAAGCCCCCCCACTGCACTGGGCTGCACCACCACTCCACTCCTGTTCTGCCTCTTCCAGGGGTGGCAGGTTTGTAGAAATTTTGGTGGTGCCCAGAACCTGCCCCCCCCAAACTCCACCCCCACCTGCCTAAGGCTCTGGGAGGGAGTTTGGGTGGGGGAGGGGGTCTGGGGTGCAGGCTCTGGGATGAAGTTTGGGTGCTGAGTGCAGGCTCCGGGCTGGGGCAGGGTATGGGGGTGCAGGCTCTGAGATGGAGTTTGGGGATAGGAGGGGGTGCAGGGGTGAGGGCTGTGGAGCTGGGGATGAGGGGTTTGGGGCATTGGAGAAGCTCGGGGCATTGGAAAGGCTCAGAACTAGGGCAGAAGGGAAAGGGAAGGGCAGCCTGCCCTGGCCATAGTGGAGGGGGGCACTAGGACCCTGTGGCAGCAGGTGATGCCAGAAGCTGGCAGAGCGGAGTGGAGTCAGCATGAGCTGCAGGCTCCCGGGCAGTGAAGGGGCAGTGAGCGAGCCCGGGGGACACTTGAGGGAGACGCGTGGGGGTGGCAGGCGGGGCCGGGGGAGAGACCCAGCCCCAAACACTGGGGAGCAGCGAGCAGGGAGCTTAGCTGCCACATAAGATAACTCGGAGGGGGGGCTTGGCGGGACGCATGTTTGAGACCCCTGCTCTAATCAGTGTGAAAAGCTAGACCCTGTGCCCTTATGGCAAAGCCCAGGGTAAGGGGCATGGCAGAGCTGCACTGCCCTAGACAGACCACTAGGAGGGGTTCTCCTGAATGGCTCCTGCAGCTTCCGGGCATGCAAGTGACCATACATCAGCTGGAAAGCAGACCCATCCATGTAAGACACAGATGCTACTCAGGTAGAGAATCTAAGGCCTGATCTTGCACCCACTGAAGTCAGTGGCAAAACTCTCCAGTGTTACTGTCTTTCACGAACCTCCTGATATGTGGTGGGGGGTTTTTCCGAAAGCTCCAGCTCTTGGACTCATGGGACCGGCTCTGTTCAATATCTTCATTAACGACTTAGATATTGGCATAGAAAGTATGCTTATTAAGATTGCGGATGATACCAAACTGGGAGGGATTGCAACTGCTTTGGAGGACAGGGTCATAATTCAAAATGATCTGGACAAATTGGAGAAATGGTCTGAGTTAAACAGGATGAAGTTTAACAAAGACAAATGCAAAGTGCTCCACTTAGGAAGAAAAAATCAGTTTCACACATACAGAATGGGAAGAGACTGTCTAGGAAGGAGTACGGCAGAAAGGGATCTAGGGGTTATAGTGGACCACAAGCTAAATATGAGTCAACAGTGTGATGCTGTTGCAAAAAAACCAAACATGATTCTGGGATGTATTAACAGGTGTGTTGTGAGCAAGACACGAGAAGTCATTCTTCCGCTCTACTCTGCTCTGGTTAGGCCTCAGCTGGAGTATTGTGTCCAGTTCTGGGCACCGCATTTCAAGAAAGATGTGGAGAAATTGGAAAGGGTCCAGAGAAGAGCAACAAGAATGATTAAAGGTCTTGAGAACATGACCTATGAAGGAAGGCTGAAAGAATTGGGTTTGTTTAGTTTGGAAAAGAGAAGACTGAGAGGGGACATGATAGCAGTTTTCAGGTATCTAAAAGGGTGTCATAAGGAGGAGGGAGAAAACTTGTTCACCTTAGCCTCTGAGGATAGAACAAGAAGCAATGGGCTTAAACTGCAGCAAGGGAGGTCTAGGTTGGACATTAGGAAAAAGTTCCTAACTGTCAGGCTGGTTAAACACTGGAATAAATTGCCTAGGGAGGTTGTGGAATCTCCATCTCTGGAGATATTTAAGAGTAGGTTAGATAAATGTCTATCAGGGATGGTCTAGACAGTATTTGGTCCTGCCATGCGGGCAGGGGACTGGACTCGATGACCTCTCGAGGTCCCTTCCAGTCCTAGAATCTATGAATCTATGAATCTATGAATACTCCAGAATCTCAGCAGTCATTTAAAACAAAGTAAGTTTTCTAGCCCTCATGACGGCAGAGATAAGCTTGGAAACATGCCCCCCACAAAGCAAATAAACTGCCCTCCAAGGGCCCTCCTTTCAAATCTTATGATGTTTAAGTCAATTGTATGATGTGGGGGGACCCGGCTCATGATTGTTTAATGCTTGGGGTTGGCAAACCTGACTCCCGCAGAGTTCAGTGCTGGAAGATCAGGAACTTAGTGTGTGCAATGATGCTGATATCTACCAAATGAAGGACTCCTGTGCTGAAAGCGACTTGGCTCCAGTTCGAGGCTATTGCTGGGATAGAATCAGACCTTACAAACCATGAGGGTTTATTGTATGGGAGATCTTAGGAAGGCGCTGGAGGGTATATTCTGCAGATAGACTCTCCTCTAGTCAGACAGAAAACAATGAGCAACGATATGCATGTACCTAACTCGCAGAGGCCAAGTGCCAAGAGACCCATAGGAACAGGGGAACTCTCCAAAACACAATCATAGACCCTCTTCATCGTTGCCCTCTGCCCTTTTATGCTTGTTAGGCTGGTGCAGAGGGGCCACAGAGCAGGCATATGAGCTCCCTGGTGAACACCCCAGGGCAGAGACTCATGAGCAACTCTGCCAGCTGTATACTATGTCCACAGTAGCCCCCAGCACAGGGGGTGTTCCTAGGGGCTGGGGGCAGGGCAGACGTGTGCCATCAGTGGGCCAGAGTAGGGAAGGGCCCTGTCCGGATGGGAGGGGATGTGGCCAGGACATTCTCACTCCCTGGCTATTCTGCTATTGAAACAGAGATACAGCTCAGAGCAGCCCTCCGGGGCACCACCCCACCCCGCCTGCACTGGGGCCCACCTGAGTCCTTGCCACCACTAAGCTGTGAAACTGGTTCCCCTCTGTTCCTGAACTGATGAATACACCAGTGCAGGGATGAATCTGGCCTATGCCGTTCTCTTGACTAAGGAGTCCTGAGAAGTGCTGAGCAACCAGGGCTTCCACCCAGGGGAGTGGGTGTTGCAGGTGCTCAGGCCTCTCAGGATCAAGCCATCACTGTTCTGACAACACCGGAAAGGCCAGTGTACAATGGAAACAAATCAGTCAGAATTTTGGGGTGGGCGGGAGGGGGGAGAATCTCACCCTGTAAAATAAGTCACATCCTATCATTTTTCTAGAGAGAAGAACTGACACTTCTGGCTCCGCACCAAGCCATCCATGGACGCAAGGCAAGAGCAAAGGGGGGGGAAATTGCTTCGCAATATTTATTATAGAGGCTTGACACACACGACCTATGATAATAACAGTCAAATCTAAACATAATCATAGCTTAATGCTGTCTGTGCGGCCCCAGTGGAGTAAAATACTACACGGGAATGAATGAATCACCTCCAAGCAATGGAGGAGAAATTACATGCTTTGAATCTACAGTTATGTAAGCACTATAGTTATTTGTGGAGAAAAAAGCAAACCCTGACGCATGCCAATTGCTAACTAGTCTTAAATGCTAGACATGTTTCTGGGCAGTGCTGAGGGGTGTGCAGCATCCCTGGATTTACACCAGAGATTAAATAAAACGAGATGGCACTGGTACAGCATGCATAGTCTGTATGTGCATGGGGAGGCCTTCTGTAGAATAACTAGCGTGGTCCAAAGTCTGCTCTCAGTTACACTGGTCCAAATCTGGTGTAATGCATGTGACTTCAAAGGGAGTGACTCCAGTTTTACAATGCTCTCTGTTGCAATTAGTTTTACAGCAATGCTCCTCCGTTGTCTTAAGTCAAAACACTCCTGATTTACACCATAGGACGGGAGCATCAGGCCAATGTTCAGTTGTTTCTCCTCTGTGCTCAGCTCAGAGAGTCAGGGGAAGGGTACATGTTTCAAAAGGGGCTTTAATCCTCCTCTGTGCTCCCTGTATTCTGGGGCAGTTCAAGGACCAGCATAGCCTCTGTCAACAGTCAGAGGAGTTTCAGGGCTGTTCTAACTTACACTTGGCTTCCCGTGGCCACCTAGGGGCCTAGGGAAGCAGAGAATAGCTGGAATGCATTGTACTGATCTCACTATGTGTGCTCCTTTGCAGAACTGTGGGACAAAATGCACTAAACTGGTACAAGGCGTGAGTCAGTGGGCACCAAATCATGGATGTGCCTTTAAAATGAGGAATCAAGGCCCCCCTCCTTGCAAGGATGAATTCACATTTAGGTGTGATGTGGGGCTGAAAACTGAACCCTCTAGGAGAGCCTGGTTAGGAAATAGACATCCAAGCCACTCAGGATAGCTAATTTGGTGTGGAGCACGTGTGTATTCTACATTACCTGGGTCTTGGACAACATAGCAGGGGACATTTTGGAAGAGGAAGACATTTTGAATAACCAGCATGCTTGATATTTGAGACTGCTCTGATAGCCTGGGAAATGTATTTCCAGAAGAAATCTTCCATATGAGTTGGATACCTATACCTAGGCTCCTATTACCACAATCTTTAATGTAGGTATCCTCACAACAACCCTGCGAGATAGAGAAGTGAGGCACAGAGAGGCTAAGTGACATGCGCAAGGTCACACAGGAAGCCTGTGGCAGAGCAGGGAATTAAACTCAGGTCACCTGCGGGCTAGGCCAGTGCACTGTTCATTGGACCATCCTTCCTCCCACTAGCTGAGGCCTACTGGAAAAGCGGGAGATGCTCAGGCCTTTTTGCCAGTTCTAGGCAAAGTGGGTAAGAGGAGAGAGGACAAAGGTTATGCTTGTCAAAACCTGTGGAGATCGGCAGAGTCTAAGGAGCCTTTGGGGTGGCCCTTTTATTTATTTATTGGAGGGTGATGTTTTGTGGTGGTTTGTTACTATTAAATCTTGTGCCTTGTTTCTCTCTCACTAGCATGTGGAAGTTCTCATTGTGCCTTAGTTTTGCTAACTCTAGGCCAGGGGTTCTCACAGCAAAATTTTTGGTGGCCTCAGAGTGCGGCCACCAACTCTTGCTGGTGGCCACTCTGACAATTTTTCCTAAAATACTTAATTAACTTGAGGAAAAACAAATAAATATGCACATAAAGAGGTCCAAATCATTGTCATTTATTTCTGTAAGGTTTTGCAGACTCAATAATAAAACTAATGTACAGTTGTCTCTATTCTTCACTGGACCTAAACAGAATAGAAACACAAATAATGTGCTTTGCATGTTTTGCTTTTTTAGTTGATTCTTTTTTCAGACTTGCTAACTAGTAAGCCTGCTATTGTGAAAACTGAGAGTTGTATCTTTGTTAATATCACTTTTCACAGCAGACTTACTCAGCCCCAGCAAGCTGGAGGACAAATTAAGCCCTGGATGGGGGTAGGGTGACCAGATGTCCCGATTTTATAGGGACAGTCCCGATATTTGGGGCTTTTTCTTATACAGGCTCCTATTACCCCCCACCCTCTGTCCTGATTTTTCACACTTGGTCTCTGGTCACCCTATGGGGGGGTGGGGGAGGCCTGGAGCAGGCAGCGGGGGTAAGGGCAATGGTGGGGGTGTGATCCTGGGGCTGGAGCTCGGGGTCCTGCTGCACAGCTGGGGACTGGAGGAGGCAGTGGGGTCAGGGGCAACATGGGGGGGCGAGCCCAGGGCCAGAGCCTGAAGCCCGGCGGCTGGAGCCCTCGACTACATGGGCTAGAGCCTGCTGCCCACCACCCCAGGGCTGAAGCCCGATCTCCACTGCCCCTGGGAAGGTGGAGAACTCATACGGGTTGCCTGCTCCTACGGTGTTTGGGACTCCAGAAGGGGGTAGAAACCAGGCCCGGGGGAGAGGCCACTGCTTCCCCCCACCCCCATCATCACCCAGGAGGCTGTGGCCGGAAGAAAAGCCCCTGGTGGCCGCATTTGAGAAACACTGCTCTAGGCTAGGCTTTCGCCATAGGCACTACCCTGCGCGAGGGCTGGTGAGCGAACGGCTGTACTGCCCCAAGAGGCACCGGGACTCGGACGCACCCCTCCAACACAAAACGACTCGCCTGCTATCTCCTTGTTCCCAGGAGTTCGTCATTTACTGCTAGTCTACACCAACCATAAATTACTACCCCCGGCTGGCTCGGCTACTCTGGGCAGCGGACGGAAACGGGGGAGGATGGAGCCAGGAGTCTAACCACTGCTCACCTGCTTTGGAGGGGGAGTGCGAGATTATTCCCAGGCAGGTTGGTGGTGAGCAGGTTTGGGTGGGCAGCTGGAATGGCAGGTGGGCAAGTCTAGAAACTGAGCAGGCCGCAAGACATGGAAGGGTTGCTAACCAGCAGGCATGTTAGTGTCCACAGCTATGCTGAATGGATGAAGAAGAGGGAAATGAAGAGGCAGTGATGGAAGCGGAAGGAAGAAAGGTAGGACTATTGGAGGGGGCCACATCTTTGCTGTGATCTTTGATCTGCTTTTACCACAGTGCATCAGAACTAAAGGGCCATGTGCCCTCTTATCTCTCGATTACACCTCTACCCCGATATAACGCTGTCCTCGGGAGCCAAAAAAATCTTACCGCGTTATAGGTGAAACCGCATTATATCGAACTTGCTTTGATCCGCCGGAGCGCTGCTTTACCGCGTTATATCCAAATTCGTGTTATATCGGGTCGTGTTATATCGGGGTAGAGGTGTATTTATTACGGCCTTTTGATGTCCGGCCTGCGTGTGCTGATCAGAGTGTCAGAAAGCCTCTTCCATTGTTCTAAAGCTCCTCTGAGCTTTCTATACTCTTAAACCCATTATAAAGATTAAACTGCAAATCCTCACATATTAATTCCCCTTTAAAAACCAGGTGAACACCTAGCTGTTGTTAACCCTTTCAGCGCAGAGGATGTGGCCATTTGTTGGCTCCGATCTTGCTTTCCCTCCCAGCAGGTGTTCAGACCTTCTCCCAGGTGTTGGTTGCTCCTCTACGGGCAGCGGATTCCCTTTTTCCTGCCTTGTTGTAAATGCCAGCAGCCTACTTCCCCTCTCCAGATTCGGACTGGTCCTCTCTCACCAGCCTGTTTCACTGAAGGGTCAGGCATAGGTCAGCAGCAGAAACCCAAATTGCCTGGAGAGAGCACGACAAGTATCTGGGAGGGTTTCTAGTAGCTAAGAGGCAGTCCAAGGCTTACTTAACTCAAAAGTCTTGAACCTTCATCACTGGCGTAGTGCTTCCTTCTTGGCTCCTGGGTAGCTAGGAGATCAAAACCTAAGGGTGAACAAATCTCAGGTGCCAAAGGAAAAGCTTGTAAGATTTCAGAGTAGCAGCCGTGTTAGTCTGTATCCGCAAAAATAACAGGAGTACTTGTGGCACCTTAGAGACTAACAAATTTATTAGAGCATAAGCTTTCGTGGGCTACAACCCACCGAAGAAGTGGGTTGTAGCCCACGAAAGCTTATGCTCTAATAAATTTGTTAGTCTCTAAGGTGCCACAAGTACTCCTGTTATTTTTGCGGATACAGACTAACACGGCTGCTACTCTGAAACCTGTCATTATGCAAGGCACTGCATTTAGCCGTATGGAGTGGAAATCCATCAACTTCATGAAACCGAAGAAGTGGGTTGTAGCCCACGAAAGCTTATGCTCTAATAAATTTGTTAGTCTCTAAGGTGCCACAAGTACTCCTGTTATTCTTGTAAGATTGTGACTTCAGGCACAGGCTTGAGTAAGGGCTGGGATGGGAGCTGCCCCATGCCAGCAGCAGCGCCAGGAGGCACAACCGTCTTAGCCACAATGCTTCTCAACTGCCCCATTGCTCCCAGGAGCGTAGTAATGCACTATCGGCCTTTACCAGCAATGAATTGTTATATTCCCTCTGTGCCGGCTCAGCTACTGTAGCCAGCGAACAGGTGGGATGGCTTTGACTTTGGACTCCCCAGCCCCCTCTTTGTAAGTTAGGAGCGATGGCTGCGAGCTGGGATAAGTTCGGCAATCCCAAGGCTATGACCATTTTGTCTTGCAGTGTTTACTGGATGCACACGCAAGCATTGTCACTTGTGCAAACACTGAATATAGCTTTTAAGCTCTACAAAGGAGTATACCAGAAATAAGGCCTGCCTCCCTGCTAGAGCTGTCAACGCTAAGCTTCCAAAGCGAGGCTTCTAGAAGTACAGCCAGAAGCCAGACAGCCCAGAGGTGAACTCCATCTCCCTATCACTCCACTCCTGATAGACCCAGCAAGATCCCTTATGAACGTAGAGCCAACTGCTCTCCAGGGGCCTGGAGTCACTGGGAGTCTTTCTATTGCTTTCAATGGGCTTTGGATCAGGCCCTTGGATCATAGGTGGCTGCTTGGCCAGAGTAGCCAAACCATAAAAGATTTCTGATCATAAATGCTGTAGTTTTAAACAAACTATTTCATTTAACAATCCAAAGCATCCTTCAGATGTATACTGCTGCCTTAGGACCTGATCCAAAGCTCACGGAAATCAATGAAAAGACTAACATGGACTTTGAATCAGGCCCCTAACTCGTTTTCTTAGTCTCTATTTTCTTAATCTTTGAAAGCACACAAGACAATGCAATCAGGCAATGTAAAAGCTTTCTCCTTACTCCACTAATGTACTGAAATCCTGACCTTCAGGAGCCCCTGCTAGGCCAGTACAGGGCTTATCATTGGCACTGATTATCCAGTACAATTACATTGAAGTGTTTGGTACTTATGTGATGTAAAAAATGTAGTTGAGGCATTAAGAGGAGACCTCCTGGACTAATCTCTCTATTAAACATTGCTGTTGCACGGACTGAGTGAATGCCAGTTACGCAACAAGAGTTTGTTTTATGCATATTGGACAGAGAGTTGGGCAAGTCAAAACATTTTTCATGGAAAAATTTTAATGGGAAAAATGGGATTTTGGTTAAATGAACATTTTCATAGAAAAGTATATTTTTTCCCACTGGAAAGCTAAAAGCCTGAAAACTGGGTGGGGGGCTCAGGTTTTTTTGCAGTTTTTGACAGAAATATTTTCAGTATCCAGCCTACAAAGTTTTGTTTCCATTTGCTGAACCCTGAAAAAATGTCAGTTTTTGATTTTCTGACAAAAGGCCAAAATATTCTGCTGGAAATTTGCAAAAAATGTTTCACTTTTATGTAAATATTCCATAGGGGGGGGGAGCACTTTTTTCACTCTCACTCAGTTCACACTCCCAGCACTACTGGAGAGGCATGGGGAAAGCGTCATGCCTAAAGCAAACCTGTTAGAATGTGCCTTTTTGCTGGTTTGAAAAACAGGTATAAAAATGCCCTTTTTGCCCAGTGCAGACTGAGAAATACCATCATGGATTATACTCAGCTTCAGATTTTAATATGGATGTGGAGAAAAAGCACAAGCTGTAACATCCTATTCAAAATCATTGACTGGACATTCCTAAGGCCAAATTCTTCTCTCATGTACAGTGGTGTAAATCCAGAGTAACTCCCTTTAAGCCTTTTGAATTACTCTGGATTTATACCCATGTAAACTGAGAATAGAAATTAGGTCACAACAGAAGATTCCGGTGCTGTCTCCTTTTTTAACTTTTCTGGAGTGATATTAAACACATTTCCTATGATGTGGGTTGTGACACTGGAGGATACGGTGGTGTCATGTTGGGTCTGCAGAGGGATCAAGGAGTTTACATGATTAACATTTTAATATCGGAATGTTTCCATTTCTCTAATAAAGAGAAACCTCCCCACTAGTCAATCTTAAATACAGTTCTTGTGTCCTGGAAAATGGGCACCTGCTGTAGTCTTGGGTGTGTGGGAAAGAGCAAACATTCTTGGTCAGCTCCCAATCAAACAAAATGGGAATCATTGAAATGTAATGTGGCAGAGCTCTGACCTTGCCCCCATGGGTCCCACGCTTCTAGGCAGTATATGGTAGCCTCAGTGGCTCACTGTGACCCTCCACGTAGCCCTTCTCTCTCTAGAGCCAGGGTTACAGTCTACTGAGCCCTTTTCATCATAAGCCAGCAAGGAGGTTGGTGAGAGAACTCCCACAGTCTCTGTTGTCCCTAGGGCCTTGTTTTAGAACAGTTTAGCCTCCTGTCCTGACAGGGGCCTGACTTCCCCTCCCAGGAGGTGTTCCTGTAGTGGTGGGTTGGGGGGAACCCGGACCCGCCCTCTACACCGGGTTCCGGCCCAGGGACCCTAATGGTAGCAGCTGTTGGCAGCCAACCTTTCACTGCCAGAGTTGCTACATTTCCCTGGGCCACTTCCCCACAGCTCTCCTGTTTCTCCCTTCTTCACCCTTACTTTAGGGCTCCCTTATCAATAACTTGAGGGTGTCTTCATTAACCAGCCCTTCAGCTGCACTTCCTCTCCCCTGGCTCTCCTCTGCCAGACTGGAGTGAGCCCTTTTTATAGTATCAGCGGGGCCTTAATTAGAGTCAGGTGGTCACATTAGCTTAATGGCCTCACCTGACTCTTTGCAGGTTAATTGGAGTCAGGAGTTCTCATTAGCCTGGAGCAGCCCCTGCTCTGGTCAGTCAGGGAACAGAAAACTGTTAATCCAGTGGCCAGTATATCTGCCTTCTGCTATTCTGCTATACCCAACTGGCCTGGGTCTATCACAATAAGCAACATGAAGGCTGCCCTGACTCTAATCTCTGAGCATCACAAGACCACGTGGGCAATCTCCTTTGTGGCATTTCCTGACTTTTGAGTGCTTAAGCATGCAACCTGAACATGGTTTTTAATGCAGTATTACTCTATTAGTCATATTCTAAGATATAATGTCTGCTGCATTCTTCGTACCCAATTTTCAATCAGTATTTTTCTCAGCTCTCATTTTGTGTTATGCCTGTTTTCCTGAAGAGAGAAACAATAAAACTCAGGAACAGCTTACATGATATGTTGTTATTTGTGTTATAGAAGTGTCCAGAGGCACCAACCGAGTCCCATTGCTAAGTGCTATATGTTCACGCTCTAAAAGACAGTCCATATCTGAAGAGGTTAAAATCTAAATAGAAGAGGTGGGGGGAAAGATAAGGGAAACCAAGAGGTGACTTGCTCAAAGTCCTCCAGCAGCTCAGTGGTAAAGCTGGGAGTAGAACCCAGGTCTCCTGAGTCCCCGTTCAGTTCCTAATCCATTCTGCCTCTCCATACAGCAAGTGAGATGAGAATTTGAGTCTCTCCAATACTGACAGGGAAAAGTAGCATATCTGGTCTGATGCATTAAAATCAAAGCAGGAGGTTAAGTTCAAATTAATAACAGAGTATTCCTGACAGCTATCTGACAACCTTTCCTGATATATGATGGGCTCTGTGAAGAGGATAGGAGCTTATTAGTTCTTTTAGGGTGTGTTACAAGCCCAACACATCCTTCTTCTTGAGAAAAGATTAATAAAATCCTGTCTGGCATATTGGCTGGGAATAGTCACCACATCCTTCTGAGCTGCATATTCTGGATCTAAGAATGTTGCTTGGGCTCATCTGATCCAAAGTTTCTAGCTGGATTTTGAACTCCCCACCACCCAAAGTCCAGAAGTGTTTTAATTTGGGGTTTGCCCCATTGAGGAGATACAGGCAAGGCATGAGACACACATGATTCCAGCTCTCCCCACCGTTCAGGGGAGGGGTTCATATCCAGGATTGTGATTTGGAACCATCTCTCATTCATAGGATTATATTCTATACTTTTATTTTCTTTATCCTGTTGCGAGTGATTAGGACCGAAACACAAAGCTCACTGAAGTCAATGAGACTATTCACATACTTATGAGCAAGCACAGGCATGGCTGGACTGGGGTCTCTTGAGTTTTTCAGGCACTGAGCATGGCAAGCAGATGGAGATCCATAGCCTGTTATGTGGTGAGCAATTAGACCCAGACATTGGTTTGCAATAAGCTGAAAATCTTCACCTCTTTTCCTTGAGAATTGCTAAAATCCCTGAAACCAGTCCACACTGTATCTACAATATAACATCCCTCCTTTTTTTCTGTATGCATGCATGATCCTCCTCATTGCAATAATTTGTGAGCTCCAAAAAATTTTTAAAAAATCCCACCCCACTACCTTGCTTTCAGCTTGCTGAGTCACTTAGCCTCAAACTGAATTTTGACTCCAGGACTAGAGAGCAGCAATTGCTGTTACAGCAGGGAGATCGTTGGAAGAGAAGGGAAGGGTCGAAATGATGCCAGCCAAGGAGTACAGTGAAAGAAAAAACAGCTTTATAATTTGCCCAGGATAGGTGACACTTACCGATTTGTTCTGTTAAATGCTTCTGGGTTCCTCTAGGCTAGAGAGAACAAGCTATTAAATGAACTATTTTCCCCTGTGTGGTACAAGGGGAAGAGTGGGGAGTATTGGAGGAGGGACTGTACGGGAAGGCAGCTGTAAGGAATAAAACCCTACATCAAGGGAGAAGGCTAGGAACAGGGTAAATGAGGATGACCCAGTTTAAGGAAGAGGAGAGCATGAAATGCACTCCGATCAACTGCCAACACCCACCCAGCCTCCCACACACATTCACTCAGATTCCTCTGTGGAAAGAAAACAGCAAGGAAGAGGAGCAGGAGCAAATGCAGCAACGGTAGCACTTCTTCGTGCTACTAACCCATTTCTTGTGGTCAAAGATGGCAAAAATGCCTATCCACTGGCTTGCTGCTTCCCAGCATGCATGAAGTGGTGAGGGCAGACAGCAGGCCTGGGTGCACAATGCAACTGAATACCAAGGCAGAGGTGGGTAAAAATGAGGGCCAGCTCCTCAGCTGGGGTAATTGGGTACAGATCTTTTGAAATCAGTGGCTTTAAGCCAGTTTTTACCAGCTGAGGGCCTGTTTCTCTGCCATTTTAGTGGAAGCCATCTGGGGGCTTCTGCTCCGTCTGTCCCGTAATCTCACAATGAGGAGCAAAGAGAAGATAATACTTTTTCTAGGCTGCCTGTGGTCAACTTGTGGAATTCATTGCTGGGAGATGTTACTGAGGCTAATAATTTAGCAGGATTTCCAAACAGTTTGATATTTCCATCAACAACAACTATACCAGCTCGGTCCAGAACATTAACCCTTAAAAAGGAACTAAGCTACTACAGCTGAATGAATTTGTCCCTACAGTGGCCTGTTAATAAATGACGTCTCCTCACCCCTGCGGTGGCTATATGGACAATACGTATCCATAGCCGTAACCACATTTGAAGCAAAGACAGGCAGAAATTGCTAATTTTCACTTCCTGAAAACTTAGTGGCAAAAGAGGGCATTTGGTGGAAGTTTGGGGCTTTTTACAAATATTTTAGCATTACACTGCTGTCTTTTCATCATCACAGTTATGCAAAAGAAAGCAAATGGGAGAAGATAGCAGCAAATAGTGCGCATTATTACTCAATACACTATGAAGTACAATAGAGAAGTGAAATGAAAGAAGCCATAAATGGACTAACTTGTATAGAACTTTCTTGAACTATTGTCCTGCATCTTGTCTTTGTCTTATCTATTGTAAACTTCTATGGCAAGGAAATGTCTCTTCCTTAATATTTGTAGTACACTATCAATCTCCAAACGTATTTAGGAGGAGCCAGCTCCTGAGTTGTTGTTTAGCTCCATTCTGATCTCAGTTAGAGTAGTGCAAATGCAAAATAACTCTACTGAAGTCAATTGAGTCAGAATCTGACCCTCTATGTGAATGAATGTTATCATCAGCTTTTTAAAAGTTAGTATTCCCAAGGGGAAATGAGTCAAGAGGCATGGAAAATGATTATTTACTTTGGATAAGCCAATCAGAAAGTGGAGATTTGCATATTCAATCAGATTAACCACAGAATAAATCCAAGGGATAGTTTTATCTGCTGCTGAGGTATGAATCAGGATACAGTCATTGGATAAGTAGTCTCATTAGTTAGCATTGTACTAGAACACATAATTAACTATTTTCAAACCAGCACGATGCAAGATTTTATTTTCACCTATGTAAAAATGCAAGTTGGCAGACTCTATGACATCAACGCTAGGAATATCTTTTTATTCGGTCATGTTAAACATCTGCTGCCTCCAGAAATTCACTTTTCCTGTAGATACATGAGATCAAATTCAGATATGACCTCAGGTGGTACAATTTCCACTGAAGTCAATGGGACTTGCATTCACTTATTCCATAGATAAATTTGACCCATCATATTTGGGGTGAGTACCCAAAGACACTCCAAGAGCTAGAGGTTATAGTGTGATGAAAAGTGCTATATAGGAGCTAGGTATTGTTATTATTATTTATTCGTGCATGAGAGGTACAATTCCCATTGAAGTCAATGGGAGTCAAGTCAACACAGACTGCTTTTGTAAATCCCACTTTAAGGGGCTATCACAATGAAGAAATGTTCAGGTCTTGCACACTTCCATGATGTTTTACAAATCACAGCTGGTTTTAATGGGTATTTATATTAAAGTTGCTTCCTCTGAGATACAGCACTGTCTCTTATGGAAAGCACTAAAATATTACAGTTCTGCAGTAGAAATGGATTATTATTTATTTAGTTAATTTATGATGCCTTTGAAAAAGCATGGAAGGACATGCCCTCTTTCCCAGGGAGCTCACAATCTACATTCTAGTTCTGACACAGCCAGTCAGGGTGACTGTTACAGGAGTGCTGTATATTTGTATATATGTAAATAGTTAATTTAGAGAGAATGTTCCAGTAGATGGCAGCCAAGAATATGTAATATAGTTCCTGGGTCTTGTAAGGCCAGTAAACATTATTGTGCAAATGCAAATGGCTCCCTTTGTGCAGCCTTTACATTAGTTCTTAACAGTGACAAATGGTAAAGGAGCGGTGTGAGGAAAGGCAAGGGTTACAGTCATATGGCCACGTGATTACTCAGTTTAGGCACGTGAAATAAGATTTTCGTTTCATTGCCCGTTTTATATTCCCTAGGAAATCCATGATGAAATTGATTCACAATAATAGCCCACCATCACCTCTCTAGGTTTCTGCTTATCGGAAATTCCAGCCTTTGAAGGTCTGTTTGTTAAGCTTGGGGCCTTCCTGCTCCATCACTGAAAGTTGGTTACTGATTATGGGTAAGCATTTTTAAAGCACCTATCGACTTAGGAGCCTAAATCTTGTTGACTGTCAATGGGACTTAAGTGCCTAAGTCACTTGGGTGCTTTGGAAAATGTTGCCCCATGTTAAAGCCCCATACGTAAAAGGAGACGAATTTATAAAAAATTATTATTTCTTTTATTGTAAATGGTAGATTTTTAAACCTCTCTCTCTCTCTCTCTCTCTCTCTCTCTCTCTCTCTCACACACACACACACACACACACACACACACCCCTTTCCACAACTTCTTCTTAAATAAAACAGAGAAATAGAGAGCAATGTTGCCTTTCCTCATTTATCAGTGTCTCTCATGCTATATTTGATATATATCATTCCCTTAATAGCTAGTGGGATTTGTCACAAGCCCACTTTTGATGTTAATAATGAATGAGTAGTTTATTATTTGTCTTGATGGTGCACCAGCATTGCTTTGATTGCATTATGGTCATTTCTCCTTTATGTGTTTATTTGCATTTAAGAAATGTTGAATAACCGATGCTGAAGTTTATCATCATTGGAAAGATCTAAATTAGATCTGCCACTATGCACTGATTTCATTGGTAAATATTCAACCAGCAATCCTTCATTACAAAGGTTTACTCTCTGAGTGAGAGCCACTCCAGTCTGCACTGAGCCCATGTATCCAGACCCTGTGCAGGGTGAGTGCAGAGTAATTGGGGGTGTGAAATCCATTCCCAACCCAGGGTTGCCACACAGCATCCCCCCCCCCCCGCCCCCAGCTGCTATTCATGCTAGTTGGACAAGTTACTTGGGCCACGGGCTCGGTGTAATTGCCCCTGCCAAGGGAACCCCCATGGAGCAGCTTTGTGAGGCCCGGGAGCTGAGGAGTTTGTGCTGACCTTCCCTCCACACCACAAGCAAATTTTGCCATTTGTGAACTAATACCACTCTCGCCTATAATAAAAGATACTGCCTCACCCACCTTGTCACTCTCGTCTATAGTCTTCCATATTGAAATTATCTTAGCAGTGGTGTTGTAGTTAAGGTCCTCATCCTACAGTTCATTTGAGCACCTATCTCCCATGGAAGTCTTTGGAAGCTTTGCCTGAGTAAGGATGGCAAGACTAGGGACCAGAACTAGCTGTCTATTTTAGGGATTTATGTAGGCCTCATTACCATAGTATCTGAACTCCTCACAATCTTTAATGTACTCTCACAACACCCCTGGGAGGGAGGGCAGGGCATTTTACAGATTGAGGTCTGAGGCACCAAGAGGCTAAGTGACTTGCCCAAGGTCACACAAGAAGTCCATGGCAGAGCAAGGACTTGAAGCAGGGTCTCCCAAGTCCTAAGCTAGTGCCCTAGGTACTAGAGTGTCCTTCCTCTCTTTAGCTAGTGTCCAGCGAAGTCAATGGAAATCTCTCCACTGATTTCATTGGGCATTAGATAACACCATACGTTAGAGTTTTCATTTTAAATCTCTGTTTATATCTTCACCAAATAAAGTTGAATTGAATCTTGGGTATGCAAATGAGCTGGGTTGAATCACAGATTCACTCTTTAAAAATATGGTTTTACTATGTTGTTCTATATCTGTATATCCTGAAGGTGTAAAAACAATGCAGCTCAGATCTAGTCAGGGCTGAAAATTTAATCAAATGCAGCCTGGAGTAGGTAGTTGCCTCTCTCATTTATATGTCTCAGCCAAATTCAGTGTAAGATACAAAGTGGCTATAAATTGGACATAAAGGTCTTGATCCTGAGATGTACTGATCACTCACATCTCCCATGGTAATGCTCAGCTCCTCTAATAATCAGGCACAAAACAAATGTCAATGGTTCATCATATTGATGAGACAGTTAAAAATAAGGGGAGTTGAATGGCTATTCTTTCACAAACATTACTCGGTATAGGCAAAATGTTCAAATTTGGCTGTATAAGGTTAAACACCTAAGGCAGTATCTGAGTACCTAAATAAAAATGGCTCAATTTTCAGAGCACTGACAGCTCCTATTGCTTAACAGCTCTGAAAAGTAGGTCACTTCCATATAGGTGCCAAAATATGTATTTAGATGCATAATTTTATGCACCCAGGTTTGGAAACTGGTAGCCTGTGTGTCTTCAAACATTCAAATACTCTGTGAAAATTCACATTCCAAAGGAGAAAAAACGTGTCTCTCTCTTGGCAAGTAAGTCAGGAGAATCTATTACCAGCCTATATATTTTCAAGCGCAAATAAAAAAATCAATAAACAGGATATTTGTTTAAGGCATTTCAAAAATTCCTAGGCTTGGAAAATTTGGGCATCTATCAGTGGGCTCTGGATCAGGTCTTATGAGCACTGGTGTATATATATATATATATATATATATATATATATATATATATATATATATATATATATATATATATATACACAAAAATATAAAATATATTTACACAAAATATAAAACCTCCTTGTTAAAAATTCTACCCAGCATACCCTTGCAGCACACAAGCATTTTTGGAGGCTGCAGATAAGGAGAGAGATTATTTGTTTTTGTTTTTTTTTACCAGCTGGATAACTTTCACTATCTAAAACCAGAAATCTTTCTGATTTCTTGAGTGATGTATGAAAGCTTTGTGTCATGTATGAAACAAAAGTGGTTTTCACGCTATCAATGTGCTACAGGTTCTGCATTCAATATCCTCAGTAGACTCACTGACAATAACGTAGGAATCCTGTTAATATAATGTACATTTGCATCCAGCAAAGCATGTTCATTTTCTCATTACTCATGGATTGTGCCTGCATGTTCTAACTGTTCAGCTTGTTGAATATTTTCCTGAATAATGATGAGGGAGCTGAATCATTCTTAGACCAAATTTCAGTTCTTATCTTCTGTCTCTCCTGCTACCTTGTTTTTAGGCCTTGTTTCCATCCGTTCTCATACTTACTATTAAATGAATGTTTAAGTATTATCATAACAACGTGATAAACTGGTATGCATCCCACTTGTTCGTTTTTTTGAAAACCAAGTATCAGAAGAGTGCTCCTGAATCAGCTAAAATTTGCTTAGTAGCATTTCTTTCAATAGAATTCTTAGTGCTTGGCTGCAAAAGGCTGCCTCCTTGTATCTCTCAGAACAGATTATTCCACCTTTGTAAACAACATATAACGTTTCCCTTACCCATATAACTTTAGACATAAACACAAGATAGATAGTTACTCTCATTAGGACTACTGGTCATTGTTCATGGTCTATTTAATCATTTGGTCTCACTTTTTTTTATTAAAATATGTGTGTGGTACAGTGGGGCTTGAAAGCACATTTTATATCCCAATCCAATTTTCTTACAATTGACCTTGTTAGTAATGTTTTTGTCTGCATAATGATATTCCCCATCTGTGACATCGCACTTTTTGTATGGATTTCCCCTTCCTTTCCCCTATGTCACAAAGTCTGCTGTTGGACATTTTTAATTTTTCTAAAGCTGAATTTTATGTTGCCATCAGCACCGTTTCCATGCCCCCTCCCCCAACTTTTGTTATAATGGACCAAATTCATCCAGGGTTTAATTCTAATGGGCTGTAATGCTCCTCAAAGGCATTCTTTGGAATGAATCCAAAACCAACCAGGATTTTGCAGTGCTACTGACCTAAGCAAAGCAAACTTGCCTTTTGTTTCACCTCTTTATTGTTAATTATTGTGTATTATTCATAATGATTAGCATTGCTCTATTGGAAATCAAATTTCATTTCAAAGAGCCTGTCTAATAGACTGTTTAATTATTTTTTTTTTACTTTAGCTTTGTATTGATAATTTACAAACCATAATAAATGTGTCTGCAGACTCTGGATTTTTGACATTCTGGATTTTATCTAGACATCTGGAATCTTTACCTAATCAAAACAATGGATAATGTTAATACAAACACGAGCTGGATGGAAAATGGCTTGCTTTTCAAAATTGGCATTGATGTTAATAAATCTTCTTATTAATTAGTTTTAAAGGGGATATTTTCCCAAATATTTTAACTGGATACATGAGATCTACACATATATAATATTCTTACAAACCTTAAACCTGACCGGTTGTTTCCTTTCCTGAGTCTTTCGTGTGCATAGACTATTGGATACTGTCATGTATCAGAGAGCCCCTCTTGTCTGAGAAATTCTTTGTGGTATAATTAGCAAACTTTTGATGTCTTATTTAAACAAGGACATATTTTTGTGGGAGGGGGTACGAGCTGCTGTGATTGCCAGGCACGATCGACAATCACGTTTTTCTGTGGGGCACAACAGAGCATGGGAGGAGAAATCACCCGCATTTCTCTGTTCTCTCCCACTCACTCCACCAGACAACCATAATAGGAGATGCAAATACAGCTGCATAGCATTTAATCTCTCTCCGGGTTTTCCCTGCCACGCCAGATGAATTTGATTAGGCTAGAATTATCCCTAATCTGGGAATTGCATTTTGACTCAATAATATCCACACTTTATTAAAAAAAAGCCTGTGAATTGAGTGTCAGGATTTAATGTGTGCACTGAGCAGTTACCAAATCGTTTCTGGTTACAAGAATGTCTGAGGCTGGGAAATTAATGAAGCCTCTTGTCTTATATTTGTTTTAATTTTAGGTCTGGATGGTTCCATAAGAAATCATATCAATCTGTATAGAATAAAATGGGCGCTATAGTCGATGGCATGAGGGAGACCCTAGCACTTTATTTAAAAACAGCCAACATTTTGTATGAAACCAAAGCACTCTTCTGTGCATTTTGATTTCCACTTTTAAAATTCAAATTAACTAAGAGAGTTGTTCCAAATAGGATGTGCTCTGAAATGATCGTTCCATTAATTAATAATAAATAAGACCTTGTTTCTCTTGGAACGATTAACCATTTTTATCCCTGCTGGGGGTGGGTTTGTTTTAATTGATGATGTTTCCCCCCAAACGATCAACTCTGTTGTGTGTCTTTAAATCTGGTTATTTGGTTGGTTTTGCTTTGAGGGGAGAAAATGATCAGATTAATACACAAAGACCCCCTGACATGATGCTCTGGGGAAAAAAAAGAAGAAGACGAAGAAATCACATACAAAGATAGCAGCCCACGTAGATTGGCCATATATGGAGTACCAGAGACTTCACAGGGATACCCTCTTCGGACCACCCCTTTGGCGAAAACAAACCACTACTGCATTCTCTCTCTGCCCTCCCCATTAAAAAAAATGATTAAAGCAAAGCTTCGGTCAGCAGTCGTCCGTCCGTCCCCCCCCGGCACGCGCGCACACACACACACACACACAACCAGAAAACTAGCGGCTGCATGCTGCACATGGATGATCACAGCCCATCACATGGTTGCTGAGCTAATTCTGGGGCCAGTTTTCTCTGTTATTAACTGGAAGGGAAATGCAAAGGATTGCAGTGCTGTAGCAGCATCTGACAACTCAGGCTCCCACAGACTACTCTCCCCCCTCCTTCCACTCCTCCCCCCACCCCCTGATAGATGTCTATTAAAAGCTGCTGACGTGGGAAGGGACGGCCATCTTTGATGAGGGCACAGCTCCCGTTCCATTGAAGAAGGAGGCTTGGGGAGGTCAGGAGCGACTGTCCTTCCCTCCCAGCCGCAGCCGCAGCCCAGGGGCTGAGAACCCGCCGCCGGGCTGCCTGCACCGGACTCGGCAGAAGCCAAGGTAAGGGAGTGCGCCTGGACAGAGCCCTTTGTCTCCTGCCTAGAGCCCCGGGCACGGGGCAGGCAGGGCTGCTGCGGGCTGGGAGGAGAGCGGTAACCTCCACACCAGGTTATTTCTGCCCGCGGAAGGGGGCGGGGAGGGGGGAAGCTATTTATAAAGCCCTGTTTTCCTGGGGTCAGCAGCCTCCGTCTCCGGTCGACTGCCCTGTGCACATTGCAGCAGCGGCTGGGCGGAGGGGTCAGCACCTGGGACAGCGGCGCTCGCCCGCAGAGGCAGAGCCCGGTTCAGCACCTCGGAGAGCGGCAGAGTCCGAGCTGTGCCGCTCAGCACCTGGGACAGCGGCGCTGGCGCGGGGCCACCGGTGCAGAGCCGGGGGGTGCAAAGGGAGCAGCGTCCCTGTGACATACGTTGCAAAGTGCTGGGGGGCGCCCCCCTGCCTCACTCGCCCTTCCACACCCACCTCTACAGCAGCAAGCTTTGGGGGGGGGATGCGCCCGTCCGGATCTTACTTATACCTTCCTCTGCCGCCAGCAGCCCGGCAACTGAGCCGTTTGCCCAAATCAACTGCTCGCCAGTTCCCTTCCTCCACCCCCTTCGCCACCCCACGCCCCCTTTCTGAATCCGGCAGTACCTGCCTTCCTCTCCACACAGGGGCATGCCTGCCGAGCCGTGCCCGGGGGCCCCATAACACGAGTGTGCGCGCCCACGCGTGTGACTCCGGGCTGCTCGCTTGTCCTTGGTGCACTCCTGCACCGAACGGCGTTAACTGCTAATCCGGGCTTCGAACCAGGGAGCGGGCAGTAGTTGTGGTTCGCGGATGTGCCCTTGGGCCCCTGTGTGTCCTGAGCCAGAGTCGCTCCCACACCCGTGCGCTGGGGCAGATCCCTTGTCTTGTTCGAAACACAACCCAGGCGAGGGCGCCCATTGAAATATGAATTAACACCCCACCAGCACCACCAAAGGAGGGGGGAGGGGGAGTCCAAGCCTGCAGCCTGTGCCCCGGTGCCTGGGCACTGCAGAGCTCTGCTAGCAGAGAGTGCCGGCTTATGTAACCCGTTTGCTGGACGGCCCGGGCATTGGCGCGGCTGCAGCCCAAACCCTGCCATTTCCTGGGGGCAGAGCCCCAGGCCCGTTGCAAGGGAAGTGGGTAACTTTGCGGGGGGTGGGGGGGTAGGCAAGGGGGCGTCTCCGCAGGGTAGGAGAAAGGACCGGGTGTGCAACGCTGGTTCAACTTCATAGGGCTGCTCTCCCGCGGCACGTCCCGCCCGCTCTCTTGCGTTGCTGCGTCAGAGGCGAGCTCCTGGCGCGCGGCTGCCCCATTTCCCGGCCGCTTCCCGGGGCAGGCAGGAGCGCGGCGCGCGGCCGGCTCGGCTCCCGGCGCGTGGGCGGGGTGGGGGCTCTGCAGTGGCGCCCGAGGCAGGGGGCGGGGGCGGTCACGTTTTTAAGGGCACGCTCGGGGGAGCGTCTCTCTCTCTCTCTCCCCGGGCTGCTCGGAAAACCCGGGCGAGTTGCTGCACGTCACGTTGCCTTGACTCCTGCCGCGGTGGAAGCAATCTCCTGGGGGGGCTGGAGGAGCGCCAGAGACTGGCTGAGGGGGCCCCCAGGAGAAAGCCACCATCCCATGCATAGGTGCTGGAACTAGGGGGGCTGCTGCACCCCCTGGCTTGAAGGGGTTCCCATCATATACAGGCTTTGCAGTTTGGTTCAATGGCTCTCAGCACCACACACACACAAATGGCTCCAGTGCCCTTGATCCCACGTTCACCCCGCATCACGCTTACCAGCCTCTTCAGTGTCACTTGCGTCTGCCAGGCAGGCTCAGGGCCGGATTAACCTTTTGTGGGCCCGGCGCCAAACATATCTGTGAGCCCCCTGGGGGCAATGGGGCATGGCGCGGGGGGTCGGTCCCCGGAGTGAGGGGCCGGCCGGGGGCATGGCATGGCAGGGGCGGCCCTGTTCTGCCCACCCCAGTGCAAGGGCACTATTTACAAACCGGCAGTTGCCAGGTGCACAATGGCCCGCCTGGCCCTGTGCTGCCGGCGTGCCCCTTCCCCTCCGGGGCGGGCCCATGCTGCCCAACACCGGAATACACACCCCCCCGATTCCCTATGACCAGAGCCCCCACAGACTCGCTATGCCCAGGGCCCTCCCCGACCGTGCCACAAATGCACAGCGCCCTGCACATCACCACAACTGCCCAACACTCCACACAGAACCTCCACTCACAGAGATCTTTCTGGCTCCCTCACAGCCCAGGACCCTCTCCCCTTCTTCCCCCACCCCCACCCGCCCAGGCCCTCCAGAGACCCACTCCGCATGCCCTGCCTCCTGGCCGGCAGCACAACCAGGGCTGGTCCCAGGGCGGGGAATCGCTCTGGCCCCTCAGGAGTGGTGCGATCAGCCAGGCCAGGACCTGTCCCGGCTGGGCTCTCTCAGAACCCATTTGCATGGAGGGGTCCAGCCAAGCCCCCCACACTGCCCTCCCCCAATTGGCTGAGACTGGCCAGGCTTCTGCACCAGTCCCGGGCAGCTCAGCTCCAGGGAGACAGGTGGGGCCCCCCAGGTGGTGGAAAGCAGAGACTGCCTGGAGGTGCACTGGGATCCGGCCAGGAGGCAGAGAGAAGCTAGCAGGTGGGGTCAGGGGGTGAAGAGGAACACTTGGCCAGTGGGCAGGCCAAGAGGAGCAAGTGGAGGGGGACCCAGTGGGCTGGCAGGGCCTTGGGGTGTAGTGGAAGCAGAGAACGCCAGGGCCCCTTCTGAGCATGGGCCTTGCTCCATGGTGTCACTGATGCTATTGTAAACCCAGCACTGGGCAGGCTACCCTGGAGATGTGGGAGATCAAAGAGCGCTGCTAGGAGGTAGGGAGAGCCCCCTCCCCCTCTTACCCTGGGCTTGCTCCGGCCTTTGGACAAATGCAGGATCTGGCAGGAAATTGCCCATGTCCTGGCTGGGTTCTATCTGCTGCCTGCACTGGGTGGGTGACACTGGCCTGAACAGGATGGGTTACGCAGAGCAGGCAGGGCTTGGAAATGTACCTACCAAAGGGGGGGAGGGGGAGAGCACTGCTTTGCCAGTGCCTTGCAGGGAAGGTAGTTTTCCAGGGCTTAATTTGTGCCAGCAGGGCTGAGCTCTGTCACCTCTGGGTTTGGCAGTTCATACTCCCCCCTCCCCCCCAGCACCTCTGGGTGGCAGTTCATAGCCCCTGCATCTCTGGGCTTGCCAGCTCAGTTATAAAAGTAAAAAAATTGCTTGAGCCCCTGAACCTAATTGAGCCTGGGCACCTCTTTCATTACAAATTAAGCACTGTAATTTTTCCCTGCTGGCCAGTGCCAGAGGCAGAAAATGTGGCTCAGACTTCAGTGCTGACGTGGGAGCAGTTTCATCCTTCACTGGCACCGTGACTCTGGCCGGGAGCTGTGGTTAGCAGGGTGGAATGACATGACTGAAGCCCCTTCCAGGCAAGAGCTGGGAGTCCAGCAAGTCGGTTCAGGGACCACGGGATATGTGTGACTGCCAGGGAGGGGAGGACGAGACCGCAGTGTGCTTAGCGGGGAACACACCGATCCAGGGAGAGAAATGGAGTAAAAACGAGCGAAAGAAGGAGAACAGGAAAGGCAAAAGGAGTTAGGGGAGAGGGGAGAAGGGGAAGGGAGAAACGAAAGTGTTGCCTCTCTGAAGAGGGTCAGGAATCCGGTCCCGGGCTGAGTTATTCTTGAAGTCCACAAACTGGTTCTAACACCCTTCCGCAGTGTCCCACCAGCTGCGTTTACTGTCTTTTTGTGCCTGAGTCGTATTTCAAAATACTTTGCCAGGTGCTAGAAAAACATGGCTGGAAAATTTTTCAGTAGCACTGCGTGTCTTTAAAGAAACCCCAGACTCCTAAGATCAATTGCATTAACTGAGAAGGAAGAAGATGCTGCAGTACAAGTGTGCGCGGGGGGTAAGGGGCAATCTCGCCCCCTGCCTGGTCCCACATATTTGGCAACCTCTTTGTAACATTAGGAGAAGGAATTTCTTCAGAACACAAAACACCAGCGGCTCTAAACCAAAGGGGGGGGGGGGTTGTGGGGTGGGTAAAATATGAGCGTTACTATGCAGACAGATGGTCTTATTATTTATTCAGAGACAAGGGAGCATCATTTCTGGAGTTTCAAGGGACTCTTGCCGTCCACCTTTAAAAGACACAGCTGCCAAAATAGAGTTCCACAATGTCCCATCCCATTGCCAAGAGATGCAGGCTGTGAAAATTAGAATGAAGCATTTTTTTTTGTGTGGTCCCTCTGCATAGTGCAGACAGAGGTCAGCCAGGAGGACATTCCCTGTGTGTTCAATGACTTAGATGACTCAGGAGAATCAGTTTGTAAAGGGATGACGGAAACACATCCAAAAAAAAAAGAAATGGCCAGATTTTTCAAAGGTGCTGAACTCTGTTTGCAGCTCCCATCGAACTCAACAAGAACTGTAGGGGCCTAGCACCGTGAAGAAATCAGATCAATATTATTTAACTTACTGTGTAAACTGGAGTGAATAGAAGGGTGGGTTTTTCAAAAGTGCTTAGTATTAGCCTAAGGCGGTTGCCTTAGGGAGTTTTACCATTCATTTCAGTGGGGGCAGAGCTAGTCTGATGCTGAGTCCTCTCGAAAATATCACCCTGAGGACTTTCTCTTTAATGAGAAAAATAACTGATTTTTTTTTTCAGAGCAGCTTCCCTAAAACGGAGAGTCAACATGCAGCTGTAGGTTTAAGCAGTAAGGACTTGATCCAAAGCTTTCCGAAGTCAATGGAAAGTCTCCCACTGACTTAAATGAGCTTTGGATCCAGCTGTAACACTGAATTGTTAAGGCAAATTAAGCCTGGTCTCCATGCAGCTTTCGTGCTGCTTTAACTATATCTAAATTTAGGGGAATCCGCTATATCAGTGTTTCTCAAACTGGGGTCGTCACTTGTGTAGGGAAAGCCCCTGGCGGGCCGGGCTGGTTTGTTTACCTGCCCCGTCCGCAGGTCTGGCCAATCGCGGCTCCCAGTGGCTGCGGTTCACTGCTCTGGGCCAATGGGAGCTGCTGGAAGCAGCACGGGCCAAGGGACGTACTGGCCGCCGCTTCCAGCAGCTCCCATTGGCCTGCAGCGGCGAACCAAGGCCAGTGGGAGCCGCGATCGGCCTGAACAGCAGGCCGGGGTAGGTAAACAAAGTGGCCCGGCCCGCCAGGGGCTTTCCCTACACAAGCGACGACCCCAGTTTGAGAAACACTGCGCTATATCAATATAAACACCTTTATACTAGTATAACTGAATCCACACTAAGGGGTTGTACCTCTTTAAGTGTTTCTTCACCAATATAGGTAAAGTGGTATAAAAACTGAGCGTAGACCAGCCTTTAGAAAATAAAATCCCTCTCTATAAAAAAAGATGACAATTTTTAATAGATTCTTTTATTTTTACTGATAAGGTGCAGCCAATGCATAGTAACTAGGACTATGGCTCATTTTTAATTAAAACATCATTTAGGGTCGGATCTTGCGCCATGGAGGTCAATGGGAAGTTTGCCATTCATTTCAGTGGGAGCAGGGTCAGATTCTTATAGAACCAAGTTAGGACTGGGAATTTTTTTTTACAATTTGTTAATCGTTTCTCTTCCAGTTGAGCCCAGGAACATAAGATATTTCAGAGAACGAAGAAGCTGTGCAGCTAATTAGTTTAGCGCACATCTCTTATTTAGCAGTTGTACCCCACTAAATATTTTCTGTTGAATTTCTGCCTTACTTCTCTGTCATATTATTTGAAATAGTTGCGCCTTGATCATTTAATCCCGGATTTAGCAAAACACTTAAGCACATTATTAACTTCAAGCACGTCTTTAAATCCTGTGAACTAAGAGTATGCTAAAATTAAGCATGTGCTTAAGTGCTTTGCTGTGTTGGGGCCTTATTTCCGTATTTTGTAACTGATTCCCTTTGGGCCTGATGCTGCAATATTTGCCTGGGCACAATTCCCATTCAGATCAGTGAATTGTTGGCCACGCAGGAGTACACGGCTAGACACTTTATTCACTAGAGAGATCACCAACATTCTTTTAGTGTCTGTCTCTACTTTATCTTAAACGAAAACCTTTTTAAAGGAACACCTTACCAGCAGTGTAACACAAGTGATGATACCAATATTACTTTCATAAAGCATCTTTCATCTTAAAGATTTATGAGCTGCTCTAAAGACAGCGGACTAGATACCTCCCACTCCGTCCCTCCAGATTCTCATTGGTGTAACTCCACAGATGTGTAGAGTGACTCTGGATCTACATTAAGAATAGACCGTTATGTACAAGACTCATTACTTCACCCACGGCTGAAATGCAGACCCCACTGGGGACACTAGAGCTGGCACGCCTACTCTTGAGCAAAGTCTAGAGCTTCCCTAGCCATAAATTGTCAAAAATGTAGCTCAGCAAAGCACTCGTCCATCTGTAGCCACCTTCCTTTCATCCCTAACTACCATCCCAAAGCGCCCCCAAGTTTGATAACCTTCCGTTTCTTACTTATTGGCCTTGCAGATCAGGCTGCTGCATTGCACTGCAGCAAGAGCTTTCCTAAAGTCCACATACATTATATTCATAGCTTCATCCCGTCAACTCCTGCTTGTTCCTTCATTCGGAAGCACTTACTCATGTTCTTCTTTATGTGAAGCCTATACTTAATCGGACCACAACTTTCCATACCTTGCCCTGTCCTGTCTCGTTGTTTCTAACATTTTCCTCCATAGCTGAAGTCAAATTTATAGGACTGGAAGTTACTGGCCCTCTCCTGATCTTGGATGATGATAGTCATTCTCCATAGCTAAGGTGGCAGGGCCCCTTGCATTATCAGTGCTATTTTTGTCTCCTTTCTTATCCTAAAGCATTTTTAAATGTCTGTTTTTTAGGTTTTCCTTTGTCTTTTGCCACTTTCCTTTAGCATTTTGGAATGGAACTCCATTTTGGCTTGAAGAATGTAATTATGTTAATTTCCTAATCACCTTTTCAGTCATGAGCATGGCTGTCTGCAACAATAATCAAATAGGAATCAATGGACATTATAATGAAATGTCAACTATGAGTTCAAATATCAAGGGGGCTTTAAGTCCATGGTCTAAAGAGAGAAGAGCTTTGTACTAGGGGCCTGATCCAAAGCATATTGCAATAATTGGAAAGACTCCCATTGAATTCAGTAGACTTTGGATGAGGTCCTAAATGATGAGGCCATCAATATTTTAATTTCTTAATGATGAGAGCAGGGGATGGACAGGTAACAAAAAGATACCATTCCCAAGTGCAACATTTACTGATTGAATACATTATCCAAATGGAAACTGTGCACACCATTCATCTTTACAACAGGGCTTTGTTGCACATTTTAGCAATTTAAATTTTAAAAGGGCCAACAGAATGATCTGTGTATGCCTCATCTGAAATGTATTGTTATGCTGTAGTCCTAAAAAGAATAGAATTTATTAAAGCTTTATAGCTTTTCTTCATTGGTAATGATAGATATGGTATCTAATCTTATGCAAGAAAGGAGGTCGGATTCTAATCCAGATGAAAAAAAGAGGCACAAAGTAATTAATCATGGATGTTTCACTGTTCCTTTGGAAGCTGAATGCTCATTTGGCATTGACCAAACTGACTATTCTGGCCGCGTACTTGGGGAGCACTTAGGTTTTCGGTTATTCTTTTATTATTGTTTCAAGCTATGGTTAGTTATTGGGCCAGATCCTCAGCTAGTGTAACTTAACAGAGCTCAAATTGATTGACAGTCTGGCCACAACGTTATTTTTCAGTCAATAGCTGCTGTTGAGTTTTAAATGAATTGGTAGTTTAGTCATAGGCTCGGAGGCCCAGACTTTTCAAGGTATTTCCTTGGGAGTTGGGCACCTAAATACCTTTAAAAATCTGGTCCTAAAATCCTACTCTTTTTGCATTAACATTTTCATGAAGTTGAAGTTTCAAATATTATTCTTTAACAGAAAGATTTGAAAAAGTTTATATTTCTTATAAATGGTGATGATGATGATGATGGTAGGAAGAAAATGTCGGTGAAGAAATATACACACCTGTACTGATTAATAAGATTATAATTCAGTCTTGGGTTCTGCTGCAGTCTTGTGGTATATGATATCAGCCGAACTTTTTAATGAGGTTAACAGCGATGAGCCAGATTCGGTTCTCTGTTACTGATGTGAATCCATCTGAGTTTCAGCTGATGCCGCTGGATTTACCCAACTGTTCAGAAGGTCAAATCAGAGACAAGAATCTGACCCTAGCTCTCTATAAATACATGCATACACAAGTAAATCTGTTCCTCTAGAAAGGGTAATGCATTTTGATTCCTTATGTTGACTTTCCATGTCAGTTTATTAGTCCTGTCTAATTCTTCAGTTTTGCCATTTTTCTTTATCAAGGAGATTTGACAAATATCTTCTAAATGACAACCCATATCACTGCCACATTACCGGATCTTTAAAAAAAATACATTTAACCCTTTAACACCCACCATTTCTCATTCTACCAGCAGTGTGACTCAGCTGTTGGTGGGCTAAAGTAGAAAAAAATGTATCATTGAATACATTTCTAACAGGAAGCAAGGGAACTGATATTTTATATGTATTTTTTTATAATTATAGTTTTCCTTCTGTTTTTAATATGGCAAAATTATGGTGCCCTAAATATACTGGTAGAGGCAATATTATAATTATCATAGTTCTGTGTAATTGCTAATAACAAAAATGTGTTTGCTAGCCCGTGATTACAGAAGGACGTTTCACATATGTGATTTTTGACATTAATGCACGATTTGCCATTTCTTGCTCAAAAACCTACCAATTAACAGGGAGGTGCATATTACTGCTAAAAACACTACAGAAGCACTGCATATATTTTACCAGTATGCTACAGAGCATTTGCTAGGGCATATTTGTAATTCTATGCTGATTGCTTTACTCTAATACCATAATAGCCTGATTCTGCAAAGTGCGGAGTGTCTGTTATCTCAGTTATCTCAGAGTCTGACCCAAAGCCCACAGAAGTCAACAGAAACACACCCGTGGGCTTCAGTGGGCTTTGGATCAGGCGCATAGATATCAGAGTGGGATGTATTCTAAAGGATCTCAGTATGATACAGCTTCAGCTGCTGCCATTCTTTATAATGTTTGTGGAGCTGAAATACTTTTAAATCAGAAGAAATTCTGGGGAATGTTTCTCTGGGTTGGGATATGAGTGTACCCAAACAGGTCATTTCATTTGTTCTCATACAAATAAATCAACCAGTTGCAGAATAGGTGAATTGCTTGTTTTAATTTCCCCCCCCCCCAAGGAAATCACAGTTTATAATGACGCCAGTACACATGCCAACTTTTATCGCTCTGCTTATAATATGTGTTTGCTTGACCTACAGTAGAAATCTATTTGAACAACAGAACTGATCTGTCAAAAACGGAATGACTATTCATAGATGGATGTTTTAAAACAAAAAAAAATGAATGTTATGGATTTCTACTGTAAATTAAACAAATACCTGTCCTTTTACTTGCTATATACCATGTGTATCCTAACAGACTCAAGGGTTAAGATACATCATATGCAAATGTTGCTCATATAATTAACCTCTTTTAAAGGAAAGCTACTGCAAACTGATTCCTGAAAAATGTTTTAGTTGCATCTACAGGATTAATTTGTATTCTGCTTTGCCTTGTTTTTTGTCAGTATTAATATTTTAGGTCCAATCCTGCTTTCATTCCTATCAGTAAGAATTTTGCCTATTACTTCAAAGGCAAATAGGATAAGTTCCTTTCTTCAGAAAGCAGGGCATTGAAATTGATCAGCTGGTGAGAGTGCTTCAGAAATATACCCTACATCTCTTAAAGCTCAGAGTTTGGTTCTTGGACTATCCAATATATTACAAATCATGTGAACAGTGAAATTTTATTCTTAATTTATTAGACACAAACATCTCTCTTTGCAATAGTTTGTTCTTGAAGGAAATGCAAGCAATAAAATTGCTATTAATATAAATTTGGGCCCATGTGTACCAACTATTTTGTTATAGGAACCCTAGTCTAGTGATTAAAGCATAAGACTGGCAATCAGGAAATCTAAATTCAGATCTGGGTCTGCCACATGTTAGTTGTGTGTGACCTTGGACAAGTTACTTTGACTCTCTGAGCCTCATTTCCCTCATCTGTAAAAATGAGAATAATGGCCTACATGTTCAAAAAGTGATTTTGTTTTGGGTGCCTCACTTTTTGGCACCCTACCTGAGACATTTTAAAGGGGACTGATTTTCAGAAAGTGCAGCATACATGTGCTCTTAAAATCTGGCCCCTTTAAATTGTCTCAAGTTGGGCACCCAAAAGTTGAGACACCCAGAATATTTAGCCACTTTTGAAAATGTTGGAAGGAAGGTGCAATAGCAAGACGAAGTACTTTTATTAAACATTGCTAGGAATGTATTATATTTATGGTAGCATAAGGAAAAACTAATGTGGGAAGGAAAAAATAGGATGAAACATGTATAGGTTTGATTCTGATCTCACTCTGGTATATATCAGGAGTAATACCACTAATGTAAATGGAGTTATAGTGGTGTTAAACCCATGTGTGCAAGAAAGCATCAGGACCTATGGATCCAGCCCTGACTAACTGACACAGTGCAAATTCCAAATTGAGAACACTGCAGTTGAATATACAAGTTGAAATTTTCTTTCTGTGAGCATTTGAGCTTAACATTTGCTTTGTGCAAGTATTCATACACGTGACACGCCAATGCTTGAAGGCTCTCAGAAAGCAAACCTAAAAGGTGTGTGAACACAAATCAAAATCCACTATTGAATTGCAGCAAATATCCACCAAAAAACATTCCCACTATTTGCTCGCCTGTATGAAAATGATTGAAATATACACATTGTCTCTGCACAGCCTTTTCATGGATTTCTTTAAAATCTTTAGCATTAAGAAGTTGGTCCGATGAAAGATATCACCTCACCCACTTTGTCTCTTTAGCATTAAGAAACATTTTCTTGGGTTCTGCCACCCACTTCTGCCCTGGCTGAAAAACATTTCTGTCTCTTATCATAAGAGGGTGTTTTAAAGCCAGATTGGACGGCTCTCAGATGTGGTAGCTTTTGTTGTGGAGGCCTGTCAGTTTAGTACATTTTTGAGATGAGTACATCAGGGAAAAGACAGTGGGAAAAAAACCCTTAAGGCTTTGAGAATGTGCTGAGTATAATTTAAAATGCTATATAGACAACTTCTTTAATGTAACACAGTAGGGACAGCTCGGTGCCTCTTTAAAGTTATTTTCTTTATTAGCAGGGGATTTTTCAGTCATCAGATCTTCTAGTCGTTCGTTTCTCAAGGATTGACTGTTCTTAATACTATGAGGTTGTTGTTCTGGGAGCAGGTAGCTAACTTTCACAGGTCATGCATCTGTTCTGAGAATCATTTGCTGAATGTGATAACGCTACTATTTAACAGGTTAATGACTAAGAATGCAAAAGGGCTGCATGGACAGTGAAGTGGATGTCCATTACTGTAGTACCGAAATGGCCAGATTAGCCCCTGGGGCATTTAATGCTGGTATATTAAGCAGCCTGGCAGATGGTAGTTATAGAACAGGCTAGTGGCATTTCAGGTTCTCAGAGGGCATCAGCTCTGTAGCCTTTTTGTTTCTTGAAAATGTAAGGCAAAAAGCTACCCTCTCTTCCACAGTGCTTTACCCCTATTGATGTCAGTGAGGGAGCCACACATATAAGAAGAGAAGGACTCATGGATCCAAGGGGAGAAATTTAAATAATAATACACTGCATTTTTATATGATCAAAGCACTGTACAGACATTAACCAACTAATCCTTCCAGCAGCCCTGTGAGGTGGGTAGGTTACTAGGATTGCCCCTATTTTACAGATAGGGAAACTGAGACAGAGAGGTGAAGTGACTTGCCAAGGCCATAGGGTGTTTAAGTGGCAGAACCAGTAGTACAGCTCAGGACTGCCTGAATCTCAACCCTGTACTCGTTTCTCCAGACCACGTCACTGTGATAGTAGTAAACACTGATGTTGTGGTAGCACCCAACGGTTCCAATTAGGCTCAGGGGCCCCATTGTGTTTGGTGCGTTCTAGAAAAGACAGTCCCTGCCCTGAGGGCCTTGCAGTGTAAAGACACAAGCAGATGAAGGGTAGCAAGAGGGGGGGACACTGTACAACCAAGTGAGTCTGGTGACGAATTGGCTCAGCTTTGTTAGTTCTATGAATTGCAGTCATTCTTTGGGTTGGGTTGGGTTTGATTGGGTATGACCCCTGCTTTCCTGCTTTACCCATAGATTTAAAAGTCCATAAAAATGTCATCATGGGTTACAGTTAATTGTGTTACATTGTACATGCCATGATATTATTTGTAATTTTAATAAACTTGTTACCTACATTAGAGGATCTTGCATCTGGGACATTGACTGTGGGAGGTGGAAATGGCGTTTGGTAGTCTAGATTTTTTTTTTTAATTACCTCTGGAGGAGGAAATGAAGCTGTTTTTTTGATGCTGCTCCTTTTCAGATGGTTAGAAAAAGTATTCTCCTGATCTTTTCAAAATAGACTCCTTATGCCAAGTCACACCTTCCACCTCAACTGGTAGATGGTGGACTTGCATGTCCTATTTGAGAGCCAGCTACTGGACTTTCCTTCTCTCTTGGCTAGATGTTTGATGTACTGGCTCTCTCCTCTAACTTACTGGACCTCAGCAATTCATTCCCCTTCTGTCTTGATTACTCTATTTCTCTCTGACAT
The DNA here is from genome assembly GCF_028017835.1 of Emys orbicularis. Taxonomy (NCBI): domain Eukaryota; kingdom Metazoa; phylum Chordata; order Testudines; family Emydidae; genus Emys; species Emys orbicularis. Next base: position 206,487,181 of record NC_088685.1, on the reverse strand, counting down.
CCTCTCTGCTCATTTCTCACATACAGAAGATCCTTTTGTCATGGTTCTTTGTTCCATGGATTAGGCACTGACCTCTGTGGCTGTCCCAGAATTCATTCTTCCATGTTATCTTTCATTTCTGCTTCAGATCCACTCCTATGTTCTATTGAACCCCACTGCTCTTCTCTGCACCATCCATTACCTTGATCATTACATTCTTCCTTACCAAGTTGATTCTAGAGTCCTGTTATTCTTTGTTGTTTCTCAAAATGTCCTCCTGAGGCTTTTCTTGTATTGCCCAGTTCTCCTACAAAAAAAAGTAGCTCTCAGAAGCTCTCTCTTTAACCGAGAGAAACAGCCAGAAGACATCTCACTGCACAGCACCATGGGACTGAGAGAAAGAACATGGGCAGAATGTTGCTGCTATAGTAATTAAAGGCAAGATTTTCAAAGCACTCAGAATTGGTCTAACTCCGCTTCCATTGCAATCAAATTCCCATTGGTTTTAACAGGAGCAGAGTTAGGCCAGCACTTCTTAGCGTATGCACCATGTGTCTCAGGTGGCACGTGACCAGATTCATCACCAAATTTGGTCTGCTGGTTGGATCATTAGCTTCTCCATCCCAGGCCAGGTACTGATGGGGAGTACGATGCCAATGCTGATCCATGCCACCCGGGCCAGTACTGAGAAATTCTGAAAATCCCACCTCAAAGTCTTATTGTTCATCTCCCAATCATCTAGCAAGGCGTCCAGATTGTAAACAGCAAGAGACAAGGACAAAGAAATCTTCTTGTGTTGACTGTATCTTTACATGCTAATTGATCCCGCTACATACAATGCATGTGCGATGACAATTACTAGTTGTATGTTATGTATATCGTTTCTAAATGGCTAGTGTTTCATTGGTTGCTAGCAACCTGGTTTCTGTGGTTAAATTACTCTTGGACCTATGTTTAAATAAGGAATAGTGTTTGGGTTACAAACTTCCTAGGTTACTGTGGTTAAATTGTGTATATTGTTTTGCTTGGTAGGTATTTTTTTATTATTATTCATTCTGGCCTTTTTCCCTTCTAGACTAATTTACCATATATCCCGAGTAAAAAAATGTAGCCAACATTTTAGCCAACACCAAACCCACCTCTGAATTGGTTTGCCCATTGCTTTGCATGCAAAATTAGACATGCATTTGGAGCCACAAAACCTGGATCTGGACATGCAGAATGAGCAGCTGGAAGCCCACCTAGCTAGTTTGCTTTTGCATGTGACTATGTGCAGACCCAAATAGGTGCATGCCCATTTTGGCAGATGCAATCAGCTGGATCCGCAGATTTGGAGGCTGAGGCTATCCTGCTGTTTGGTGTGTGCATGTTCTATTTGTAGCAGAAATATTCCAGGGAAATTTTCCCAAACCTCCTTTTTTGGATCTAAGTCTGCCACTCAGAACTCCCATGGACTTCACGGGGAGTTCCGTAAGGATGATGCTTGCAAGAAACAGTACTTAATGTCTGATAAGGTAGATATATAAACTGTTGATTTTTAAAGATAACCCCTGCTTGCTTGGAGTGGCACATCCCCTAGAAATTGATTAGCCTGCTACAGCCTTGGCTAAGAGAGATGTGCCATTTAGCTCCAGAGGTCCCAGGTTTGATCCCCATTGCCAACATCGCCATGAAACTGGATTATTCTCTCCTGGGAAAGGCACAAGTACATTCTTGCTGTATCTTTAAGGTAGAATACACATTTATGGAGCTGCGATGCTGGATCATCTGCCTCCAGTAACGCTGTCTCTTTATCCATTTTTCAAATAATCAGTCTTGAGAATGCCATGCCAGTATCTGAATGCTCAAGTTTGACAGTCTGTCCGTAATGAATGGAGCCATCTCTCCCTGCAAATTCCTCTCCCTCTATGTGCAAGTATCTGGTGCTACCTGTTCGGGATTGAAGTCCATTAAATAGTGCCACTTTTGTCCCTGATGCAATACATAAGTCTGCATTTTTCAGTGATTGTTTCGTTTTAGAAGGTTTGGAGATTACTTTGATCCATTCACTGAGGAACACACCAATGTCACTATTGCCAGAGAACATTTTTACTGATAACATGAAGTGCTTTCTCTTGTCTGAGTCAGAGATGTCCAATGTTTTGGCCGTGCAATAGTTCTTTCCTTCCAAATTTAGCTGTTGCATTCCTTAGTCGTGGTGTCCTATTCCAATGAAAGCAGGTGGTTGTGACTCTTGTTCAGAGCAACCATCACATTCCCTTTGCTCGTTTTTTTTTCTTTTTCTTCCATCCACTGCCCATACAATCGTCTCCTCGTTTCCTGGTTTTGGTACATGTCCTGAGTGCCTTGTTCAGGGAGATTCCAGGGCACTAGATTACAATAATTCAGCCTGTTCACTGACGTTGCAACACTATACCCTACAATTAATATTATTCTAATAGGGCCCAGGATGATTTGCTTTAGGAAACTGATATTGTTCCAAAAATTAGGTGCTATGTATGCTTAGTAAAAATCGTTAGTACTTGAATTTCTGGCAATGGAGCCTCTAAAAGGTATTAATCTATTAGGGTGTACAGGGCTCTCTCCCATTGGGTCTGATTTTAGCTTCAGTTCTGGTTTAATCAGAGTCCTCTACTTTAGCTCAGCATCATAATCTGGGGTCACCATTATTCAGCCAGATTCCTAAAAATATCTATTCTCTCTTCACAGGGGTGTGGTCCAACTCCCACTGATGTCAATAGAAGGATTCCCATTGATTTCAGTGAGTGTTGTTTTGGGTGTTAGGCAATTAACTTTGCAAAGCATTTTTGTGGCCTGGTAGGATGACTCTGACATCCCTTGAGACTGCTTCCTAAACTGGCCAGTGCATTGACCAACAAAAGAGTCCTAACTGGACAGATGCTTGTAAACTTCCAGAATTTCTCTTCCTTAGCCCTAAACCTTACAGAGCCTACAAGGCAGAGTCTCAAGGCCTTTCTGCTAAACATGATCTCCACAGGGCTATGCATCCTGTCAACACAAAGCTTCCCCGCTGCTCTGTTAGTGATGGTAATATAGCATTCAGGCCTGTATATTTGCCTGAAATAGAATTTTGGGTTTTGCTTGCCCGTTTGACTTTTGATATTCTTATATCCTTACTAACATGTGTGAACAAAGAACAAAGACACTGTGTGTTGCTTCTACCCAACCAGATGGGTTTGTTAGTATAATGAGAAGACTCTCACGGGTGTCTCCGAAGCACTATGCCTCTAGAGGCTACTTGTGGGATGGTGCAGAGTATAGATCACCCCTTGCTCAGGACTATGCCTACAGGCATAAACTACAGCATAGTTGGCAGATTTAAACAAAATACAGCTACACGTCTGCATGACATCAAGTTTCCAATCTGTGAATTAGCCTCTGGTGCCATTAGTTTTTGGCACAGCTAGAACCAACCTACATATACATGGATGTCTGCAGGAAGCCAATGTTTGCAGAGTACCACCATTGTATAATAGCAGCGTAGTTGTTTCTTAAACAGAGAGAGAGACCGGTGAGTGAAGTGGTAAATGTTGCCATCTATTCCTTGGAAATACACATTTCCTATGCAGCTCGCAGTCAGGAAATCAAAGCAAGTCACCATTTGTAATTGTCACAAGGGAAAAATTGGACTTTTTCTTTAGCTGAAAAAGCAAATGAGCTGGGACCAAATATGGAAAAAGAATTATATTTCAAAGGATGCATATGTAGATATCTGTACAGAATCCTGGACGTGTTTCGGGAAAAGGCTTTGAATTAAAGTGTTGCTTCAGTGGAAACCATGATACAAAATGAAAAAGAGACTAAAAAGTGCATATAATAGAAGTGATCACATAAAGCTGCGCTGATAAGCAGTCACTCACAGTGTAGCTCCATTAGAGAAGATGATAGCTATTTGAAAGGTTATGTTTAGTAGCGACCTTGTGACTCTGACTTCCAGGCTGTTAAAAACTATTTGTGTGACTAACTGCGCAGCAGTGCTACTCCCCCCCTCCCCGTAATCCAAACCACAAACCTCCCTGGAACACCCAAACCACAAACTAGCCCCCCTACCTAGTGCCACAGTCCCACATGGCTGAAGTAAGTAAGGCAACGACCCGCAAGCGAAAGGAAAAATCAAACCCAAAGCAGGCTTGTAAGCTTTTTATTAGCAGTGTGCCCATGCGCAGAGAAGAGGATTGCACAACCGAGAGCCAATCACACTCTCCGGCGGGAAATTAAAAAAAAAAAAGCAGAAGCCCTGGCCCCCGGGAAACGCCCCCATACAATCAACAAGCAAATATAGGCACAATAGAGCAATTACACAAAGAAAGAAGCCAAAATCCGCTTACTGTGAGCGGGCTTGGCAACATTCCGAGTCGGAAGGGATTGACAGTTATGGTCCTTAATCTGTAGCTGTAAACAATCTTCCAATGCAGGTTCCTTTGCAGCCTTTAAGTTCCAGTCAGCTGTGATAAGGAAGATAGGCCTGGGATGCTTGCAGTTTGTTCCAAACCTGTTAGTAAGTTGTCTCATTAAGAATTAATCTCACAGCAGCGCTGAGAATCAAGAGCAATTGATTAGCAGTAATTAGAGTTGGCTGGAAAAAAGGTAAATATTTCATGACAAATTAAAAAAAAACGCATTCAATTTTTTTCATGAAATTGTTCATTTTTCAATGCAAAAAGATTTTTTCTTTTTTTCCTCAAAATTTCCAAAACATTTCATTTCGGCAGGAAAAACAATATTCTCTCTCTCCGTTTTTACTTGTTTGTCTTGTTTTCAGTGGAAAAAAATAAATAAAAGTGAGAGAAAGTGGGGAATGGGAGAACTCTTGTCATTTATTTTGCACTGGAAAAAGGGGAAACAAGAAAAATACTAATTTTTTTCATTTTGTATTTTTATCAAAATGGAAACATTTTGAAGAAACAAATAGTTTGGCAAAACATTTAGATTTTTGTCAAGGCAGTATTTTCAATAATTTAGTTGAGTTTTAAAATTTTGGCCCACTCTAATAGTAACTAGATGGCTCACCATAATCATTATGGGTCAGATTATGCTGACTTTATTCACATTGAATAGTATCTCCATTGAGTAGTTAATGAGTGGTGTTACCTGTGGAGTTAAATGCCACCTAATATGAGTAAGGGTATTAGAATCTGGCTTTAAAGTAACAACCACGATTGAAGTACTATATGTTACTTATAATAAAATGGATGATATTTGTATAATAGGTTTACTCCTATCTATAAGAGATAATGGATGTTCTTTTTCCCCTCCATGGTGACACCCAGCATCATATACCTTGTCTCAGTCCAAAATACCTATGCACATGTGCCAAGAGCACTTGAATTTTGCTCAGGCAGTGGGCTTTGATGGTTGGAAGACTGGGAACAAATTGTACCCATTTTCCATCAGCCAGAGGTATATTTCCAAGTCTGATCTCACAGCCAGGTGACCGCCTCCAAATGTTAGTGAGATATGCTGCTGGGCTGGCACACTGTCAGAACATACACACACAATTTTAAAAAAAGTGGTAGATATTTTTTCATTATGACTAGGTATTTAGGGCCAGCTCCTCAGGTGGTGTAATTCAGTGTAGCTACATTGCAGTCAAAGGAGCTACGTCAATTTATACCAGCTGAGGATCTGGCCCATTTAGTTTACAAAAAAAATTGACAGAAGAAAAGGAAAAACGTGCAGTTTTAGCAATTTTAGCTCAAGATGCAAGAACAAAAGACAGGCTGTGGAATTGCTCCTCCTTTATAAAGAAAGCTCAGTGTGTACCTGGGATGTGTACTGTAAAAGGAATAATTCTGAGTGCATTGAGAATAATTCTACACATATACTCACAATCACCAGGAAAGGGCCAGATCCTCAGTACCGGCACACATCAGTGCAAAACTGCTGAAGTCAATGGAGCTATCCTGGTTAACACCAGCTGAGGATCTGGCCCCCCAAAATGCATAAATATGTACATATATGACATGCGTCTGACGAAGTGGGTATTCACCCATGAAAGCTTATGCTCCAATATGTCTGTTAGTCTATAAGGTGCCACAGGACTCTTTGTAGCTATGTACATATATTGGCCTGAAGGAGGCAGAAAAAAAAGTTTGATTACACACTTCAGGTGAAAGCCTGACTCTGTTGAAGTCAATGGGGGGTTGCCATTGACTTCAGTGAAGCCAGGATTCCTGCCTTCATGTGAGTGAGAATTTGCTCAGGATATCATTCTGAAATGGCTGAATATGAATGAATCACTCCTGATTAATCAGCTGTTAAGAAGAAGTATTAAGCAGGGGGTGGGTTAGTCAATTTGCTTATCAGCGACTCAGTAACCACATGACCATCTGAAGAGAGATACTTAAAGCATGACTCAGCTGTCGAAGTGGGAGAATGATTAGCACTGAAATGTTTATGTGGTGAATTTTCCCCTCTATTCTGTTTCATGAATTGCCTGCCACCAGATCATGATTTTCTCAGACTTACTTGTTAGTCAAAGTTATTTGCTGAGTAATTTCTGCAAATAATTTTCGGTCCTTAGATTGTTCATTGCACATATTCAAAATTTGAGCTGTGTTGCCTACTTTTAATAGTACATGAAAGTCACATGACACGTTTCGGTTCCCTGATTGGATGACAGTAACTCTTAGAATCAGGTTGCTGGTGCAAAAGCTCATTGTTACTGTAACAGAGTGGCCTGCCCCTTTTAGGGGCCAGAGGCCTGGGGCTACCCCAGCACAGTTCAATCAGCCCCTTGCCTGATGAGGATGGACTAAGGAGGTCAGGTGTTAGTATGGTGAGCACCTGGGCCTCTTAATAAAAAAGGCTTACGAGAACACAGAAGGAAGCTGAGGAGGAACCACAGGGAGGCGCCTGGATTCCTGTGGAAGACCCTGGAGTAGGATGTGGAAGTGGGGCTGAGACAGTGAGGGACTCCAGGGAAGGAGCCTGGGGGTCAGGGGTCTATCCCAGAGTCCAGAAGGGGCTGGGAACTGAGCCCGTAGAGCGGGCTGAAGAGGAGCCTAAGGCGGTGAAAGACCCTTTTATTTGTGTGAACTTTTGGTTGGACTTCTGTTACCTGGAAGGGGGTTAGAACTAGATGTAACTTAGCTGGAGGGCTAACTCATGGACAGAAACAGGCCATCAGAGGTCAAAGAAGCAATCAGCAGGGAGTGTTAGTGGCAACCCCCCCTGCAATGCCATGCACTAATGCCAGGGGGCATTAAGACCATGAGTGGAATTGATTACCATTACAAATTCCAAATTTGCTTTCCAGGAATATCCTCCAATGGTCACTTATAATTTGCTGTTTCTACAAACATACCTGCCAGCAAACGTATTCACTAGAACTTTCATTGGAAGCAAAAAAACACAAGGGATGGGAATCTAGCATTATTTAGAGTCATCCGATGATGCCATTAAAAACAATATTGCAATTTCAGGAAGGTATTTTGGTCACATTCTCTCATATGAGGATACCAAGCCCTATTCTGCAAAAATAGCAATAGACACTTGAGATGCAGTCACCAGAGTCCCACCCTGAGCAAGAAAAGATATCGAGGATGATGATTTCCCTGTTGAGATTATACCATGTGTTGCAGGAGTTTTAGCATCACTGCGAGATCTCCGAAAGGAAGATCACAGCACAACAAGGTCTGGTCTGCACTTCAAATTTAGGTTGATTGGAATAATACCTGATTAAAATTTGCTAATAGCTCAAAAACCAGCTGGCTAACCAAGGGTATGTTAACCATTAAAGATATTATTGAACAGACAGTTTTAGCCTCCTTCACATATCTTCATGATAAATACCAGCTGCTGACAGAGCAAGGTCCTTTCTACAATAAGCTTTGACTCAAAATTATGAAGGAGCTGGGGAATTGTTGGCAGGCCACAAATAACACCCAACGTGAAGTGCAACTTAAAAAGTATGCTACCCAGAAACATTTTGTGGGTAACATATGCAAATGGCTGAACTCCTTGATTTATCCTATTGACTATCCCATAAAATAAAATGGGAGAAGAAGCTAACCATCTCCATTTCCTCTGACGGGTGGAACAATGTCTGACACAATATATACAGGTTTCAGAGTGGTAGCCGTGTTAGTCTGTAACAGCAAAAACAATGAGGAGTCCTTGTGGCACCTTAGAGACTAACACATTTATTTGGGCATAAGCTTTCATGGGCTAGAACCCACTTCATCAGATGCATGGAGTGAATTAGGCCTGAATAAAGACTGGGAGTGGCTGGGTCACTACAAAAAAATAATTTTCACTCTATTGGTACTCACACCTTCTTGTCAACCTTTGGGATGTTACCTTTGGGAATAGGCCACATCCACCCTGATTGAATTGGCCTTGTTAGCACTACAAAAAGTAATTTCCCCTCTGTTGATATTCACCCCTTCTTGTCAACTGTTGGGAATAGGCCACATCCACCCTGATTGAATTGGCCTCGTTAGCACTGACCCCCAACTTGGTACGGCAACGCCCATTTTTTCATGTGCTGTATATTTGTATCTGCCTACTGTATTTTTCACTCAATGCATCTGATGAAGTGGGTTTTAGCCCACGAAAGCTTATGCCCAAATAAATTTATTAGTCTCTAAGGTGCCACAAGGACTCCTCATTGTTTTTACAATACACACAGAACATCCTGTTCTCTGTTTTTGCGTTTCTTTCAGAATAAAATTCTAAATAGATATTACTGGACTTCTGAGTGTTCGCATACAGCTGGACTCACCCCGCATAGAAAATGTTAGAGATATGACAGCCCCAATGCAAATCTGTCTCATATAATCTTTGAATGTCAAAGTATATCCACATTTGGGAAGGAAGTATTTGATGCTCTATCTAAGGAGACTGGGGTCAGGATTTCCCCCATGTTTGTGTTTTGGGCATTCTAGAAGATCTACCCTGTTTGAGTCATGCCAGGAAATGGATTGCTGCAGGACATATAGTGGCCAAAAGAGTCATTTTTTATGAAAACAGTAATCTGCTATTCCTCCCCCCCCCCCCCCCCCCGCCACATTGTTTGATTGACTAACTGTGCTAACCAACACCACTCTCATGGAAAAACTGACATTAATCTGTAGAGGCACAAGATCCAGCGATGAAGACACTTGGTCTTTCATGAAAGCATTACAAACTGACTCCAGGTAGACTTCTGATGTGTCTCCCTTTTTTTCTTTTGGTGGGCATTGTTAGGGAATTACTTTTCATAACGTGCAGGAGTATTTATATCTGAATATTTCATACTGTGTTATTGTTACAGCCGTACTCCTGTTGCGTTTTCTTTGTCATTATATTTGAATCTGTCGGTATGGATATATTCAAACTTCTGAAAAATAAAATGTAAAATCTTTATGTCACCGTAGCTATGTCGTTCACAGGTGGGAAAAATCCACACCCCCACGCAATGGAAGAATGCTTCCTCGCTTGGTGTTTCTACAGCCACAGAACTACCCTTTCTGTCAGTGTAGGCTCCGTCTATGCTATAGAGTTATGTTGGCATAGCTACGGTGCAGGTGCATTGCTATAGAGGTTGAACCTCTCTAGTCTGGCACCCTCAGCACCTGACCGATGCCAAACCAGAGAATTTGCCAAACCATGGAAGGTCAATATGTATCGAGCAGGTCTCTTTTTATTTTTATCTCGCCGAGGCGAATAAACGGAACAACGCTTGCAACGCCGCCTAGCCAAGGCTTACCGGCTCTCTTCATAACAAAGTGTTAGTGTTGTTACACAATTTTACTGTATTGGCACAAGGAAAAAAGTAGATAAAGCATAAAAAAACATAAAATAAAATCATGCCGGACCATAGATGTTGCCGGACCAGAGCGTTTCAACCTGTACTATGATGTAAACAGAGCTGGACAAAAAATGAAAAAAATTAAAATTCTGAAGTTCTTTTTATTTTGGAAGGTTCACAGAAGACATTTATGAATATTTTTTAGCATTTTTTTCAATATATTTTCATAATTTTAATTGAAAACATTGAAATTTAGAATAAGTGGTGTGGGAGCAGGGATTTTTGGCAAACAAAAAAGTCAAATGTTTTATAGCATTTTTTAATTTACAAAATTATGAAAAAATATTGGGTAAAAAGCATATATATTTTGTTAAAAAATAAATGATAGTGGTGATTTTGGACTCTCATTTTGGAAAATGAGGACATTTTTCAATGATCAAACTTTTTGTTTGAAAAATTTCTACCAGTTCAGATGGATGCATCCCATTTAGGACTTGGGGTGGGAGGTGAACTGCAAGAAGAGAAGCCAGTGGTTCATGTGTCCAAGTCACTATGCATAAATCGCAAAAGAGATGTCCAGCTGTGCACACTTTTCTCAGTATGTGCAAGGGGGGAGTTACACAGGAGTCTGACCATATGTCTTTGGTGGCAATCATCCAAAAATAAATTGTGGCAGTTCCCACAAAGCTAAAAAGAATGATGGAGAAATGCAATGCTGTAATTAAACACAGACCAGGAAAGGATTATCAGTTGCTGATATCTTAAGCAGATTGTCTAGAGCAGGGCAGGACAATATGGAGGAGTCATTTGAGGAACTAATTAATTCGTCTAACAGGTTACTTGTGTTGGACCAGAAACTGACAGAACTACGGGGTGCCACTAAGCAAGACCCCATTTGTCCACATTGCTGGAAAATATCCTGGCTGGTCAAAAGGAAAACATTAATAAATGCCATGGCTTTAGGGTGACCAGATAGCAAGTGTGAAAAAATCGGGACAGGGGTGGGGGGTAATAGGTGCCTATGTAAGAAAAAGCTCCAAAAATCGGGACTGTCCCTATAAAATCAGGATATCTGGTCACCCTACATGGCTTTTGAACCTGGTGGTTGTTGGCAAGTCCAGGTGAGTTACCACCACCTTTCATGTCTCTACAGCTAAATATGGGGGGAACCTCAAAACTTGTTTCTTTTGTAACATGGGAGGTGGATAGTATGGAAAAGGCTGAGAACTGTGATGATTTCCACAGTAACATCCCATAGGTAGAAAATTGTTATGGAGGATTTGATTTTTAAAGGTCCAAAGTTCGTGGGTTCATGATCACCGAGACTGAACATGACAGAGGGACACATCGGATTAGAAAACTACACATAGAGGGCCAGAGATGGGTTGATAGCGGCTGTGTGAATGCAGGAATTAAAGATGAGATCCACCAATTCAAGCACTGTAATAGGAATGCTGCTGGGCCTTCTCTCTCCCCCAGGACGGAGAGAGGGTATGCATGCAGAATGCTAATAGTCACTGTCACGGTTGCAGCCAAATTAAGCATGCTGAATTCCTACCTGGTACAGATGGACACTGGGGGAATGTTCAGCTGTAATTGTGGACATTTGCTCACATCACAGGAAATCAATCCTTTTCCTTTGTGATTATAACTCAAGACGCTCTATTTCCAGACCAGATGTCAGTTTTCTTAACCATTTTACAAACATCTTTGACCATGCCTGAAGTTTTGCAGCCCCAAATTCACAAAGAAACCAAGAGACAGACAAGCACAGTTGTATGCTACCTGAGCTGATTGTATTGTAAAAGCACAGGAGAGATTCAGTCTATGAACATTTTGTAATGAAATTAATATTGGAATAATATAAGATGTTAAATAGTGATGTTCTGAAATACTCAGTAGAGAGAAATGTCAAGTCTATGGAAACTAGATATACAACATGTTTTCTTGTTCTTTCTCTGAGAAAGGGGAGTAATATTATTCTCACCAGATGGCATTATTACAGATCATTTTGCTAGTTCTGTTTATGTGCAGAAGTAAGAGTTAGCTCTTGGAGGAATGTTTATTCCCGGGCAAGTGAACAAAATGAGGTGAACTCTCTGCTCATCTTAACTTCTGTCTTGCTTCCGCTTGACCTGGGATCTCTTCGGTAAAGGAGATCCTAATCTCACTGGCCCCTCCAAGCACAATAAATTCTTAGTGGTTTGATTTTAAAGAACCATAATGTCACTGGAAACCTCATATACATTTTTGGAGGGGCAGGGGGATTCACAATGGATGTCCATGAAACCAGGGAACTGTGTGCTGTGTTTTCAGGACGCTTCTATCTAGGGAGATTGAAGGTTTCATCCAGTAAAGAGGACTGACAGGCTGCATGGCATTTTTAAAGGAGATTTAAAAAAAAAAATTCCTTGTATAGTTTGTCATCAGTCTTTAATAAAATAAAACAGGGCTGCTTGCTTTCATGGCAGCAAATTATAGACGGGTCTCTGTATCCTTTACTACCTTATGCCACAAAAAGTAAGGCTTACAGTGGGCTCTGGGATCAGTGGGAACGACTTGCAGAGTAAAGTACTGATCAGTGTGAGTATGTGGGGTGGAATTCCACCCTCCTTCAGTTATACAACAGGACGGTCTGTGCAGTTATTTTGCATTACACTGAACAGGGCTCAGTCATCTTTTCCCCTCTTCTTCCTATCCACTGCCTTCCTCTGCTGCTCTCAATCTACATGCGCCTCTTCGCTCCTAAGGAAAGCTTGCTACTCCAGCATGTTTGTATCTCTGGAGTGGGAACAGCAAGGAGCAGTATTTAGAGCACAAGGGACTAGACAGGAAGGATGGCCTTATGGCTAAGGCCCTGGATTGATGCGCAGGAGCAGTGGATTCAATCCCTCACTTTATTACTGAGCTCCTGGGGTGAGTCAAATGGGGTCAGACTCTCACTTGGTGTACACTGGTGCAGTTCCAGTGAGAAGATATGTTGATTTATACCAGCTAAGGATCTGGACTTTAGTAATGTTGACAGGACGGTGTGATTGCATAGTCTTGAAAATGGTGCAGAACCAGGCTTCTGCCATGGAGTTCAAAGGCCTCTGAGGAGAAAACCTTTCCCTTCTCTCCTTCGCAGCTTTACAGCATAGCCTCTGGCCAGAGCAGGGGAAGTGTGCAGACTGATGCTCCAAGTACAATTCCCGGCATGACCTTCACTGCTTGGGGAAGGGACAGAAACAAAGGGCAGTTGTGGCTGGAGGCTCTACTGTCCAGAAGCCTGCTGGAAGGCCCACATGAACTCATCAACATTGAGTGGAAGTAAACACAAAACACATTGCACGTGGGAGGAGAAATTCAGACAAGAAAATGGTTCTGTGGAGAGCAAGACAGTGCTTTGGTCTGAGTGACTTTGATTTCAGATTATTAAGGAAAAAATGCATTGAAACAACAAAGATCAAAAGCAAAGTCACCACGAGAGAGAGCATGTGTCTCATCTGAAACCTGCTGTATCACACTGCCGCACAAAATGGCAGTCCTAGAAATGCGTCGTATATGGGAATAGAGTAGTATCCCTTTAAAGCATTTGTGAACTACCTAATAGTAACACTCACTGTGTTCTATCTTTTAGAAGCTGCCAGAAACCAGTCACAGCAGCAGTATGGATGCAGTTAGGCCTGGCATGTTTGTGTATATTTAGTAAACGTAGTGATTTGAGTGCCAGCTGGGCCATTGTGGTTTCTTCATTTTGCTTCTGATATATAAAGAGCAAAACCACAACCCAGTGTGAAGGTACAGTGTGCAGAAAAGTAATTGCTAACAACTATGCAGCTTCACACTCTCTAATGGGAAGGGCAAGAGTGAGTAGATTCTACCGCTTCCCCGATAAGGAGCCCGATCTGCACCCCTTTCCCTCCCAGCTGCCACACGCTCCCAACCAGAGGCAGACACTTGAACTGTCCCCAGGAGTGTGAAGCAAGGCACTCGAATTTCTCCAGCACTCGATCCTGCAGCAAACTACAAATTCTGCTGTAGGTAAGAACAAAGTCCAGAGCAAAATGTTTTGCTGCATTAAATATTTAAATGGCTACCACTATGTACACTGTATGGTTATGCCTCATCAGATTTAATACAACAGACACCTCTCTTTCTGAATCTGTTCCCTGCCGCCACAGAAATTACAGTCACCACCGCAGAAGTTAGCATAGGTGCCCTAACAGTGGGTCATAACTGCAGAATTTAGACCCAGACTGACACCCACAAATCAGTCCTTGAATATTTAACTAGCAATAATACTTATGGGTTCTTAGCCACTCAGGCCCTGCCCCAGCCCATCCTCTCCAGTGACAAAAACCCCTTTAAGGGTGTTCTGGGGGAGGAAATCTCTTTGAGGGTTGACTGAAGCCAGGTTGACAGAACTCCACCTCACAGCAGCTGCCCCTTGAGCCCTACAGGAGGGTTCCAATGAAATCTCCATAGAGAAGGGGTTGTTTCCCCAACAAACCCCTCCCACTTCCTCCACAGCTCCTTTAAGTCTCTGCCCCCTCCCCAGCGCAGCACCCAGACTCACAGAGGGACCTCCCTGGAATCTGCAGGAGGTTGGAGAAGATGTTATGAAGGCAGCTGCCCCTCCTCCCTCTCCATTTTCCAGGTCAGGTAGGAGGTCATGCTGGGCGGATAGTCTCAGTGTTGGAACTGACAGATGAGCTGATTGCAAGGGAGAATCAGGGAAACCAGCAGGAGAGAGAGGCAATATATTGTATTCAGTACTGTGTATTGAATCTGACCTGGCACTGGGGGGCAGAGAGATACTGCTGAGTTCTCAGGCTCCTCTGAGAGGAGGGGTGAGGGGGACGATGATGGTTTGCAATATACTTACATTTACAGGAAGGGGATGTGCCATTTTCCCTGGCAAATACCCTAGTTCCCTCACTGCAATAAATTCACAAACAGGATTATTTTATTTAAAAGTCGAGCATGCACTCCCACCTTCACCCCTCTGATTCCTTACAATAAATCACACGCCTCTACTCTGTTCCGCTCGAGGTCATCTGGCAGTGCAGCTTGTTCATTTGTCTCCAGATATTTCATGATCCCATTGGACAAGACTCGAGAGGCTTATAATTACAAGCACGCTTGTTTTGTTTGCATTATTGCATAAAGTGACTGGTTTAGGCTAGGATGTTCCAGAATATGGTCCTGCCTTCATACTGGTAGTGTGCTGTGAAATATGTGTCAAGCCACTGACCCTTGGCTGTGTGAAGCCCGTAATGACTTTAATTGACATAAATATTTTTATTTTTCCGGCAATGACAATTTGTATATGCTTAAAACGAGAGGTTTGTAATCTACCAGATGCTCCCCAGGTCAAATGTCCTTGAGAATGCCCTTTAGATGTATTTGTAAAGCTTATAAGAGTAGAATCACTTAAAGCTGCAGTCCTCAATTCGCCGTAAGGTCAAGTGTGGAGGAGGCTGCTGTACTGAAAGATCTTTAACATTGCTTGGATTTTCTGCAGCGTGCCACCAGGGACTCTGATCTCAAAGGGAGGAGGTAATCATTGTTTTTTTTTTCATATTGAAAAATAAATGTCATCATCGTGAAAACAGTCCAGCCTAAAACATCTGAACTAAACAATACTATGTGAAGAGAGCATGTTCTAGCTGAGGTATGGAATTGTTCTTCCCATTCAGACTGTTCTGCTGAGGAGCCAGAGACTCTCTGATTCTCTCCACAGGCATTTAGATTATGTAACATATGAGGAAAAGAGAGGTCTTCTTTAGATTTCCATTGTTGCAATAGAAGTTTAGGGTCTGATTCTGCTACCCTTGCACATGTGAGTTCAACAGAAGTCAGTAGCACAGCGGATCAATATTGTTTGGTCCGAAATTTTTTTTTAATCAAAAAGGCCTTTGTTTGTGGGAAAAATTGTTGTTTCTTCCAAAATTTTCCAGTTTTTGGCCAAAACCAAAACCCTCAAATACTTTTTTGGTTTTCAAAAACCAAAAACAAAGTATTTTTTGCTATTGTTGAAAACCCTGAAAATTTTTGTTAAAAATACAGAAAACACTTACCATTTTCCAACTAGCTCTAGTCAATTGGAAGTCAATCAGATTTTTTGTGTAAATAAGGATTATGTAGTTAAGTGGTAAAGAGTCATGGGTTTGGGCCTGAATGCTGGAATTTTCAAGGCGTATAAGGGAGTTTGCTACCCAGATCCCATTGATTTCCCTTTGAAAAGCCCAGCTATTATTTGTAAGCCTTGCACAGTGCTTGTATAACTTCACCAGACAATGTATCAGCATGCTGCATTTCATCTATTCACAATTCCTAATGCATTGCCATTATCTTTTCAACACAACAAAATGTGTATCTATTACTTAGAGACAATAGTGTGGATTTACATGGAGAGCTGCAAAAAGGAAGACAAAAGAAAATAATATGCAAAATATGAAATAAATGAAGTTTGAGATTTTAATCCCACAAAAGTAAGGAAATTCAGAGTGAAGGTCCTCACTGCTATCTTTTATCTCTCCCCCTTTGTGTGCATGCATTACAAACTAGGTCTTTCATCACATGACATATGTTCAGCAACATGCTATCCAGAGCATATGTGCAGCTGTTCATCTTATCCCTACCCACAGCAGCTTATTAATGCCAAAATTAAATTAATTAATTGCATTAAAAAAACTAAAATCAAAGCAATATCAAGGGTAAAGGCCCAATTCTGTGAAGAGACTTGGCACTTAGCCATGTTGCAAGATTGGGCACTAAGACTGCTGAGTCAATGTTAATTTGGCTGCATTGCACATTCTGTATATTTCAGTGGTTCTCAAACTTTTGTACTGGTGACCCCTTTCACATAGCAAGCCTCTGAGTGTGACCCCTTCTTATAAATTAAAAACACTTTTTATATATTTAACACCATTATAAATGCTGGAAGCAAAGTGGGGTTTGGGATGGAGGCTGACAGTTCGCGACCCCCCATGTAAGAACCTTCTGACCCCTGGGGGGGTCCCAACCCCCAGTTTGAGAACCCCTGGTACATTTTATGGTACTATATTCATTGATAACCTAACAGCTAGTCTGTTCCGCAATGCTGGTTGCCAGGAGAACATCACCCCAGTGCTCCACTTTCTGCACTGGTTCCCTAATGAATACAGAGTCCAGTTCAAAGTCTCTGTCCTGATATTCAAAGTCTTCCATGGGACTGGCCTTAGCCACATTAGAGATTGCCTCTCCCTCAACAACCGTAACTTCCCACAACAATTATGCTCCATTGGAATAATGAAACTATTAGCCAACAGGGAGAGACTTGGGAGCATAGGAGACAGAACTTTCCCAGGAGCAGGACCTAAGCTATGGATCTCACTCCCACAAGAGATAAGAACCTCTCCAGTTTCAGAACATTTCTTTGACTCCACTTTCCATGCTCACCTACACCCAGGGGCGCTGAGAGCGGGTTCGGGCCCCGGTGAAAAAATTTTTTCGGGCCCCCAGCAAGGGCGGACCAGCTAAACAGGGCCAACAAGGGCGGGGGGGAGCCAGGGAAGCCGGGCCCGGAATTTTTTCAGGCCCCCCAGCAAGGGCGGACCGGCTAAACAGGGCCGACAAGAGGCAGGGGAAGCTGGGCCCGGAATTTTTTCGGGCCCCCAGCAAGAGCGGACCAGCTAAACAGGGCCGACAAGAGGGGGGGGAAGCTGGGCCCGGAATTTTTTCGGGCCCCCCAGCAAGGGTGGACTGGCTAAACAGGGCTGACGAGAGGGGGGGGAAGCCAGGCCCCGGGCCCCCTTCCGGTAATTTGTACCAGCTTCCCTCCGCTCTCGTCGGCCCTGCCTACACCCAATATAAAACAGCCAATCAACAAGAAAGGAACCTCTTAACTACTTCTTCAGTGTGGGGAGAGAGAGAGAGAGTTATTGTAATGACGAATATTAGTTACTTGTTAGAAACTCAAAATTCTGTGGTGATGGGGACTGATGAGGCTATTTACATACCTAACTAGCTAGCTAACTAGATCAAAGAGTAATATGCTAGGGTTTAGTTTTGCAAATGAAGGAGGATTGAAAAATACCATATATGTGCTACTTGGCCAGTTTAGTGGAACTGGAGCAATCTTACCTTTTAGAACTTCCTCACTACTGAGTGCTTGAAGTCACAGCTTTAACATTACGCTGATTTTCTTTCTTTCATTAATACATAAAATGTATGCTTAATAGCAATATCTCCTATTGCTTTTCTATTCCCACCCTATTTATTGATTGGCACATGTATCCATTACCATTCCTATACCTACGCATTTGCAGTCAGTGGTGTCGTCGTATTCTTTTCCTGGCCAGACATGCTGTGTGACAGAAGCTGGGCACTCTCAGCTCTGCTATGTCATGGAGTTTGCCCTGTGGTCTCTATCTGTAGCTTTGTAAACAAGGATGCCTGTTAATCCCAGTAGAACTCCTAGCCTGACTCATGTTTTATGCCACTCTGGAGACCATTTTATTGATAGCCTTCTGTCCTTGGGCCAAATTCTGCTCTCATTTATACTTAGGCTAAATTTTTATCGGTAAATGTCAGTAAACATCTATTTCACCGAACATGCAAACCGATGAAAAAATACTTCCATCGATAATCAAAATTTACAGATAGGCAAAGTAAGAAAAATGTTGGTTGAGAACTTACTGGAGTTTAATTTAAGAATTTTTACTTTGTATATTTTGACAATATAATTTGTATATTGTTGACAATCTGTGTTTTGGTTATGAAGCTTTATATTTTTAAATCTCTGTGTCTATTGTCATTAAATAATTATTGTCTGATCCTCCATAATTTCGCACAACTGTGAAAATTTAAATCGATGAACATTTTAAAATGCTTATAATTAAACATCAGTTTTATCCGGAAAAATATTTTTTTAAATCTAATTCTGCCACGTCTATTTATACTTTTGCAAATCCAGAATAACTCCATTGAAATCCAGACTGACTCTGGATTTTTATCAGTGGAAAATGAGAGCAAATTTGGCATAATAAGTATGAATCTGGATGTCTTTTAGGGGTCTATGGGCTTGTAAAACAAGCACTGTTCCATAGCTTAAAAAAGTCAAAACAGCTGTTACTATTAATCTAACAGAAGAAATGCTTTATTCCTTCATGTTAGCATCACTCCTTATAATGCCTCTGGTCTTAGAGGCCCAAATTCTGCCAACACTTACATCCATGTAGCTCCCACTGACATCAGTGAGATTTTTAAGGGTTTAAATGAGTGAAGAATTTGATCTTTCTTTTATAGTCAGTGAAGCAAACTTTCTTTGCCCTCAGATGTACAATGCACATTTTGCTCCCCAGGCTGAAAATGCTAGCACTGACACAGTCTCTTCATTGGCTAACTTATAGGAACACCTAAGCAAAGAGTTCACTGGTATTCATTTACTTGACAGATTTCGACATTTTTTGCAAATTGTCCAGAGCTGGTCAATTTTTTTTTCAGACTTAACTGAAACTCTTCGCTGAATTAGTTCTTGGAATAATTCTGTAGATTGTTCATGAGCCACTTCACTGCTGTCATTCACCATCCAACATCTGAGGTGAGTTGGTTAGTTTTGATTGGACAAATGCTGTAAGTCACATGGTATTTTATCTGTTCTCTGACTGGGCAAGTGTATTGCTTACAATGAAGTTTCCTGCCATTTTCACATCCCCACCTTTTCTTCTCAGCCGGAGGAGCCATTTGGTCATACCATGGTCATTCCTTTCTGCATGTCCTCTTCTGAGTAACCTCCCTTGCCTGGGTATGCTTCTCTCTCTGCACCATTTGAACATAGTGAGTAGTGTTTTTTTGTGAAACTCCCCATTTTCTTTGGTTGATAAGAAAACTTGGTGTGCTATAAAAATGAATGAAACGAAGATCCCCTTTGGATGTCAACAACAGTTGTACCCACATTTCTCAGGGCAGACTTAGGCACTGAGCGTTTATCGGGTTTTATGGGGATTCCTGCTTCATCTTTTCCCTTTGGAGTACATTGCCATTTGCTTTGGTCACACTGCTGGGACACTGGGCTCGTCTACACTTACCTGGGGATCGACGAGTGGCGATCGATGCATTGGCAGTTGATTCAGCAGGTCTAGTGAAGTATCGACTACAGATCACTCTCCCATTGACTCCTGTACTCCACTGGATCTAGAAGAGTAAGGAGAGTCTCTCCCGTCGACATCGCATAGTGTGGAGCCCGCAGTAAGTAGATCTAAGCTACGTCGATTTGAGTTACGCTATTCACGTAACTCAAATTGCATCGCTTAGATTGACTTTCCCCTGTAGTGTAGACAAGGCCTAAGAGTCAGTTCTTATTTACTGTATTTACATGATCTAAATTAATCCCACAGCCAACTGTTAAACTGAACCTGATAGGGCGTGAGCAGCCCGTCTCAGTACAGTCCATGTGCGCTTGGGTTTTCCCCTGAAGATTGCCTCACTGCCTCGTTTAATCTTTTCATCTCAGTAATTAATGAATATAGACTTTGTCAGGGAAAGAAAAGCAGCTGCGGTAACTTTTACTCTTTTTCTTTCAGGGCAACATCTGCGGTTTGATTAGACCTCAGTGCAAGATATCAATTGTAATTCAATCATAAAGGTTAAGGAAGGGGCAAAATTCCCAGGAAAAATTTGGCAAACATTATACTAACAAATAAACCCATTAGCCTGCTTTATTGAGAAAGGACAGCACCGTTCTGGATCATTGTGCATGTCTTTGCGGGTCTTAATTCCCACAAGAACATGTGCAAAATGGAATGAAAGCAACTAAATAAAATCTTACATGCAGAGGGACAGATTTTGATCCTCTGTTAAAACAATTTGAGCAGAAATGAATCCGCAGCCTCTCAGTTAATCTACCGATCATGTGATTGAAAGTGATGGCCTTGAGGCACAATCCAGCCTGTTGTTGTTTAGCTGATTGGTTTTCTAAAAAATGCCACCGACAAACACCCAAAACCCCAGAGTAGACGTTGTGCTTTTATATTAATACAGCATAAACCTTCTCATGCAAGGCTGAGGAATCTTTGGCATACTAAAGCTTGTGCATGGGACTCTCCATCAGCCTAGGAAGGCTGAAAATGTAGTTCAGTGGAAGGAGAGGTTTCTAAATCAACCTCAGAAGGCAGTAATAAAAAATGACAAGTTCTCCTATGCTGCAGCAGGGAAAGCCAGTGTGCGTGTGTTTGGCCTATTCATATTTATACTACTGAGTACTGAGAAGTGAGAGGCAGCTAGGTATTAGTCAGAAGTATGAATCAGAGAGCAGCAGTGTGCCTTGGAACTGATTGAGTAAGTATCACAAGGCTGTGGGGTACTATTAAATATTCCTGTGGCTAATATAATTTTTTACTCAGCCTGGAAATGCCAGATGCTTTCAATATTCGACTTATGTATGTATATGGAAATCTACATTTTTAAACAGTCATCAACCTGGGGTCTAATGATCCAAAAGCAATACTTATCCCCACAATTAACTGTGCTTCTGTATTTATACCTGCAATTAAGTGTGAGGGTGAGTGCTAGGAGGTAGCCATCGAATAACCAGATCATGTCCCCCCAGTGAGACAGCTGGGCAGCTAAAGCCTGTCCCTTGCTCCTATAATCAACTGAGCTAAAATCAGAGGCTGTATTTCAGAATGAGCTCCAGCATGCTCAGGGGCCAGATTGTGAACCTCTCACTCACACTGGTAAACAGCGACTCACGTGTGTAGTGCCACTGACTTCGATGGAGCTAAGCCGACTGACGGCAGCTGGAGAGCTGACCTGGAATTTTTAGTGCTTTGTTGCTCTGCAGTGAGGTTTGAAATAAACAAAGCCAGAGCTGAAAAACTATTAGAATAAGGAAGGGGTTCTCGAACTTCTTAATAGTATAGGCCACACTTTAATACAGAGATTTTCTTGCCTGCTGTTTCCCTTCTAATATGTATGTCTGTCTGTCATCTGTCTATGCGAACAAATGAAGATATAGAGAGACAGAATCCCTGGAGGTCTGACTGATGAAGGCATAAGTGAGTTAGGCAGATCATCTCAAATGCACAAATAATGGTCAATTAATCCTTTATATCTTTACACCACTGTGTATCCTATATAGGCCCAATCCACAGCCCGATGAAACCAAGGGGAGTCTTGCCATTAATTTCAGTGGGCTTTGGATTAGGCCCGGTAAAAAGCTATTTCAGAAATGCTGGAGATATTTTTCCAGGGTTTTGTTTTTGTTTTGAAGGAGAGGGGCTGTTTGTCTTTTCCCAAAGCCTCCCTGCAGCTTTAACTTGCACTTCTGAGGTACGTTCCCTGAGCGACCGTATGCCACTGGAGAATCAGGCATCGCAGAATCCAACTCTGTCATGTCCCCCATCTTCCTTTCTCTTGACAGGCCCCCTCCCTCCCTTTATGCCAGTGGGAAGGGTTCCCTGGCAGGAGGCAGCAGAACCGGTGGCTTAGTTGGTCCATAGGCAGCGCAAAGTGACTTTCAGATGGGAGAACCCAGCCCTGGAGTCTTCTAACAGGAAAGACATTTAATGGGGCATGTTGGAATGTTCTGGAGCAGAGCCTCTTAGATCGCCCCACTGTTGTTTGCTTTTCCATTGACACACATTCACCCTCCTGGGAGAAACTAGTGGGAAGCACCAGGGATGTGCCCCTAGACTGTAGACAAAATCAGGTGCTTCTGTTTGGGCCTGCTTAGGGACGTGAACCTTTTGTGGATACATTTAGAAAGGGCTTATGTTGACTTAAATGGGCTTCATCTCTTGTGCCCATTCTCTTCCCTGCGTTGCACTCCATTACCGCAAGATGGTGCACTGCACCATCACCAGCTAGGCTAGGCCCCTGGGGGTGTAACTCCCAGCTCAGGTCGATGTACACGCCCTAGGTCTAATTGAGCGAGCACCTAAAAATAGTATGTGGCCATAGCAACCTGGGCTAGCCTGCCACGTACAATCCCATCTGAGATCCTAGGTCAGCGATTCAGCCACCATCCACGCTGCCACCGTTTTGCTGCTAGTGTAGTGTGCTCACTTCAGCAGAGCAACCACACGTCTATATACCTGAGCTGGGAATTACACCTCCCAGCTGCAGTGTAGACATGCCCTTAATGCCGTGGTCCCCCAACTTTTCACGTCACGCCTCCCCTTACCCCTGTCGGCTCCCTCCCCTCCTCCCCCCCCTGGAATCGGGGTCAGGAATCGGGGTCAGGAGTTGGGCTGTGGCTTCTGGAGGGGGAGTGGCGGACAGGGGTAAGGGAACCGAGGCTGGAGCCAGAGCTGCAGCCGGCCAGGAGCCAGGGGGTAGAGCCGGGGCTGGGAGCGGAGCCACGGCTGGGGGGTGGGGCCAGGGCCAAAAATGGAGCCATGGCTGGGCCGCGGTCGGGGCCAGCAGCGAGGGCCGCAGCTGGGTGCAGAGCCACAATTGGCCATGGCTAGGGGTGGAGCCGGAGCAGAGCTGGGGGCAGAGTGGGGCTGGGTGGTAGTCCCTCCCCACCCCCCGTGGAGCCTGGCCTGGGACTCACCACACATCCCCGAACATTCCTCCACGCCGGGGCGTGCCCCACAGTTTGGGAACCACTGCCCTAACGTCTAGATGTGGACAGGCACTAAAATTGAGGCGCTCCTTCTCTTATTGTGGTTTACTTCAACTACTATCATAGATAGATAGATGATAGATGATATGTATGGGAAGGGAGGGAGGGAGGGATTGACAGATATTGAATTCAGTGGAGCTACTCTGATTTACAGCAGGTGAGGATCTGTCCCTCTAAATCAAATGGTAGTAAAATATTCATTATTAAAATATTCATCTTCACCAAATATCACAAGGACTATGGCATCTTCCCTCCACCTCCCCCCTCCAAAAAACCTTCAGCTGAAAATTATACTGTAAAAATAATACCAACCATCCTGTTTCACAATGTCTATATTTTGTCAGTAGCTGATTTGAGTCTGACGACTTAGTTAAAGAAGATTTGTTCTTTCGGCTAAAAATATATCAGGTCTCTGGTTAAAATATGTGCACATTTACCAGCAAGCAAAACTGAGGGGATAAATTAACTTGAAATTTTATGACACTCCCTCCCCCCCCTTACCTATTTCTGTTGGTTAAAATCTATCTGCATTTCTAATGCTCTCATCACTGCAGTATCTAGATGCCATACTCTTAAGTAAATGATTGACTCCTGTACACAATAAGACCAAAAACTCTCACTCATTTCTGCCTGTAGAATGGTGGTAGGCCATTCTGTACTGTAGTTTTCTTTTTAGGAGAAAAGCCTGAGCACAGAGATGTCTTGCCTTGTGACCTAAAAGTGATCTTATCTGTGGTGGTAGAAGGGACCGCCACAGTGGTCACTTCTGACATAACTGTTGTAGCAGAGGCCCTATGGAAAGGGGAAATAAGGGAGCAGGGTGGAGGCAGTCTGGCCTAGCAGTCACAGCCGGGCTGAGGTCCACACAGCAGGGATGGCAGTCCCTGAGCAGGGGTTTGGAGGAATTACAAGAGCCAGGGCCCGTAAGCAAAAGTCAGGGTCAGGTTGAAGTCAGAGCCCGGAGCTCAGAGATAGAACCAGGAGGCAGGAATCAGGGTCAGAATCAGGCTGGAGTCGGAGGCTGGAGATCAAGGAAAGTCTGGCGTCCCAGCAGTCCAAAGTCTGTGTGGTTTCCCAGGCAACTTCCTTGGCCAATCAGAGGGCTGCAGGTACTGTCACTCTGGGCCTTTTGGGCGGCACTTCCTGTGGTGCCTACTCTCCATAGTGCTCCCTGGCTGTGCGTCTCTAGCCTCCTGGCGGCACTGTAACAACACCAGCCATCCCCGGCTCTGGAAACTTGGCTTCTAGTCCCCAGATCCTTGCAGGAGATCTCTGAGATAGCCTGTGCCTAGCCCATAAAGAGATTTGGAGATTGAGGCCCCCACCTTGGAAGAGATCCAGATCTGGTTAGGAACCCAGCGAAGAGTCTATAGCATTGTTCTGTCTATCTCATTAAGGAATGTGGGATGCTGTATATTGTATGGACAGTTTCAGTCACTGTCAAACCCCATGGAGAGCATCTTTCAATAGTGCAGCTGGGCTGTGCTGGAAGCATGGATCATTGCGGCTACAACTTCACCCAACAGGATAGAGAGATAAAAGGAATTTCTGGCCTCTGTTGTTTATTTAGGTGTTCAGGGTCAGAAAACCCCTGAGGAGTCACACAGGTGACCATCAGAAGCAGATATCTGCAGTAAAAGGTGAGATCCTAGCTCATGCCAATTTACCAAAATAATTTCTCTTCCTAGTAACATCACCTCCATCTTTCCTAGAGTTAGACTGAGCTTAGATTCCTTTCACCAACTTCCAATTTCCCTCAGACACTGCGACAGCTGGGAATTAGCATTATGTCAGCTGGATGGAAAAAAATGATTTGCTTGAGGTTGTCAGCATATTGACAGCGCATCTCATGATCTCCCCTGCCAATTGAAGATAAATGCTGGGCAAGAGAGGTGGAAGGACTAGGCTTATTTATCACTTATTCCAACAAATACATGGTTATCAAGTTGTCACCGCGCCTTTGTGGGTCACAACTGAGAATACTAAATTCAGGACAAGCTGCTGGGGAAAAGGGCAGACACACCCCGAAGCTGGTGGTTATTCTTCCATGAAATATACCAAACCAGCAACAAAAGTAAACTTCTGTCTCACCACACTGGCTAACAAGAAGTCAAAAATGCAGTCTCCTTAGGTATTCCAGTCCTGGATCATCACCAAAACCACTGAACTTAAGTGTTAAGTGAGTGGTTATATAAAACCAATTTCATCAAACAAAAGGGTTCTTCTGATCCCAAAGGACCAGCCACATACCCAGGTCAATATATAACTCAGATCTTACCCAGTAATCACACTGTTGTCAATCCTCTAGTATCTAAAATCTAAATATTTATTTGAAAGAAAGAAAGAAAGAAAGAAAGAAAGAAAGAAAGAAAGAAAGAAAGAAAGAAAGAAAGAAAGATGAGAGTTAAAACTGGTTAAAGGAATCAAATACATACAGTAATTGCAAAGTTCTCGGTTCAGGCTTGTAGCAATGATGGAATAAACTGCTGGCTTAAGTCAAGTCTCTGGTTGTTTCCAAATCATTGGAAGGTCCTCAGTCCCTTGGTTAGAATGCTCCCATTAGTATAAGTTCATAGTCCAGAGGTTTGAGCAGGAAAGAGGCAAAATGGAGATGTTTCCAGGGCCTTTTTTAGCTTCTGCCAAGGGACGGGAAACCCATTGTTCTCATTGTGGAAAATTACAGGTAACAAGATGGTGTTTGGAGTCACATGGGCAAGTCACATGTCCATGCATGATTCGTTTAGTCATAGCAGAAGTCATTACTCATACTCCAGTTAGAACATTCACAGGAAAGTTCATTAAGTGTAGATAGGCATCTTCCATTGTGAGTTAAGTGTTCTTTGATGGGCCATTCCACTTGAATAGATCCTTCACAGTGTGCTGGCTAAACACCTTGTTGGTGTTTCCACATGAGCAAAGATTTGTTGCAATTATATAATAATGGTAGCAACAATGCTCTACATGGTCATATTTTAATCAGATAACATCACACAACATCCTGAACATGCAAAGCCAGGCTCTTCGAAGTGTCTATTTGTGCCATACTGCTGAGTGTGTGTTTTTGAGCTCTTATTGTTGCAAAGAAAACATTGTAAATGTGAACCAAGTACAAACCAATGCATTGTTGTCTTCCTGACTCCATAAAGAGTCTGAAACAATGTCTTGGAGAGGTGTGGTTTGCCATATTTATCTCCGTGAGCCTGAAATCTAAGACATGACCAATTAAATGTCAACATAGTTCACCATCTCACTGCCAATCATTTTAGCACAAATATCTAGCTATTGTGCGTATCACACAACCCCAAACTTCTTCCCATGCTTCCCTGTGTACCAAAATCCCCAGCTACCCCTCAGTCAGCTCCCGACAACACTAGATCCATCCTGACAGCTTCTCTGATGCAATTATGCATCATCAGGATAGAAAATGAAGGGACAGAACAAAATTAAGTGACTTTAATATCAAAATAAAGAACACAGGGCTACTGTACTGACTGTATTACTGTGACATTACCCAGGGTACAATCTGTACTGTTGAACACCTGTGTCCCCTCAGTTCTCCAACTTGGGGTGCCTTTTACACTGCTTTGCTGAGAGAACAACCACTCCTGGTCTGCTCACACACAGCCTCCAGCATGGAAATTACTCCCAGCTATACTGTATGAGGACTGTGGCCAGCCCCTTTTGAATTTCACTACAGAGCAACACCAGCAAACTCCCAGTCCCAGAGTTTCCCCCAGAAATGTGCGTCTTGTTCGGCCCAGCCCTTTCCTGTGCAACACAAACTCATATAAAGTTTGTCATTTTCTCAATAGAAAATGATATGCACAAATCCTGTTATCTCAAATGGAATTTCTCAAACACTTCAGTCCAAGCACACTGGTTTAGATAAAACAATAAAACAAGTTTATTAACAACAGAAAGATAGATTTTAAGTGATTACAAGTAAGGAGGCATAAAAGTCAGAATTGGTTACAAGAAAATAAAAGTAAATGCAACTAATACCTAAGCTAAGTGAATTCAAAGCAAAAGTCTCTCTCACCACATGTTCTAGCAGTCTGACTGGCTGAATTCCTTTCTGCCAGGATCCCTCCCTAGTCCAGTGAGGATTATTTTGTCCTTCAAGTGTTGTTGTTGTCATGAGTAGAGATGAAGGGAGAGTTGATTTGGGGTGTCTGTTCCCCATTCTTTATACTTTTTCCTCTTCTTTGAGAATCGTCTCCAGCTGGGCTTCAGGAGACAGAAAGTCTGTGGGGGACAGGAACCTCCAGCTGTTTCTTTGCCAAAATGTAAATTTCTCACTCATGCCCTTTTACCTACCAAAGAATGGCCGCTTAACCAAGTGATAGTCCATTTGATTTCATTGACACTTGGCCGAGGCATCAGTTTGCCTTTTGTCTCTGAGGTACTGGTTTGTGGTTGTGTCCCCAGATTTAGAATACGTCTTGGTAACATCATAGAGTAGAATCATATAACTTTACATAAAATGTTGCCACACATATTTTACCTGGACAGTAATGATCAGCAAATGTTTTTCGAATGATACCTCACAAGGCATGCTTTGTACAAAATTTATCATAGTCCTGTAAAAGGGGTGGACATAGGGATACAGACTGTCACAATTACTCATTTTCCTATTTAATTAATTAAAAACCTCACCTGTTGATTAAAATGAAACTGCCACAGAATTTCTGTTTGGTCTCATCAAAGGATTATAGAACACAGAAACTGCAGTAATTAGGTCTAGCTTGCCACAGAGTTCAATGCAAACAAATGCTCTGACCTCCCTGTAACTTTGTTTGGTTTCTCCTTATATCAGCCATACTGTTGGCTGATGTCGTACAGAATCTTACTCTACTTTCATGCATGTCTTGGACCCCACTAAAAGATTTGGGGTCTGATTGGTCATTGCCTGGCATTTGGTATCGTTGTTTACACCTGGCAGAGATAAAATGCTACCTTTCTGCTCTGATAGTGTTTTGCACCAACTTTGCACAGGCATGATGACTGTGCAAGGGTAGGGCAATGGAGACTCAGGCCCCTGGTTTCCTTTGAACAATGACTGATGTTTAATGTCCTTCTGCCGAAGCACAATTTTCTTCTGACTCAGCAGTTGCCAGTGGGCCTTCTCTTCTTGTTTGACGAAGATCCCGAACAGGGACCCTTAACCTGAGAGGGTAGAGTGACATCAGCAACTCTGGCTCTTAGGACACTGGGCTTCAAGGCATCCAGACTGGCAGCATTAAGAGCAAAAGAATGAGCCGACTTTGTTGAAATACTGCAGTTCTCTCATGTTACGTTATATGATATGTATCCAAAGTGCTCTTGACTCAGAGACACTATCTGAAGCTCCTTTGGGGGACGGAGTAGTCATTGGCACCGTTAATTTTGGGTATTATACAATCATCTTCTGGGGTCAAATCAAGGAATTCCTTCTGCTTGCATTTGAGAAATCTGCCTAAATAGGCTGTTGGACGTAATCAACCTGCTCTTCCATTATCTGACTTTCTTGTGGACTGCCACCGTGCATATCACACTGAGTGCATTGAACAGTGAAGATAACATGGCATAGCTTAACAAGTTATAAAAAGAGTATCGTCTGATGCTAACAGGTGCTGAGCCCTTTCTGGGCTGGGACAGGTCCCTCAGCACCTTGCAGAATAGTCTCTTTCTGTTCAAGTTGCATGACATAAATGAAGATTGTCAGACTCTTTGAGATGCGCTGTCCTTCACATGGGACTGGCTCAGACCCGTGTACAGTGCACTGACTGGAAACGATACCACTCGCTCGTTCGTCTTCCTCACCTGTCGTTTATAGTCTGCTCTGTCATTTATTTTCATTTTCTCACACCCAGAAGAGATCCGCTGCATTATGCAAAAGAAAGGTGATTCAAATGTTTTGCATAATGGTTAATAAAGATGTAGAAGACATGAGAATATTTGGATTTCTCATGCACATCTCCTCAGTGCAGAAGCCAGCTAGGAGAACTCATAGATGAACTCCAGAACATCAGCCACATGAACAGTTGTGTATAAAGGACTTGCTTGGGCCTGTTTGAGCACAGTCCCATGTTGGGGTGCAGAAGACAGATGCATTGCCCTAGTGAGCACTCCAGGAGATTTTATGTCTTCTGGAACTTTCAGAAATTTGATGGAACTTGGCTGCTGCTTCATCTTCTGGCAGAATGCAGTTTGCTCCTGTTTGCACCCAGCCAGAGCTGGGTCACCTCCACTGACCAACGTGGAGGTGGTCAGTCCCATGATCTTTGGAGCGTCAGGCAGATACCTTTGAGGTCCTTTGAAGGAGGCAAGATCATGACTCTTGCCTCATGGACCACAGTCCTACCAATGGCACCAGCCTTGCACCCAGTGAGGGTAAGAACCGTCCATACATATATATACACACACACACACACACACTCAAGACTGTCCTGCGTATATTGCCACTAGAATGTTGCCATCCAACAACTAGGGGGAAATCCTTGCCCCTTGACATCATAAGAACATAAGAATGACCATACTGGGTCAGAACAAAGGTCCATCTAGCCCAGTATCCTGTCTTCTGACAGTGGCCAATGCCAGGTGCCCAAGAGGGAAGGAACAGAACAGGTAATCATCAAGTGATCCATTCCCTGTCACCCATTCCCAGCTTCTGGCAAACAGAGGCTAGGGACACCATCCCTGCCCATCCTGGCTAATAGCCATTGATGGACCTATCCTCCATGAACTTATCTAGTTCTTTTTTGAACCCTGTTATAGTCTTGGCCTTCACAACATCCTCTGGCAAGGAGTTCCACAGGTTGATTGTGCGTTGTGTGAATAAATACTTCCTTTTGTTTGTTTTAAACCTGCTGTTTATTAATTTCATTTGGTGACCCCTAGTTCTTGTGTTATGAGAAGGAGTAAATAATACTACCTTCTTTACTTTCTCCACACCCATCATGATTTTATAGACCTCAGTCATGTCCCCCCTTAGTCGTCTCTTTTCCAAGCTGAAAAGTCCCAGTTTTATTAATCTCTCCAGTGACTTCCAGACTTGAACGCCCAGTGACTTCAATGTGGAATGGATTTTATCCCTTGTTACTAGTGCTCTCTTTTAACAAGGTTTAGTGACTCAGCAGTAGAAGTGTGAATAAGCCGTGACTTCTCCTAGAGGAAATATAATCAAAAGGAGAGAAAGAGTCTTCCTGGGGCCAGACATGTTTCTTTTTGTTTGCTCTAGCAATGAGGGGTAGGGATTTTCAAAAGCGCCTATGTGATTTAGGAACACAAATCCCATACGTCAAGGGGACTTATATTTCTACATCACTTAAGGCACTTTTGAAAATCTCATCCTCTAGCTGAGGAAATTCCATTTGCTTCCAGGTTAAATTCTGGGTAAAGAAAGCAAACAAACTTTGTTCATTGGAAGGAAGGGTCAAGACATTTTCTTTGATCATCCACTCTCTGGAAATAAACTGCATCTATGACCATTTGAATGCCTCACACCCTGTGGTGGTTCTTTTGTTTACCTTCCACCACTGTAGTAAGTCTGTCATTTACAGCCCATGTTTCATTTGTGATATTGTTTTGTTGCTGTCAGAAAAAAATGAGTGGGTAAATAGTTGTGAGAAGAGGCTGTGAAGAGGTAAAATGTTGAAAGGTTTATTTTCAAAAGGTTTTGATTAACAGAAAAATGTACAGAAAGCAAATCAATTCTTTGAGGTGAAAGAATGACAAAATGGCTGCCCTCCGCTTTCTTGTCTTCCGTATAGAAGCCAGCTAAAGAAAACTAGTGTGTGAATTGCAGCACATCACCCACCTGCGCTGTTGTTTAATCCTTATAAAACACAGTGTTGTCAGCCCACTGGCAGAACAACAATGAATTGCTTTGTCATGTGGGGGACATGGCTCTGGGCGTACATTTTAGGTCCTATTGTTAAGCTCCGAGATGTCAAAAGCAACTTTTTTTCAGCTGTCACTTCTATCCTATTTCAGTGCCTGGGGGGAAAAGCCGTGGGATGTGTTACTCATTGGCCCCTCTATCTGCAGGTCCCAGGAGCTAAGAGCATTTGTGTCAACAGTACTTGCATACTCCACTGCAACCACGCATTTATAAAATAGTGATCTGGGGTAGGTGATGATCCTTCTTATGCCTTGCATATCTCAGCTTCACATCGGGTTTCAGTCTGAGATAATACTGAGTGATCATGGCATATCATCTATTATATTTAGCTCCAAAGAACCCCGGACAGGTCTAACTCCACTACAGGCTGCAGCAGCTTCATGATTTTGGAGACTTCCAGTGCCAATGACATCCCTTTCCCCTCTGTCTTGCTCCCTGCAGAACCCGATATAAGAAGTCTCTCTTTCGGTGTGGGGAAGTATTTGTTGTTGTTATATATTATTTGTGTTACCATAGCACCTAGGAGCCCTAGTCATGGATCAGGACCTCATTGTGCTAGGAGCTGTACAAACATGGAACCAAAAGACGGTCTATGCTCAAAAGTGCTTACCATCTAAGTGTAACACAAGAGTCACAGATGGATACAGACAGTCAGGGAAATATAAGAAAACATCAGCATGATAGAGAAGTGGTCGCGGCACCACAGCAGCCTAACTATTGTCAATTTTTTGTAGGTATCATGTTGTTCTTTCCCTTAGATTTTGGGGGAACTCTTGCCACAATATTTGGTGCTACATTTTCACAGAGGGCTACACATTATTTGTATAACTATATCAGATAGTTAAAGTGGTACAACCCTCTACTGTGGATGCAGTTATACCAGTACAAAGGCGCATACCTGTATGAGAATAAGCTATACCAATAGAAGTACATTTATACCAGTATGAGTATGTCTACACTAGGGTTGGACCACTTTAACTTTATCCATTTTGATATAGTTATAGCGTTAACTGCACAAAAACTGCATAGACACCAATCGTAGGAAAATTCGTTTTGAATTTATTTTGCCAACATATTGGGTATGGCCTCATGATTCCATCTATTTATGCTTCAACAAACATCTTTGTTTTGGCCTTTGAAGGAAGAGTGCTCTTTCCAGTTAGATTTGCGCTCCCTTGTGCTCCTCTGGCAGTAACTGGGGGAAAGGTGCAGCATGGGGTCATATCACACCCCTGCTATTATTTAAAATGTCTATTACTGTAACATCTAGATGCCTCAACTGAGATTAGGCCCACCTTGTGCTAGGTGCAGTGCTTACACGTAGGCAGAGATCGACCCTGAGCCAAGGCGCTTGCCAGATAAATAGACAGGACAGATGAAGGATGAGAGAAAAGGAGTATTATTATCCCCATGGTACAGAGGGGGTACTGAGGCACAAAGAGATCGAGTGACTTGCTCAAGGCCACACAGGAAGATTGTGGCCAAACTGGGAATTACAGCCAGGTCTCCTGAATTCCTGTCTGCGAGATCATTCTTCCAATCTTTTCTAATATGATTTTCGAGGCTTTCCTCGTAGTGGTTGTTCCTCTTTACTATTTTCTAAGGCAGACGGAGATTAATTAGTCACATACTTTGTTGACCTGTGCAGATCCAGACTGGGTCCCAAGTGTTTACATTAGCACAAATTTGCAAAAATGTAGATGCTGCAGCTTTGAATTAAGCAGAAATGTATCCGTGGCAAACCCACTTTCTTTGGAATTGCTGGATAATACCAATTTCCCTAAAAAACTGCAGGATCCTAGACAATCCAGGCAATGAGCATGGCACAGTTTTTACATAACACAATTTTTACTGAAAATCTTGAATTCACATATTATATCTATTTAAATATAATATCTAAACAGCCTGTCTGTTAATAATGCTTCATAGCGAAAGCATAAATCTTTAGATAGGATTTTTCATTACAGAACAGTCTGGATAGTTTTTAAAAGTGCTTTTAGAGCAGTTAAAACACATTAAGGGCCTATCTGGTCAATGGGTTCGGTAGAGGCAATATTAACTGCTATAAGCACTCTATAAACCAAATGGATAGTGCTAGAGTAGCGTGATGGGGTGTACAAAGCCCACACTGGGCCCAAAGGGGTTAAAGGACAAAATGGGGCCCAGGTAGCTCTGCCCCTCCAGGCTTGCAAAGCATGCTCCAGCTGGAGAGGAAGCTTAAAAGGAAGCCACTCAGCTCAGAGCAGGGGAGAAGACCGACCGACCTATCTACCTACCCTGAGGGCTCCTGAACAAGGACACCGAAAAAGCCTCCCTGTGAGGCTGAAACCATTTGGGGGTGAAGGTGTAACTGTTTTTTCTTTCCTTTTGTTATCTTATATTGGACTGGGAGACTTTGGGGGAGATGGATGGGAGGAAGTGACCCAGGGAGGCAGCTCTGGGGCACACTGTTGTGTCTCACAGGGCCCTGGGTTGGAGCTCAATGGAGTGGGAAGGCCTGACTCCCCTACCAACTGCCCTTGTTGCGGGAGGGCATAAATCTCTAGTAAGGGATGTTGAAAACTCTGAGGCAAGGATAAGTCACATACAAGGGATAGGATCTGGACTAAAGGCCCTTCCTGTTGGGAGGTGAGAGATTGGAAACCGAGTGCACTACCACTAGGCCACCTACAAGTAGACAGACATTAAAACCTGGTGAAGAATTATAAACTGTGGGGGAGAATTACAAGAGCACCCCACTGGATTTAATAGCACGTGTTTTCATGGCATCTGTTTTCAGGCATAAGGTTCTCAAGACACTATCTGAGCTGGAATTCAGATGGGCAGAGCGCTGAGGACAATGAATGACAGGTTTACAAGGTGAAGCCTGATGCAGTAGCATTATTCTTCCTTGACTCAATGGGGTCTCCTGGACATAAGAAAAGGGGGGTTGGGGAATGCTCATTCTCAGTAGCGTGTGGAGCTACTGGAGTCCAAAGGACTTTTCCCCACAGCTTCATATTCCTGAAGTCTCAAAACAGTCTTTCTTTGCAAGGGGTTGGTGGACAGTCTCTGGGCTAGATTTTAGCCCCAAGTTTATGCCGGCGTCTGTAGTATAACCCAGCACTCACAGTAGAAAGTCTGCCTTGAGAGGGATGGCAGTGGTACAAAGCATTCCCCACCTGCCAGCCAGCAGAGCTCCAAA
Organism: Emys orbicularis; assembly: GCF_028017835.1. NCBI lineage: Eukaryota > Metazoa > Chordata > Testudines > Emydidae > Emys > Emys orbicularis. The sequence goes on along the minus strand of NC_088685.1, from coordinate 206,452,788 downwards.
AGTGGGCAGCGCTAGCTGAAGAGGAGACAATAATTGCATAGCAGGTAGGTGGATGTGCTAATTCCACATGTCACTGGAGCAACCCCCACAGATGGGGCTCCTGTGAAACAACTTACAGCGGCCTTGTTCCAAGGATAGAAACCCCTCATGTGCAGCTATGCGGGGACTAAACTGCAGACACATAACTCAGCACCAGAGTGGGAGAGGAAAAGATCCCTCTGCTTTATAGTTTCACTTCTCTACAGTTTCTCTTTCTTATCTGGTATTCTTCAATCAGCCTGTATGTCACCCTCTGTGACTGAGTGCAGGGAGCGAACGGGTGCGCCAGCACTCTGATCACTCAGATGTTAATCAGTTCCCCTGGAGAAAGCTGATGGAGGTCATTAGACAACCAGGCTGGCTGGCTGAATGGGATAAGGAGCCAATTGGCCCATCAGCCCAAGGCAGATAAAGAGGCAGTCAGGAAGTCCCAAAAGGGGAGAGAGGGGTTTAGGGCTAGTTACGCCCAGAAACACAGAGGCCTCATGGAAGGGAGACATCTGTTCCCCTCAGGTACTGGGGGAGAGGGCCAAAAAGCACCGTTGGTGCTGTAAATAGACTGTTGCACGGAGGTTGTTGTGGAAATGGAGGAGGGAATTTAAAATAAAAGGATATGTTGAAGGTACAACCATAGGAGTCTGTGCAATTTCTGTGGGGAGATGGCAGGAATCATAGAATCATAGAATATCAGGGTTGGAAGGGACCTCAGGAGGTCATCTAGTCCAACCCCCTGCTCAAAGCAGGACCAATCCCCAACTAAATCTTCCCAGTCAGGGCTTTGTCAAGCATGCCCCATGGCATGCTGAGGCTTGTCCGGCAGCTGGACTGCCCTGGTGGTGGCAATTGAGAGACACACGGGGGAGGCCTCAGAGAGTACTGGGTGCCCAGATGATGGAGCCGACTCTGCAGCAGTTGGTGGGCTGGCAGAAGGAGCTGCAACAGAGCATGCAATCTTTCCAACCGTAGCTCAGTGGTTTGAGCATTGGCCTGCTAAACCCAGGGTTGTGAGTTCAGTCCTTGAGGGGGCCATTTAGGGAACTGGGGTAAAAATCTGTCTGGGGATTGGTCCTGCTTTGAGCAGGGGGTTGGACTAGATGACCTCCTGAGGTCCCTTCCAACCCTGATATTCTATAGGATTCCCCCCCCCACACACACACCAGCTGGAGAGAGAATCCCTGCTAGCCCAGCAAGCAGCACAAGAGAGGAGCTTGGAGGAATTTATCAGGGAGCAAGCACAAGTGCAGCAGTTACTTCTGGTGAGTCCCAGTACGGGGAACGGGAACCGGAGCCCTGTGTAAAATGGGGCCCGCTGACGACCCCGATGCTTTTCTAGTGACATTTGAGAGGGTAGCAATGGGAGCTGGCTGGGACAGAGGAATGTGAGCGCTCTGGTTCGAACCCTATTTTTGTGGCGATTCTATTCTGGGCTTCTCCATTGGCTTGCTCTGTAACTTTGGACAAGTCAATCAATCTCTTTGTCCTTCAGTTTTCCCCTCTGTAAAATAGGGATAATAATGCTTGCCCACCTTTGCAAGGCTCTTCCAACTCTACAGAAGAAAAGTCTCTATATAAAGAATTGTTATTGTTATATACCTAAGGCCAGGTCTACACTACCGCGGTAGTTCGACAGCTGGCAATCGAACTTCCGGGTTCGATTTATCGCGTCTGGTCTGGACGCGATAAATCGATCCCGGAAGCGCTCGCCGTCAACTGCAGTACTCCAGCTCGGCGAGAGGAGTACCGCGGAGTCGACGGGGAGCCTGCCTGCCGCGTGTGGACCGCGTCTGAACCGCGGTAAGATCGAACTAAGGTATGTCGACTTCAGCTACGTTATTCACGTAGCTGAAGTTGCGTACCTTAGTTCGAATTTGGGGGTTAGTGTAGACCAGGCCGCAGTCTCCTCTTTTATATATATATATATGTTCTTTGTGTAGAATATGCCAATGCAGTCATCCTCTAGCTATGAATATCCAGGGGGAAAAATAGATCTGCACTTTAATGCAGTGAGAGTGCTTGAAAAGAAACAGTTGCTTTATTGCAGTGTTGACTTTGCCATGGTAAATTGCTGCATTTTCATTTTCCTATATTTATTGTGTTGAAGAGTTTACATCCCAGTAAAGTAAATATTTCCTTTTAAAGGTCACCGATTGTATTTCTCCCTCTTCAGGGATATATGACGGTTCACTTAGAGCTTCAGAATAACTCCACATAGATAAAACATTATAACTACCTGATTCTATATTGCATCTGAACTTTACCTGTAATATAATAAATGCAGCGTTCAAACTGAAGTAGACAATGTGTTCGCCTCAGTCAGTTTCTTCACTACTTTCTCTTTAACCCTCAGTTTCCTACTGTTCTTCTGTATCGGAAATACAGCATCTGGTATCAGGGGCAAAATATTAATCTAAATTGTAGGAGAATAATTGCTTCCATAAATCAAATCTGCAATGTCTAATGAAGCTGAAGGGATTTTACGTGGCATCAGTGTTTATTTTAGCTTAAACTGGGATAAGCACCTGACTCTCTTTGAATTTCAATGGGCGTTGGGTATCTAACTAAAGAATCCCATCCCCAATGTATACTATCCCCCGTGCTTAAGGAAGATTATTGCAAAGATATGGGCAGTAACCAGTATCAGCTGCAAAATCTACACAATTTCAGCTTTCAGAGTAGCAGCCGTGTTAGTCTGTATCCGCAAAAAGAACAGGAGTACTTGTGGCACCTTAGAGACTAACAAATTTATTTGAGCATAAGCTTTCGTGGGCTACAGCCCACTTCTTCGGATGCATAGAATGGAACATATATTGAGGAGATATATATACACACATACAGAGAACATGAACAGGTGGGAGTTGTCTTACCAACTCTGAGAGGCCAATTAAGTAAGAGAAAAAAACTTTTGAAGTGATAATCAAGATACAATTTCAGCCTGCATCTAGACAAATTACGTACCATATTGTGTGCCTATGAGTAACCTGTATTGATTACTGGGCATGGTTTTCTATAAATGAAGTTGAATCAGCACCGCAGTAGGGCACTCGTGTTTATGACTAAAACATGATGTAAAATGGCTTGTCTGTAAGAGGGCTTTGTGGTGTTTCTCACTCCATTCTAAGTGCTTTACAACAAAAAACCAGTTTCAATCAACCTGTCAAGTTTAATCATTTGCAACAAAACACCTCTGCAGTTATAACCTCTGACATTTTCTAGGCTGATGTAAAATGGGATGAATCTATCCCTAAATGTAAACACGGTGGGATTTATTAATCAGAAACTATAATTCTAAGGGTAAGTCCCAAGGGCTCCATATCTTTCGACTTCTCATCACCGTCCAAACTTACTGCTCATTCGTGATCATTAAGTGTTGTAATCAAGAGCCAGGTTGGGGGGAGAGATGTCTACTGGAGAACTAATTTACCTGTGCAATGTTTAGAAATTATGGTGATTCATAAACAGTATCATTATATTTTTATTAATTGCCCAAGAACTCAGCTCAACATCAATCTGTTCAGGCTTCATTTACCACCTAGTTTACACTGGGTATGCTCAGAGGTTTAAAACTGGTCCCATATTAGCATTGCATCATCTTATTTATCTAGCATCTCCCATGCTAGGAACACAATGCCAATCATAGCAATGTAGCACTGGAAGGGATCTTGATAGGTCATCTAGTCCAGTCCCCCCATGCTGAGACAGGACTAAGTATTACCTAGACCATCCCTTATCCCCTTACACCAAATAGGTAGAGAGCAGATTCTAGTTTCTTCTTCACCCACTCATATGAACGTTCAAATCATATCCCTTCCTAGGCTGTGTCTAAATTAACCTTTTCCCTCCTTAAAATTCACTCTTGCAACTCCACCAATGCTAGTGTAGACCAAGATGCAGGCAGCTGCGAGTATTTTAAGCACTGGGTCACTTAAGAGCCGGTATAGACAACATGGTGCTAGAATTCCCAGCTCCTTGTCTCCACTAGTGCTCCCCCCAGAGCTAACACTGTTAGCAATGATGAGAAATTCTAGAGGAGGAATCCTAGAGTAAGCAAAGCTCTGAGATCCAGTGCCCGCCACTGAAAAAGCACAAGAGCCCACTGATGTTCACAATGTCATGGGATAACGATTCGCCAAAGCTGGTTGGCAGCAAGCCAGCTGGAGACAAGCCACAAAGAGCTGTAAAGAACAGTATATGTCTCGAAAGTAATATGCATTGAGGGTGTAGTGCCCTTACTCAGGAGGGAAGGCTCTCCCTGCATTACCTAGCTTCTTGCTCCGACAGGGTGAGGTATTTGAAAATGCTGAAACAAACCGTGGGGCAGATAGTCAGCTAATGTACATTGGCATAGCTCCCCTGAAATCAATGGAACTAAGGCTGATGGGGTCAGGGGGGAGAAGGAGTAGGATACAGTTCTACTAAGAGACTCTAAAACATCTGTGTAAATAAACTAAAATGGGAGGAGTGGAGCGCCAGGACCATGACATACCAAGGCCCCACCTTTTTCTCACCAGGCACAGAACCAAGCCAGCTTACACCAACTGAGGACCTGGCCCCAAGTTTGTAAAGAATTTTACACAGCTGTATAGCAGCTGAGTAAATCAGGCAGAAAAAATAATGAGGGGCTGTAAGTGAGAATTGGTTCTTCCCCAAGTTCCCCTATTGCATCGATCCATACTGAGACCCCCACACAATGGAGAGAGAAGCTTCCAGTCCATGTTCAGGTCATTACTAGGGCCAACAGACCAGGTAGAGAAACCCTATTCCAAGCCCCTTGTGGCACTGAAAATCCCAGAAACACTTTCTGGCCTTTGTACCCCTGATTGTTATACAGGTGTTTGGGCCTGATCTCATGGCCCATTGACTTCAGTGGCTTTAGGTCAGATCTTTGGTGTCAAGTAGAGCTTGTTGGGAAATTTTTGACGGAACAGTTTTCCACTAGAAAATTCAGTTTCATCACAATCTAAATATTTAGCAGGAACCTTGATTTCAATGAAACTGTCTATGGGAAGAGTAAAAATGAATCATTCTAACTTTCTCATTTCATTCCTGTAATGCTGAAACATTTCATTTTGACTGTCATTTTGCTTCATTTAGACTTTTTTACATCATATAATACAGTATTAAAATTAATATTTTATATTCGTATATATTGAATATCTATAGCATTTAATATTTTACATTATATTACAGCGTTTCCATATGATGTGTTCGCCGTTTCAAAACACAACAAATTCAATGGTCCTGAATTGGAATGTTCATTCCATGGAAAATTTCAGAATTTTGGCGGCTTGTTCTGATTTGGGACAAAACCAAATTTTGACATGTTGGAATTTCCCGTGGAATGGAAGTTCCATTCTCTGACCAGCTTTAGTGCCAAGCCAAACAGTGAGCTGTGCCCTAGGTACATGGTGAGGAAGGAGTCAAGGGGCAGGTCTACACTACAGCTGGGATCAACGCTCTGAGATCGAGCCACCGGCGGTCGATTTAGTGGGTCTAGTAAAGACCCGCCAAATCGACTGCAGATCACTCTCCAGTCGACCCCTGTACTCTACCCCCGACAAGAAGAGTAAGGTAAGTTGATGGGAGATTTTCTCATGTTGACCCCCTGCGGTGTAGACCCTGCGGTAACTCGACCTAAGGTACGTCGACCCCAGCTACGTTATTCACGTAGCTGGAGTTGTGTAGCGTAGGTCGATTTATCGCGGTAGTGTAGACATAGACAAGGAGTCCTCCACTTGGGCTACAGAGCAGATGTTTTATGGAGGATACTTCAACTTCCTCTGACCACTTGCCTGTCTTCCTCACTCCCATATAATCCCTGCACATGGCTGTTCAGGGAATGACTCCTCAGGGCACTTCACTCTAGGCACACAGCCCATCCAAATCCAGTGCAGTGGAATCACAGTGGTTCTGCCTCCAGGAGAACCTGTGTGGGCTGGGGCTGGATTGGCCCCTACAAGAACACAGGATTGCTTTAGTCACTCTCACAGAGGTCTTCTTTGGAAGCAGAAGGATCCTTGATGTGTCTCTGCCATGGAGCTCCTAATCCCTAGAGTGCTCCCTATTTTTTTTGGTGAAACCTGTTTACTGCTGACAGCGAGCATCCCAAAAATGTCTGCTGTCAAACTGAATATTCACCATGCCATTAAGCCAGGCATTTGCATCAGCTGGGCCCACGGATGAATTTCTTGCAGTCGAGCCTTAATGCTGGTGTGAATTGCCCAACCATCCAAAACACCAGGTGGCACTGCCCACCCAGCCGCTACTCCGGGATATATTGGAAACGTCTACATTTTATGTGACCCATCACAGGATGTTAGTCTCCCTCAGACAGGGATGTTGCGATGTGTTCACTGTTTGAGACTGATGTAAACAGAACGCTGTGCCAGTTGCTTGGGGGCTGGCTTTTCAGTCTCCTCTTTGAGATGGATTTCTTCCTGCCTTAGGATGAAAAGAAAGCAAGACAGCCTCAAGTGAGAGCATAGCTAATGTACAAGCATGAAGGTCATACATTTCCCCCATTATATAACAACAATCCTTTGTAGAAGCTGCAGAGGATACGTAAGCAGCTGTCTGATTTTCTTACATATTCGTAAGCAGATAGAGCTTAATTCAGCAGCAAATATCCTTGGCCTTCTGATCCCTGGAAACCTATGGCTCCTGGCTCAGCGGAAGCTGATTTATGCAGAGGAAAGGTCGTCCCATTGCAGAAGAGTCGCTGGGAAAGAAGCGGGAGGGCGGGGGAAGGACTAGATAGATTAATATGAAAGGACGTTTAATCCAAACCAGAGTTTAACTCACTGCCATATATTGGCTGATTGCTACTTAGGCAGTTTTGGGTGGTTGGTTTGTTGCGTTCTGCTGAAATGGGAGCCAACAGTTGTGTCAGCATCTAGCCAATGGCCTTTTGTTCGGCTTTAATTAATTGACATGTGTTAGCAAAGCAAACACCAGTGTTGCTCTCCATGGGGCACTGCTATTGTTGTGCAGAGCTCCTTCCACCCAATGCTAATTCGTACACCTGCCTGGCTGTTGTCCCCTATAGATGAAGCAAATGCTGGCCCTCTCCACTCAGTGCAGAGGAAATGGTGTGCTTCTTCTGAGTGGAGGGCAGCAGGCAGGGAGCCCCCCAGGGGAGGCTTCTGTGCCCCCATGTGCACTGCAGGGGCTCAGTCTGTGTGAGCTTGGAGGAGTTTGCACTGGGGGACCTATCCATGACTCTGTGAATCAAGCAGGAACATTTCCTCTCCTCAGCAGCTTAAAAGGTGCATTTCTAGCACAGGCTCATGGCCTGGGAAGGGGGTGAGCCTCCCATTCACTCCTGTGCTCCCTGGAGCACCCCTGTTTGCAGACGCTGTGATCTGGGGCCTTATGGCCCACTCCTGCCATCCTTAGTCTGTACCCCTATTGGCTTCAGTGAGAGTATTGTCTGAGCGAGGACTGAGCCCATCTTAAATACATAATGGCTAGTTTTTATAGACAGATGCTATCATTTATTGACTGTCAAACTCTTAGGACCAAAGGCTGCCCTGACTCATCTTTTCCATTTGAGAGGCATAGGGTGTAAAGCCAGGGCAAAAATTGGTCCCCAAGGTGGTTCTTGCTTGACAGTTTACTGAAAGGAGCTGCTCTGTCCTGCCTTGCCGTTGTAAGGAGAGGAACAGCAAACGGGGGTTTGGCCAGGGAGTTCTGCAGGTGAAGGTGTGAAGGTCTGACCTTTGGGGTGAGTTTGTGGTCTGTTGCTGTGTGCTTGTTGCTTGCCATGTGCCTGCTTGATTGAAGTTTAGAGTGTGGGCTGCTTGCTGTATGCTGAGCCTACCGGAGCCTTCCTAACCAGGCTCCAGCCTTCAGTCCTTTGATCCTGGATCCCTTGACAAGGGGGTGGGGCTAACTCGGGAGAACAGGGTTGGAAAAGCCAGCTTGTAAGCAACTAGAGGAGCCAGTGAACAGGGGAGTTTTGCGAGGGACCATGAGAGCTGGACACACCTAATAAACAGTCTCTAAACTTAGGCCAATAACAACTCCTCCCTCCCCCCTCCCAAAAAAAACACACACATAAAGAACAAACAAGCCCTGCAAGAGTAAAAACAATGCAGACAGAAGTCCAGCAGCAGAGTTGGGGCTATCCAGATTATTGCGCTGAATGCAATGTGTAGGATTTCCTGCCTTGCAGGCACATGGCATATGTGTGCTTTCAGTAAAAGCAACTCATGGCTCTCAGAGACTGAGTACAGGCCCTTGAGACCAGAGTGACTGAACTGGAGGACCAAAGAGAGACAGAGAGGTACATAGATGAAACTTTCTGGGACATGGTAGATCGGTTCCCCTCCGCCCCAGTCTGACAGCCTCTGTGGTGTTGAGGAGGACGAAAGACTCAGGGAAGGAGAACATCAAGCTGCAGTGGAGGGAAACAATCCCATAGTTGGAAACCTCCTTCCAGATGTCATGGATACCCCTCTGGGGGGAGGGAACCCCTGTTATAGGAAGAGACAGGTAATAGTAATGGTGGATTCGATCATTAGAAACATAGCTGTGTTTGCGATGACCGGGAGAACCGCATGGTGAATTGCCTGCCAGGTGCGAAGGTTGCAGATCTCTTGAGACATCTAGACAGACTTATGTGTCGTGCTAGGGAGGAGCCAGCGGTCATGGTACATGTAGGTACCAATGACATAGGGAAAGGTGGTAGGAGAGAGGTTTGTAGGCCAAATTTAGGCTGCTACATAAGAGATTAAAGTCCAGGACCTCCATGGTAGCATTCTCTGAAATTCTCGATGCGCAGGGTCAGTTAGAGAGATCAATGCGTGGATGAGATGATTGTGTTCAGAGGAGCGATTTACGTTTACTAGTAACTAGGAACCTTTTAAGAAGGGAGGAGCCTATACAGGAAGAATGGGCTCCACTTAAACAGAACCACATTGCTGGCATGTAAAATTAAAAAGGTGGTAGAGAAGTTTTTAAACTAAGGGCTGGGGGAAAGCCGACAGGTGCGGAGGGGGACACGGTTTGGACAGACACCTCCTATCAGAGAGGATTTATTAAAGGGGATACTCTATATCCAAGTAAATAGGAGAAGATAGAAGTTGATAAAGTACAGGTAGGAACAGAAAAGAAACAGTCAAACAAGAGTCCCATTCAGTTACATCACATGAAAGCAGACAACTAAATATTGACAAATTTTATAATGCTTGTATACAAATGCAAGAAGTCTAAATACTACGGGCAAGTCTACACTCAAGCGCTACATCAGTGCAGCTGCACTCAAGAAAGAGATCTTGGAGTCATCGTGGATAGTTCTCTGAAAACATCCACTCCGTGTGCACCAGCAGTCAAAAAAGCAAACAGAATGTTAGGAACCATTAGGAAAGGGATAGATAATAAAACAGATAATAGCATAATGCCACTATATAAATCCATGGTACACCCACATCTTGAATACTGTGTGCAGATATGGTCGCCAAATCTCAAAAAAAGATATATTGGAATTGGAAAAAGTACAGAGACGGGCAACAAAAAAGATTAGGGGCATGAAACAGCTTCCATATGAGGAGAGATTAAAAAGACTGGGATTATTCAGTTTAGAAAAGAGACGACTGAGGGGAGATACGGATAGAGGTCTATAAAATCATGAATGGTATGGAGAAAGTGAATAAGGAAGTGTTATTTACCCCTTCACATAACACAAGAACTAGGGTTCACCCAATGAAACTAATAGGCAGCAGGCTTAAAACAAACACAAGGATATACTTTGTCACACAATGCACAGTCAACTTATGGCACTCATTGCCAGGGGATGTTGTGCAGACCAAAAGAATAATGGAGTTCAAAAAAGAATTAGATAAGTTCCTGGAGAATAGGTCCACCAATGGCTATTAGCCAAGATGGTCAGGGATGCAACCTTATGTTCTGGGGGTCCCTAAACTTTTGATTGCTGGAAGCTGGGACTGGATGACGGGATGGATCACTCAATAAATTGCCCTGTTCTGTTCACTTCTTCTGAAGCATCGGGCACTGGCCATTGGATACTGGTCTAGATGGACTATTGGTCTGACCCAGTATGGCCATCCTTATGATATTATGTAATTGAGTAAAATGGCCAGTGCTTCATGGCAGTTATTTGCAGCCCTCTGCCTTTCCTTCCAGCTGGATTAGTGCTTCCTCTGAGCAATAAACCCTCGCTGAGCACTAATTTTCAATGTGTCATGCTTGAATCAGGCAGAAAAATAAAATAGTGATGATGTTCTACAGACTTGAGAGGTAGTAGGAGGCCCCACCTTTCCTTCTCAAGTCAGCAATAGAAGCCAGGTTGTGTCTTTTGGTTTATAATAAAAGCTAATACCTTCCTAAACTAGATTGAACGGAAGGGAATCTGATCTCAGGTACAGGTGAGTTCAATGGATTTACTCTGGATTTAGACAATAAATTATAATATATGGAGATATCCTATCTCCTAGAACTGGAAGGGACCTTGAAAGGTCATTGAGTCCAGCCCCCTGCCTTCACTAGCAGGACCAAGTACTGATTTTGCCCCAGATCCCTAAGTGGCCCCCTCAAGGATTGAACTCATAACTCTAGGTTTAGCAGGCCAATGCTCAAACCACTGAGCTGTCCCAAGAGTAACCAAGATCAGACTCTGACAAGAGTCATCAAGATCAGAATCTGGCCCCACTAGAAGCAATGACAGAAAAACCCAGCTGGGTGATATAGTACAACCCCCTGCCAGGCTTTTTAAAATGTATCCAGTGTAATTTTGAATGGCTCAGATTTCTGAGCCAAATCCTCACCTGGTGAAAATCAGCCCGGCTCCATTATCTGCAAGCTACTGTGGCATGACACAGATTTACAGCTTACCTAAGGATCTGGCTCTCTGTCATATACTCCTTCCCTGTCCAAAAAGGCAAGTAAAGGCAAATATACCTAGGGCAGGTCTACACTACAGCCTAAGTCGATATAACTTACTTCACTTCTGGGTGTGAAAAAGTCCCCCCTCCCCCAATAAGCCTTGCAAGTTTCATGCTGTCCACACCGGCACTATGTTGGTGGGAGACACTCTTCCGCCAACATGGCTTCCGCTTCTCACCGAGGTGGAGTAATTATGCTGACTGGAGAGCTCTCTCCCGTCGGCATAGCGCATCTTCACCGTCTTCATCGCTGCGCCAATGTAGCACTGTGGTGTAGACTTGCCCTTATTTGCAAACAAGTATGAGGCAAAACCCTAGAGCTGAACCCTTTCAACTTCTGAGAAGTTTGAATGCAGTTCGAGCCCATGTCTAGTTACAAGTCATCCCTTCTGATTCTGCATTTTATAAGTGTTTGGTGCTTAACGGCAGTTGAAGTGTGCTAGGTAGAAAATACAAATGAATTAATTTCTCTGTAGGGAATGCAGTGAGGATCCATCCGTGCTCCTATACAAGAGAGTGACTAATAGCCCAGGAATAGAACATCACCTTGAACAATCCACGAGCACTCTTCTGTTTGTAAGACTCACCAGCCCTGATGAAAGATTGCTGGCGAGAGCACTAATATAAAAGCATTTGAGGGGATTGACATTTAAGCACAAATCTGCAGAGGGCAGCAAGTTTAACCCCAGTATTTGTTCCCTATTTGCTGTCTTGCAGGCTCACGGGCAGAACAAACACAAATCCTTGATTTGAAGCCTCGACAAACACACTCGCAGCTAAAATGGCAGAAGAACTTGATATGCGCAATGAGTTGGAAGAAATGCAGCGGCGTGCTGACCAGCTGGCGGATGAGGTAAAACCAATGGCAAACGAGAAGGGTGGAAACACTTGAGGTTCTTTTTTCTGCCCACAGGCTACATCCAGAAATGTGCACAGCTGTAGCAAAGTGCTTCAGCAGCTGATTCTGCTTTACACTCGTGTAATTTGACTGGACCGAATTCTGCTGTCACCGACACTAGTATCAATACACTGAAGTCAATGGAATTACTGTGGATTTACACTGTGTCAGTGACAGCAGAATTAGGTCCATTTTCTTAGACATTTTGGGCTGAGACCTCTGTGGAAAGGAGAGGAAAGGGGTAACTTGGAATAAAAAATGAGTCATGGTGATTCTGGAGCAGATAGGTACAAGGACCATGGGCCTGGGTATCAAACTCCCACCCTATCTGTCCAAGAGTCATTTAGACCATTAGATATCATTAGAGGCCAGTCATGGCAGATGTGTGTTTATCTGTGTGAGTCTTTGCCCATCATAATGATCATCTTTGGATGAGTTTGTCTCTGATATTAGGATCAATATCAGATAAAATGATCTTAGGGAGAGAAGTTGCCATTTAATTTCTCTGGAGGCTCATCTAATTTGCCAAGCCTAAGTGTAAGCAAAAACTATCAAATCAGGTAGCTAGGAAATTTTAATTGGAAACCACAGAAGTGATTTTTATAATAGTGTAGCAGTGGTTCCAAGCGTGAATGGAACCAGTGGAGAGGACTATGTGGAAGACCCATAACTGAGAGTTGAGGATGTCACAAGCACATTGCACAGGGGATGAATTTGAGGAAGAGCAGATACTGAATTGGCGTTAACCTGAATGGCTCTTAACTTGAGGGTTTGCACTTCCACCTTGAACTCTTTAGTGTGGAATCTGCCATATTACTGAGGAGGAGAAAAAAGATTGATTGGGGGGAAGGGGAACTCAATGAAACCCAAAAATATTAAGGGTGAGGTTTCCAAAGTGCTTTAAGCTGACCTATCTCTTCTCCCACTGATGTCAGCGGAAAAGCTCTCACCAACTTCAGAGGGAGCAGAGTTAAGCTATGTCTACATCACAGCCTATGTCAGCACAACCGATGTAAGTGTTCTTGTGCGCAGCACTATCTCGGCAAGAGAGCTTCTCCCACCGACACAGCTTCTGCCACTCCCGGAGGTGGTTTTATTAGGCTGACATCGGCGTGGAGCATCTTCACCAGACGCGCTGCATTGGTGCTGCTGCAGCGCTGTACATATAGATGTGGCCTTAGACCAGTGTTGAGCCATTGATGTCAGTGGGTTTTGGATTAGGCTCTTAGGGCCCAGTTCTGCACTTGCTTATTTCTGTATTTATTTATTTAGACTGATCAAAATGCAATGAAATAACAAAATCCACTCCCCCCACCAGGACTAAGAACTCTGCCCCTCTCCCATTAACCCACTCCAGCCTAAACCTTCTTCAGACGCTTGGGGAAACATACGTCTAGCACCATATCTTGTAGGTCAACAGGCTCAGGAATACGAAAAAAAATCCCAGCATCAAGGGTCCCTCCTTGAAAATGCCCCGCCACCCATCTGCCCAAGGGTCGGTTAGCTCAAGTGCTCCAGCTGATCTCAACTGCCAGGGTATTGGTGGTGGAAAAAATGGGAGCGATACTTGAGTGAGTTAAGGCGGAGTTAGGATCTAAGGGTATGTCTACACTGAAAAGAAAAACCTGCAGGACCGAGACTCAGGGCCCGGGTCAACTGACTCAGACTTGCAGAGCTAAAACTAGCAGTGTAGACGTTTGGTCTTGGGCTGAAGCCCAGGCTTTGAAACCTGGCAAGGGCGGAAGGTCTCAGAGCCCAGGCCCCACCTTTAGATGGAGAAGGAGGGCAAGGCTAGGGCTATACGCCTCTTCTGGGAGCATTCATCACTGTCAGCAGTGCTACTGCTGGAGAGTGCTAGCTGCAGAATTCCGGCTACCTCCCAGGCCAGAGTGCCTGGAGAAACACCGTCTTCCCTCCTAGCACTCCCACACTGGGATAGCTGTAATCTGGCTATTAGAGGGTGGGGAAAGAAGCACTCAAAGACTTCTGTATGAGGCTATTCATGGCATTTATACACGCCTGCACACTAGTGACGGAAACGGCATTTGCCAGATCTAACTTGCTTTTCTCCCGTTTTTTTTTCCAGTCACTTGAAAGCACCCGTCGTATGCTGCAGCTTGTTGAAGAGGTAAGGACTTATACTTTACCCTCCCTTCCTTTGTAGATAGAGGTATGGGAAAGCCCGACACAAGCAAATGCCTGAGCCACCTGCCAATACTTCACACACCAAGGGCATCTCCATAGGTTTTTGTGACCATCTAAAATGGGGCACTTTCGAAAGGTGAGAAAACAGCCAGTTGCTTGCCCAGTGTTCCTGGGAATTAGTCCAGACAAGATGTGGTACAGCCATTAATAAAGCTGATCAAGCAGTCAAAAGACTCACTGAACTGCAGGCTAGCTACTCTAGTTAATGGGGAACTGTATTCGGTCCATATTTTAATTTTGGTTGAATTGAAATATTCAAGATAAAGCAATGAAGCACCCTTTGTACATGACCTCTGGTTGGTCATCATGGGCCCGATACACACACACTGGCATCGAGCTGCAGGTAGCCGATAAACTCCACAGAAGTCAATGGGGAGAAATACAGTATTGTGATTGGCTCCTTATCTATCTGTTCATCCATTTTGGGTCTTTATAGAGCCCCAGTCACCGCAGAATCTAGGCGATGCTTCTTCATCTTCTCTTAGAACGTTGTTAATAGGGGGTGTTAGGGTTCGTGAAAGATGGCAGATTGAGAGCCCTGGAGACAGAAGGCCTCTGATCATCCACAGCACTGGGAGTGGTAGTGGAGGCTTGCTCAGTCTACCCTGCTAATATGCCTCAGTCCTCACCAGGTGGGGCCCTTCTGGGAGGGAGAAGGTAGTTCAGTCGGGTGCCGATTCACCCTAATCGCGGTGGAGGTTTCGGTAATCTGGGACATTGGATTCATGCCATCAATCAGCTATCAGGTCCCCTGGTCAACTGACCTATGATTTCAAACAAGGCTGTTAGACGTTGTTTATGGCCCTCAGACATTTAATAAGTCATCAACCTTGACTTTGCAGGGCACCTTCGAGCCTCATGCCTGATTTGCATCGACAACAATGGGAGTTCCAAGCAAACACAAAGGGAGGGAAATAGCCTTGAGTCACACGTTTATAAACTGGCATAAGCCCCAGCCTTCATTTCCTACCCTCATTGAAATCAGTGGTGGTTTGCCTTTGACTCCAGTTCAAATGGAGTTGGGCCTTGTATTGTGAAGTCCTACATCTACTGACCAGTAATCACAACAGCTATAATTCTCCTCCTATCTACTTCATCTCTCTCTCTCTCTCGGCTTGTTCCCTCACAATTCAAGAATGCTTTTCTCTCCCCTATCCTGAAACAACCCCACCGTAACCCACCTACCTGTCCCTCTACCACCTCCTCCCTCCGCCACTTCACTCAGTGAACATGCCTTATGCAATCAATCCCTCGCCTTCCTCTTCTCTAGTTCTACCCCTGAGCCTCTCCATTCTTATTTCCAACCTTTCTACTCCACTGAAATGGGTCTCGCAAACACAGAATAACAGACAGGGCCTGCCCCAAAGAGCTTAAATAGCCGAGACAGACAAAGGACGCAGAGATAGCAAGTGATTTGTCCCAGTCAGTCAGTATCATATCTGTGTCTCTTGAATCCCAATCCAGTGACCTATCCACTGACTGTATCTTCCTGCATGTGTGGACTAGCCTATTGTGAATGCCACTGGAATGAAAATATTAAATAATAGTAATTGATCTCCATGAGAAGAAGACTGGGATTATTGAGTTTGCTGATCAGACCATATAGGAGCCCAGCACTTCCTGGGAAGAGCTCAGCAGATCACAGGAGCTTCCCATTCAGTCAAAGAATTTTCTAAATATAGCACTGGTTAGTCTGAAACATCAGGAGAAATCTCTCACAGTGATCTGAGCATCATTTCCATTAAGGTGACTACAGAAGGCCTTTCAGATTTCCTAACAGTTGGTTGGTTACTCTGACCCCATTTCCAGATATTTTTAAAATATGGCAGTATTTTAGCAAGCTAAGTTGAATAGATGTAGGGCACGTGCATTTGAACTCAAACTTGCACTACTCTGATTTAATAAGAGACAAAAATCCAATTAGAATTGGATTCAACTTGCTTCGTTGAACTTGTCTAGTGTTTAGGAATGAAAAACAAATTATAGCATTCAGTGAAAGATTCTTGATTATATTCTCTTGGTATGATAAATCTGATATTCTTATTTAAGAAAATAAATCCATCTATATTTTTGTAGTAGTAGTAATATACTTTATTTGTGTTATGGTAGCACCTGAGGGCCCCAGTCATGGCCCCACTGTGCTAGGCATTGTATAAACATGTAACAAGAAGACACTACTTGCCCCAGAGAACTTATTATCTTAGTAATTCTAAGTAGTATTCTAGATACCAGGGACTGAGACTTGCCCTTCTGATACCCTGTAGGAGTGCAGGGCATTCCCTTACTGCCTTGCATGGGCTATCCACATTGCAGCATGGGACATAGATAACAACCTCTGTTTGGATGCCACTCCCATCCACTCCCTGTGTAGATGGGCAAGGAGTAGCAAGCACAGAATGCACCTGTCAGGAGAGATGCGCAAAGGCGAAACAGAAAGAAGGGTGTTACTGGTCTATATTTTATAACACTCTTTGCCAGGAGCAGATTGCTACCCACCCTGGAGCAACGGCAGAAGCAGGAAGGGGACTGTGAGTGACTCTGAGATGCCATTCATTCTGTGTCTGCTCCTGGGGCAGTGCAGCTACCCTCTGGCAGAGCAGATTATAAAGTCTCGTCCATGATATGAATTGGACACTGACAATACCCACAGAACATGTAGTATATCTAACAATCAGCGATTATTTGAGCTAAGTTTGAGACACTCCATTGTTGTAAGAATGTGCTATAGATTTATATATTTTATAGTGCTTCTGTGCAGGGTTTGTGCCCCAAAAAAGCAATGAATTGGGGCAGAAGGACTGGGACTAAGCTATAGTCATGCACAATTTGGAGCCAACAATCCTTCATGTTTTCCAGTTCCCACTTTTCACCCCTGGGCTGATTAAATAATTAAATACAGAATAACCCAGTAGGGAAAAGGCAATGTTTCTTCCATGGTTTCCATATGAAACCAGCTTGGCCTTTAGAAAAAATCAATTATTATTATAGGGGAGGGGGGAGATGGTTTCTAGCTATAAAATAGAGGGGGGAAATAAATCAACAAGATCAGTACTGCAGAAATCCCAGGAAGAAAGTGCTGAGCAGCTTATCATAGAAGATTAGGGTTGGAAGAGACCTCAGGAGGTCATCTAGTCCAACCCCCTGCTCAAAGCAGGACCAACCCCAACTAAATCATCCCAGCCAGGGCATTGGCAAGCCGGGCCTTAAAACCCTCTAAGGATGGAGATTCCACCACCTCCCTAGGTAACCCGTTCCAGTGCTTCACCACCCTCCTAGTGAAATAGTGTTTCCTAATATCCAACCTAGACCTCCCCCACTGCAACTTGAGACCATTGCTGCTTGTTCTGCCATCTGCCACCACTGAGAACAGCTGAGCCCCATCCTCTTTGAACCCCCCCCCCCTTCAGGTAGTTGAGGGCTGCTATCAAATCCCCCCTCACTCTTCTCTTCTGCAGACTAAATAACCCCAGTTCCCTCAGCCTCTCCTTGTGTCATGTGCCCCAGCCCCCTGATCATTTTCGCTGTCCTCCGCTGGACTCTCCAATTTATCCACATCCTTTCTGTACTGGGGGGCCCAAAACTGGATGCAATACTCCAGATGTGGCCTCACCAGCGCCAAATAGAGAGGAATAATGACTTCCCTCGATCTGCTGGCAATGCTTCTACTAATGCAGCCCAATATGCCGTTAGCCTTCTTACAACAAGGACAAACTGTTGACGTATATCCAGCTTCTTGTCCACTGTAATCCCCAGATCCTTTTCTGCAGAACTGCTGCTTAGCCAATCGGTCCCCAGCCTGTAGCAGTGCATGGGATTCTTCCATCTTAAGTGCAGGTCTCTTGTCCTTGTTGAACCTCATCAGATTTCTTTTAGCCCAATCCTCCAATTTGTCTAGGTCACTCTGGACCCTATCCCTACCCTCCAGCATATCTACCTCTCATCCCAGTTTAGTGTCATCTGCAAACTTGCAGAGGGTGTAATTCATCCCATCATCCAGATCATTAATGAAGATGTTGAACAAAACCGGCCCTAGGACCGACCCCTGGAGCACTCCGCTTGATACCGGCTGCCAACTAGACACTGAGCCCTGGATCACTACCCGTTGAGCACGACGATCTAGCCAGCTTTCTATTCACCTTATAGTCCATTCATCCAATCCATACTTTTTTTATCTTGCTGGCAAGAATACTGTGGGAGACCGTATCGAAAGCTTTGCTAAAGTCAAGGTATATCACGTCCACCGCTTTCCCCATATCCACAGAGCCAGTTATCTCATCATAGAAGGCAATCAGGTTGATCAGGTATGACTTGCCCTTGGTGAATCCATGTTGACTATTCCTGATCACCTTCCTCTCATCCAAATGCTTCAAAGTGGATTCCTTGAGGACCTGTTCCATGATTTTTCCAGGGACAGAGGTGAGGCTGACCGGTCTGTAGTTCCGCGGATTCTCCTTCTTCCCTTTTTTAAAGATGGGCACTATATTTGCCTTTTTCCAATTGCCCGGGACCTCCCCCGATCGCCATGAGTTTTCAAAGTTAATGGCCAATGGCTCTGTAATCACATCAGCCAACTCCCTCAGCACCCTCAGATGCATTGCATCCAGCCCCATGGACTTGTGCATGTCCAGCTTTTCTAAATAGTCCTTAACCTGTTCTTTCACCACTGAGGGCTGCTCACCTCCTCCCCATACGGTGCTGCCCAGTGCAGCAGTTTGGGAGCTCACCTTGTCTGTGAAGACAGAGGCAAAAAAAGCATTGAGTACTTCAGCTTTTTCCACATCATCTGTCACTAGGTTGCCTCCCCCACTCAGTAAGGGTCCCACACTTTCACTGACCTTCTTCTTGTTGCTAACGTACTTGTAGAAACTCTTCTTGCTACCCTTCACATCCCTTGCAAGCTGCAATTCCAATTGTGCTTTGGCCTTCCTGATTACACCCCTGCATGCTTGAGCAAGATTTTTATATTCCTCCCTAGTTGTCTGTCCAAGTTTCCACTTCTTGTAAGCTTCCTTTTTGTGTCTAAGCTCACCGAAGATTTCTCTGTTAAGCCAAGCTGGTCGCCTGCCATATTTGCTATTCTTTCTGCACATTGGGATGGTTTATTCCTGTGCCCTCAATAAGGCTTCTTTAAAATACAGCCAGCTCTCCTGGACTCCTTTCCCTCTCATATTAGCCTCCAAGGGGATCCTGCCCATCAGTTCCCTGAGGGAGTCAAAGTCTGCTTTTCTATAGGCCAGGGTCTGTATTCTGATGCTCTTCTTTCTTCCTTTTGCCATGATCATGTCATGGTCACTGCTGCCCAGATTCCACCCACTTCTACTTTCCCTACCAATTCTTCCCTGTTTGTGAGCAGCAGGTCAAGAGGAGCACGGCCCTAGTTGGTTCCTCCAGCACGTGCACCAGGAAGTTGTCCCCAACACCTCTAAAAACTTCCTGGATTGTCTGTGCACTGCTGTATTGCTCTACCAGCAGATGTCCAGGTGATTGAAGTCCCCCATGAGAACCAGGGCCTGTGATCTGGAAACTTCTGTTAGTTGTCCGAAGAAAGCCTCATTTACCTCATCAGACGCCCACCACGACACCACCCTTGTTGCTCTCGCCTCTAAACTTAAACCAAGGACTCTCACCAGGCTTTTCTTATGCAGACATAAGAGCTGCTTTGTAAACCCCAAACCAAATGGGGCTATTTTCTCATGTTCTTATAAGATTTGGTTTTCCATTTAAGCTCATTGACATTTCAGAATGGAAACTGTAGGGTATAAATGTTTCATTGAATAATCCTGTGATGCCATTTCAAACTGGATGTTTAATGTAGGGTCACTATTTTAACTGATTTTCATATACATTAACATGCCTTCATCTGTAACAGGGAAATGTTTCCCCATAATATCGCTCTTTCATTCTGAATGTTCCTCAATGGTAGCCTAACAAGCACCACATAAAATAATGTTTTGGACAATGTAGGACCTGGTCCAAAGGCCATTGAAGTCCATTGCAAGAATCCCTTTGATTTCACTGGGCTTTGGACTGGGCCCCTAGTCAAGAAAGAGTATTACTTAGTTAATGTATCTCTGTGGAACAGAGCCGTAACAAGGAATTTTTGCGCCCGAGGCAAGGGCTGGCTCCAGGCTCTTCAGTGGCAATTCGGCGGCGGGTCCCTGAGTCCCTCTCGGAGAGAAGGACCCACCGCCGAATTGCCGCCAAAGAATGAATGAAGCGGCAGCGGCAATTCGGCAGCAGTTCCTTCCCTCCGAGATGGACTCAGGGACCCACTGCCGATCACGGCTTTTTTTTTTTCCTCTCTGTCCCGCTTGGGCAGTAGAGCTGCGCCCCTCCGTTTTGTGTGCCCGAGACAAGTGCCTCACTCACCTCGCCCTTGTTACGGCACTGCTGTGGAAGCAAGTTATCTGCCAAAAAATGAAGCTGGATCCTAAAAGATTATATAGCATGCCTTGTAGCAATAGACTCAAGGAGCTCAGTCTATTTAGCTTAACAAAGAGAAGGTTAAGGGAAGTGACTTGATTACAGCCTAAAAGTACCTACATTGGGAACAAATATTGAATAATGGGCTCCTCAGTCTATCAAAAGAAAGGTCTAACATGATCCAGTGGCTGGAAGCTGAAGCTAGACAAATCCAGACTAGAAATAAGGTGTACATTTTTGATGATGAGTAATTAACCACTGGAGCAACTTACCAAGGATCATGGTGGATTCTCCACCACTGACTATTTTTGACTCAAAATTGGATGTTTTTCTAAAAGATCTGCTCGAGGAGTTATTTTGGAGAACTTCTCTGGCCTGTGTTACACAGGAGGTCAAACTAGATGACCACAACGGTCCCTCTGGCCTTGGAATAGGTGAATTTTGGTGTCAATTGTAAGTGTGCAGGGCCAAATCCTTTGGTGGTGTAAGTTGGCATTGCTGCCTTGAAGTCACTGGAGCTATATCTGTTTCTGCCAGCTGAGGATGCAGCCCACAGACTTCAGTAGAACTACATTGATTTACACCAGCTGATGTTCTGGACTATCAGGTGAATTCCAGTAGTGAGAGAATGGATTAATTCCTTTACTCAGACCTAGAGAGACAACACTGCCCTGCACAGAGCTACTGCTAACTCGAAAAAGGGGCTGAGGAAATATACGATAATGCTACAAAATGCTTTGTTAGCCAGACTTTTGTCTTTAGGGTATTGACACTTTTCTTTAGTGTCTTTGCGAACTGCTAGCAATGTCAGCCTGTCCTGGTAGATAATTGTCTGCATTAATTTATTCAGAACAAAGTCTATAAGCCATATTGATTGAAGTAGAATTCTTTATTTAACTGGGTGTTTATGTCTGCTATAGTATTTGGTCATGATCAAGCATATATTTATTTTTCAATGTACCTACTGAAACGTATGGAAAACATTTGCTGTATTTCTGATTCACTATCTGATATATTTTCTGGGCTAGATTTCCTCAGTGCCTGGCATCTTATGTTGTCCTTTGCACCTGTGCAAAGGAGAAGTGTGTGTAGACTTCCACTATATCAGAAAAGGTGCATTTTGCAGCCACTTAGCACAGGTGTGAATGTCTGCACAAGGTGCAAAGCAAGGAAGAATCAGGATCATTCTGTTTCTGAAATGATTGATGGGGCTTTTGAGTAGTTTTACATTGTCCTTCCCAGTTTCATTCCCTCCTTGGGAAATTAAGCCATATAATGATAATACTTAGCCGTTATATACCAATGCATTTCACCTTCAAAGTGGAAGGTGTGGAAACATCAATGGGAGTCTTTCCATTGACTTCAATGGGCTTTGAATCCGACTGTAATAAAAAACTATTGTTAACATTACAAAAGATTGAGGGTAGCATATGTCATAGTCACTGACGGGGTCAAATTCTGCTCTTGGTTACACTGATTTCATTGAAGTTATGCCAGGTTTATAATGATATATCCAAGAGCAGAATTTGACCCATAGATTTTAAAATCATATGCCACTCCAGATTGTAGTTTTCTAATCAGGAAATAGATCCAGCAAAGCATTTAAGCATGCGCCTCACTTTAAGCAATGGGTTGACTCACATGCTTAAAGTTAAGCACGTGTTTAAAATCTTTGCTGAACGAGCACCTTTATGAAAAGACTACTTTATTAGTACTTAAAATGCTGGAGCGTAGCAGTACTGAATAATGGAAGAATAAGAACTTATTGCTCTTATATATTGTTTGTTTTCTATTCTATTAATGCAATTAATTTCTAACTAATCAGTCACCAGTTCAAATTCAGCTCAAGTGCTTGATGACAGTTTTTCCATTAAAAAAACTCTAATTGGCCTCCATAGAAGTTCCATTTGTGAAAGGGACTTTGGTCAATACCATCTGATGGCTGTTCGGTGGTTTATGTGAAATGTGTTGGTGGTGTCAGGCCAGTCCTTAGTGGATATATGTCCACATGGCAAAAAATACTATGGCAATTTGCACTAATTGGCATCTTTGCATTCCCAGCAGAGGCCCAAGACTATGTGGTCATGGAGACTGAACTACTCATTCCTAGAGTCAGGGCTGAGAAATGTATTGAGGAGATTGCCCTTCTGCTGCCCATGATGTACCTGTCCTGTGGATAAACCAAGGATTGCAGCCTCCAGAACCACCAGTTCAATACCTTACAAAAGCCCTAGCGTCTATGATTTATTTTTCTGAAGACCAGACATATAAAATGTTCAGGTTTTAATAATGCTATGGCAAAGCATGTTGGTCCAAATGCTCTTCTCAGGTACAATGGGAAAACAAAGGTAGTCTAAGTATTACTGAGAAGAGACAGTTGCATATTTTAATTAGTTAGCCCAGATTTGGAAAACCTGCTTTTATGCTACTTCAACAAAAGGAGACCCGTGTTCTGTGTATAGGTTATATCTCTCTGGTCTGAGATACTTCAAGAATCTGATCCTGCATTTATCAAGAAACTAAATCTCCTGTTGTCTTGAATGTGAGCTCCATTGTGCAAGAAATAAAGAATTGTGCCCGGAGTCTTTATAAATGCATCTATTACACAAGTACAAATTAAGGGCCATTTCATGACCTTAAGCCCAGGATAATTTCACCACTAGCATAAATGGGTGCAACTCAATGGATATTGACGGAATTTCACCCTCTTACCTCTACGTGAATTTTGGCTCATGTGTGGGATTCTCATGGTTGTTTTCTGTGGGTATGGAGGGCATTTTTGGGTTCTGAATCATAACTGGAATTACAGGGGTCTCGCTTTCCCGCTCCAGTGTCAGCAGCACTTCCAATTCTAAAAACCTGTTTTCAAGGTTTATGACCCACTTGCTATAACATTCTTCTGGGCTGAAACTTGGCAAAGTCAGACTTATCCTAGAAGTATATGGTTTAGTTTGTCACCACTTTACACACACTTTCTAACCACCAAAATCCCATTTGCCCTTTATTTCTTAGGGTGGGATTTTCAACAGCACTCCACACTGGCTGCCCTCTGCTCCCACTAACGTGAATGCTAGTGTTCATTCTTCTAAATCAAGGAGGGTTTCACGTTTTCAGATGAATCCTCAGTTTGCTGATAGTGAGGCTTTTCGAAGCCGCTCATCTGTGTTTTGGCACCAAAATCAATGAGCACGTCTCCAAAAAAAAGCTCAGCCCATATTGGACGTTGAGCTGTTTAGAAAATCTGGCCAGAGATGTCTGTAACAAACCGACACTTTCATAGGCTCTATCTGTGCTGCAAACCGGAATGTGAGCGCAGCACCTCTAGACCGATCCAAGCTTGCTTTAATCTAGCTAGCTCGTGTACCGCAGCAGCGGGGGCTTCAGCACAGGCTGTATCCAGGACCTTGGGTAATTACTGAAGCAACTAGCCCACAGTGAAGCCTATGCTGCTATTGGTATGTGAACTAACTAGAGTAAAGGGAGCTCCTTTATGACGACATATGCTGCAATCACATCCTGTGGCATAGATACACCCACAGCATCACACTGTGAGGTGCTGGGCGAAAATCTGGCTCTTCTTTAAGTCCCTGTAAGGGAGCGGAGCTCGTTTGAAAATGTGGGCCTAGCCATTTAGCCGTGTGTGGAGGAAAAACAGCTGAAAACAAATGATAAAAGAATGCTGGGATATGAGTAGATTATCACCTAGCACCTGATCCAGCTCCCATCTAAACCTGCGGGAACCTTCTTCTTAGTCTCAGTGGGCTTTGCGTCAGACCTGGAATGCACACAAATATATCCGCTGTGCACTCATTTCATAAATTCTTGGATGATCGCTTCTGTATTAACCCTGTGGCAGCCCGTGGAACAGGCCTCCTTGGTAATAAACACAGAAGTGCTTGATCAACAGAAACGGCAGCTATGGTCAGATAGGCAGAAGAAAGTTGCACTCATTTTCCTCAGTGCAAGGATTTGAACAGATGGACTTGCCACCAAATGCAAATCATGGAGTCTTTCTCCAGCCACAACTTCCATGCACGCTACCAGTCTCACCTGAGTAGGGGCTACAGGGTCAGCCCCTGCACATGGTATTTGGCGAGGATGTTTTTCACTGCATTTGGCATTTTTAAGCCTGGCAGTGGCTGGCTTTGCTGAAAACTGACACCACTCATCACACTACAAAACAGCGGGGTTTACAAGACAACTGCACATCCTGGGGGGTCCAGCATGTGGAGGGGGCCCATGTCAGAGCCAGAGAACGGGGGGATAGGGCAGCAGCAAACGTCCACCTCACTGCTGCCTGCAAACGGACTTGAAATGAATAGCTGCAGGAAGGAGGGGAGCATGGAGAGGAGGCATAGGGCTGGCCCCTCCTCTCTCCAGCCTCACCCCCTCTTGGTAGGAAAAGAAAGGAGGGGGGGAGAGAAGAGGGCGTCTCACAAATCTGATTGCCCCCAGCCACCTGCTGGCTACAGTGGAGTCAACAGTTAGAGTCAGCAGGAGAGGTCCTCGCATTGCTTGTGAGGGGCCTGAGTGGAGGGGATGGGCCATGGCCGCTGAGCAATCCTTGAATGTCAGAAACTCAGTCACGTAGCTGAATGTGCTGCCAGACTGCCTAGGGTTCCTCAGCATTGCGGGAGGGTGGCCCAAGCCGCTGACATCCCAAGAGGCAGCAAGGACATCATTGTGACCAGACAAAGAGGCAAGAGCTCGTAGTGGCAAAACAGAAGAAGTCTCTGTCTGGGGATATTAAATGTCGGTGGACTGAGCCCTTAGGTAGCCTTAGGGAGGGAGGATGGTCGTGTGGCTGAGACACAAAACTAGGAGTCAGGTTCTATTCCTAGCTCTGCCGCAGAGTTCCTGGGCAAGGAATTCAATCTCCTTATACTGCTGCACAATGGAGGTAATAATCCTTATCTCCATCACCGGGGTATTGTGATAGTTAATAGATACCAGGGAGGCAGTTAAACTGTGCAGAAAATAGTTGCGTGGGGCCCCTTGCTGGCAGCCCTTATTTCCCGGCAATGTGTCAATATTACAGTGTAGGGCCATAAAGAACTTGCTTCCTCTCCTCTTGAAATGCAACAGACATGAGCATTTTCAGACCCTCAGTTATACGCAATGACTATTATTGCACTGAGCAGAAAGAGTCTAGTTTATCCTTAGTCATTCAAAAAATGGTCTATGGTATAGTTTAGTGTTGAAAAACCAACAATATACTTTATCTCTTATCAAATCGATGACAATAATGGCAAAAGCCGTGTTTGTCAAGGGCACTTTGCCATTTGTACACTTAGGCCTGGTCTACACTGGGGGGGGTGGGGGGGAGGGGACTATCGATCTAAGTTACGCAACTTCAGCTACATGAATAATGTAGCTGAAGTCGACGTACTTAGATCAACTCACCGCGGTGTCTTCACTGCGGTAAGTCGATGCCTGATGCTCCCCCGTCGACTCTGCCTGCAACTCTCCCCCTGGTGGAGTACTGGAGTCGACAGGAGAGCGCTCGGCGGTCGATTTATCGTGTCTAGATCCAGCCGGTAATGTAGACAAGCCCTTAAGTGGGATTTTTAAAAGGTCACAGCATTGGCCTAACTGTTCCCTTGGAAGTCAATGGTAAAACTCCCATTGACTTCAGTTGGGAGCAAAGTTAGGCCAGCACTGAGTTGTTTTGAAAATCCCTCTCCAAACTGGACCCAAAGCCCACTGAGATTAACAGGAGACTTTCCATTTGCTCCAATAAGATTTGGATCAGCCCCTACATCTGTTAAACCTTTGTCCCAAATAATGAGGCATACAGGCAGTCCTCGACTTTACGACGTTCGAGTTACGACGAATGGCACTTACGACGTTTTAAATTGTGATCGTGTTTCGACTTTACAACGTCAGTTTCGATTTTATGAAGCTCAAGCCGACATTATTCCTTTGGGAAATTCGAGTTACGACGTTTTTGACTTAAAATGCGATTTTCAGGAACCAACTGTGTCGTAAGTTCGAGGACTGCTTGTTTTCATCTTGAGTATTAGCCGGCTTTATGAAAAGTTTCCTAATACGTAGTGAGGGAGAGTAATATGTCTTGATGACCTCATACAGTTGGTTCCAGTCCTCATACTTTACCAGTTTCTCCTGGGGAATTAATGCAAGTTTGCAACATGTACATGGCCTCCTGTGGAGCCTGAAGATTAAACCTTCTGTTAAGAAAATGACTGTTGTCTAAAATGTTAATTTCCAAATGCATCCCTGGGATTTTCCATTTTTTTGTAGTAGCTCTGTACCCCAATGAGTACTAAATGGCTTATGGCGCCATGGAGAATTCTCAGTTTCCATTACAGTATTCATTCATATGAAGGCTTCCAATTATTCAACTAGCCCCTTATGACCTTACCATACTTTTCACTGTTTTTCCTTTGTCTTCCTAAATCCCCAATCTAGGGCTAATTGTTCCCTCACTGATCTCTCTCTTTCTCTCTCTCTCTTCTCACCTTGCTTCCATTACTGGAATGTAGAGTAAAGATGCTGGTATCAGGACTTTGGTTATGTTGGATGAGCAAGGAGGTAAGTTCAAATTGCTTCAGTCAAAAAATAAAAGCACTCTCAAAGAAGTGTATTAATTATGTGCAATTATAAATAATCACTAGTGCTCTTAAAACACACTTGTGTGTATTTGTGTATGAGATTAGATCTGTCATAGTCTCACTGTCTCTAACCTCTTTGTGTAATAGAGTGACCTACGATAAGCATATGGGGGGCTATTTTGCCTTTGATCTGTGTGTATATGGCACCCATTCATGTAAAGGGACCTGTTCCAACACCCATTGAAGTCAATGAAAATCTTTCAGTGGGCTTTGGATCATGCTGTAGC
Organism: Emys orbicularis; assembly: GCF_028017835.1. Taxonomy (NCBI): domain Eukaryota; kingdom Metazoa; phylum Chordata; order Testudines; family Emydidae; genus Emys; species Emys orbicularis. The sequence continues at coordinate 206,425,466 of NC_088685.1, read as the reverse complement.
AATGCACAAATGTGAGAGAATGTGTCCCTGACTACTTTGTTTCAAACACAATATCATTTATGCAGGCGCTGTATGATTTTTCCCTTTTTAGCTGTGATTCAAGAGCAGGCAGCAATCCCAAACGACAGAGAAAAATAAAACAGGCGCATCAGATGAAGTCAATGAGAGTTCTGCATGAAAAGTGATGGCAAAATATAGCTCATTATGATGTACAGTATAGAAGCTTATAGGCTTAGAAGGGAGCTCAGTGTATGGATCTGATATGGGCAAAACCAGAGTTGGATGTGTTTAATATAAGCATGGGGAAATGACACTCTTTGCCCATTGTAATCTTGATGACCGGTAAATGGAATGTTTTCAATAAAATTAAGAAGCATCCATTTTGCTGCAGTCGCACAGCAGCAACAAAATGGTATCTCCAAAAAAAAATTCCCTGATGTACTGTTAATTCCTGCTGCCCTATCTGATACCAGCCTCCAACGTGAGGCTTCGGTACATCTTTGAATAGAACAGAACATGAAACATTAGTGGAGAATGTTTTCTAGACACTTAACAACACTATACTACAGAAAAAAGCATCCGGAACAATCTTGTATTACTAAGGAACGGAGTAGATAACATAACAGCCCTTTTCTTCTGTATTTGTTTTTTGGTTTTTTTGCTTTTATGATGAATGCAACATTATAGTGGAATCTAAATAGAAAGTATTTTTCCCTCCTTGCTTTTTTTTAAAGAGCAAAACCTCATATATTTGATCAGTGAGTCACCATGAAATTACTGTCTTATTAAGTCTAAAAAGGGAATTTTCAGATCTGGGTCCCAGTGTATACAGAGCCACTTCTGTGTAACATTTGCAACTCCTGGTAATAAGGCAGTTACTGTATTTCACTGTGGAATTCTGATGCCTGGGTAAACTGCTCTGTATCACAAATGAATGAAAGGAGGGGCTGCGTGACAGAGCTGTTGCCAGTATTTCTCTTTAAAGGGAAAAGTCAGAATGTGCTTATAATATTATGCCAAAGATCACAAGGAAGGTTTGGGACCAGATCCTAATGGAGCTGGGCCAATTTACACCAGCCTTGTAGTTGTTGTCTTGTGTCTCTTTTTGCTAAAAGTCTTGCAAAGGCTTTAAACCCATAATATAAACATCGTTTACGATCCTCAGTTAATAACAGACTATTTCTGATCATGCCTCCCTTGTGCATCCAAAACTCTCAATTGAAGTCAAAGGGGCTACAGGTGTGACTGTAACAGGCAGGAGTTGGCACTGCAAGTACAAGTCTAGAACCCGATACCACATTCCTTGGGCGCTGAAAACTCCCACTGACACTATTTGATAAGTAAAACAAGCAGGATTTGGCCCGTAACCATTATGTATACCTGCTTGTGTTCAGGCCTCTCATGTTGGCCCTGCAATAGTTAAGTAGAGCAGTGTGAAATATCTGAAACCAAAGTGAAAGCTCCTGAAACACACCCAGTTTTGTGTTTCATTCCAAACTCCAAACTAACTGTACTGGAAAGCGTGCTAAGGTTCATGGCCTTTTAGAATGAACCCGAGCCTTGTTTTCTAGCTTTTTGCATCGAAACCAGACAAAACTCATTGGAGTTTCATCTGCTTTGGGGTTTCACTAAGTTCTACTTTAGACACCAGTAAAATCCAGAATAATAAATTACAGAATCATATCCTAGGAAAAGCTCATTTCGAAAGTAAGGGATACGTTCTCCTCTCCTGCCAACATTCGTAATGGGAGTCTCAGGAATGGATCAAAGAGAGAATACTTCCTAAGCTTGTTTTCTTTTAGTACAGAATTCACCCCTCTGTACCGGGCAGCACAAAGTCTATGCACCATTTAAGTCCAACTTCAGCCCAATTTTGAGGGCTCGAGTGGAACTTAAGTGGTTCATAAGCCATATGTAGACTTTTTGCACAGGAGTGAGTTTCACCCTTAAAGCATTAGATAAATCGTGTTTTCACATACGATTGTTATTGGAATCAAGTTTGCGCAGCTCAAACTTTTCATGAATAATACCAGCCAAGAGACTCTGAGGTCTCAGAAATCAAAGATTAGCTGTGTCAAAACAGATACAGTGTCTGCATAAAAACGAACTGCACTTTTCAAATAAATCAATAAGCACAAATATTGTGAGTGAAAGCCTGTAAATATCCAAATGAGTCTATCCGTGCAATTCTCATTCCAGTCAATCGAGACCTTACTGCAGTGCTAAAACATCCACATACAAGTTAGGAAATTTACAGATGCTGTTTCTCTCTCCATGAATGGATCTTAAATGTTCAAGTGCAGTTAATTAAAGTTGTGCCATGCACAAGAAACCTAGACTAGAATCAGACTGGGAATTTCAAAATAGTTTAAGGGAATTAGGAGCCTACCTCGCATTACATTTTAATGGGATTTTGGTGCTTAACAACCTTCAGCTCTCCTGGAAAAGCCCAACATATATTCATAAGGTCTGATCCAAAAAGGTCAATGGGATTTTTCCACTGACTCCGCTAACTATTAAAGTAGCACGTTATCATCTAACTGCTATTTTCCATTCACCATATTTTTGTCTCTTGAATATTCTTTGTTTTCAGACCTCTGCCATTTAGGTCTGATCCTGAAAAGTCTTATACATACAAGTAGTCCTGAGTCATGTGTGTAGTCCCATTGACTGCTCACTTGAGCAAGGATTACATACATAAGGGTTGCAGGATTGGGCCATTTGACCACTTTATAATCCAGGAATCTCAGTACTAAATTCCCATTGAACGTACATGGACATTGTATGATCAGGTACGCAGCCAGTCAATACAACTGGAAAGACAGACAACATAAAAGCTTCCTTAAAATGGTTATGGTCATGTTTTAAGTGCTTCAGTAAATTACTCTGGTAATTATAGATTACAGCTTTCTCAAGTAAAAGAGACTGATCATGTTGCAAACCAAATATTGTAATCATGGCACTATGTTAAATGCATTTTAATTATGTTTGAGTCATTTTTAGGAGCGTGTCGTTCTAATAATAATTGCTGCAACTTGTTTTTTAAATTTTGATATACTTATTATGTGTAATTGGGCAAAATATACCTCTGATGGCTTTTAAAACCCTACAGTTACTGCAGTGTGTATAACTCACGGATGGCTCAGCAGATTATCAGATGAATGAAAGCAGTTGTTAACACAGCTGCGTGATCTTTTTTCAGCTGACCCGACAGCACAAGTTACTTAAGATTATTAGATGCTATCTAGACAAAGAACATTACATTGATCTTTCCAATGGGTGGCTAACAGAATAGCTAATCTTTCCAACCACTCAACCCCCTTTGGATTTTTCTGTTTGTAGGTTTTCTAGACAACGTATTTGCTTTGATGTTGTAGACATCTTACTAGAGACATTCTTCTGAGCCAACTTCAGTTTCAATAGCACAGAGCAGAACTCACTTTCTGGCATCAGTAAGCAAATGTCTTTGAGATCATCACTGCAGAGGAATGAGGCCAATGCATCTTTTTAATAGTAGGTATTTAGATGGTTTGCTGGGTAAAAAGCAGTTTGGCTCGCTCCTCTTGGCTGGAAGAGTTCAGTCTAGTCTGCAAGCCAGTAGGCTGCATAGTACATTGTATCCCTGTAGCCAGCTGCTGCAAGGCGGGCCATCGCCCTGCCCTTTGTTATAATAGGTCCCCAGGGAATGTGACTGCCGTGAGAACTAGGGGCCTGGTCCAGTGCCCACTGAAGTCAGCGAAATCTTTCCAATGATTTGAATGGCCTTTAGATCAGGCCCTAATAGATTCAGAAAGATACTTGGTGCCCAAAACTCCCAAGGGGCCAGATATTCCCTCCAAAGCCACTGGGATTAGCCTCAGTAAGGAATAAGTAGAAACTGCCCCTCCCCAGGGGAAATCCACTGAAAGCTATGTAAAGGGAGAGGAGGTTCTCCTTCTGGAGATTTTGTTCCAGTCATTCCTCCCCTCTATGGAATATGCTGCAAGCCCCATCCACAGGCTCCAAGGATCCTTAACGGTCCCTCACCCATCCACTCAGCTGCCCCATGGTTTAACTCCAGCTCTGGGTCTCCATCAGCCCACCAGTGACTCCAATGGAATTGCTTGATAGAGCTCCCACCACCAGCAATTGTTTCTTCCACCCCTTAAAGGGGCATGCCCAGTGTGAGAGGAGAGGGCTAGGATATAACATGGCCAGAGATTACATCATCTTCTTCCCTGAGCTCTGAAGGGTTCCTGGGGAATGATGCACATTCTGCTCCTTCCCCCACTCCCCCACCCTGCCCACTCTCCCCTCGCAGGCCCTAGTGCATTCTGCAGGGCATGGGAGGAACAGCGGACACTGCAGTAAAGGTGAATGGACCTCCCTTTGCATATGTTGAGATCTCTGCATGTAGGGTTCCCTCTGTGCATAGGCCTAGGTGGTATGAGGACCTCAGAGTTTGACCCATTGACTTCAGTGAAGAGTGCAGCCTCTCCATGCTTCCCGGGGTCAAGCCAGAGGATACTACATTGTTTTGATCATGTTGTAGATCTTATCAAGGAAAAAGCAGAGGAAATGCACTCTTGTGTTCTCCGTTTAGGGTGTTAAATGCATGCTTAAGGTGCTTCTTGAGATTTTGCTTTACAAACCAAACTCCATCAGAAAGTACCAAATTACATCTGCAATCAATGGGACTTAGGCCACTGAGGAGATGGGCTGAAGTGACTAAGCAGCCTAAGACCTATTTTCAGAAGTGACTTAGGGCCAGGCATTTAGGCAGACAGGTGGCTAGTAAGATTTTCCAAAGCACCTAGGTACCTCAATCCCCTGGGTCATGACTCATGAGTAAGCTGCCACGGTGCTTTTGAAAATCCCTCTAGGCACTGTCTGAATCTATAGACACCCAAAATACCTTTTAAAAACTTGGCCCTAAGTCACGTGAAAATGGGACTTAAGCTATTAAGTCACTTAAGTGCTTTTGAAAATGTTCCCCATACTGCCCAAGCCAGATCCCCCATCCCACAAATGGAAGTTTCCTTATTTGTCAAATCATTCAAATATTGTATGTAAATCTTAAACTCCAAATCTGTGGTGCAATAATGGATTGTTTGTGCAATGACAATGGCTGTCATTCATTAACTATTTCTCCAACAGATGCTAACTTTAAAAATATGTTACAGTGCAGCTGTATTTATAGGGCGATTGTTCAAAAGTAGTTTGATATCACTCCTCGCAATTTAAGCTGACAGTGGGCAATGGGGCTATGAAGTGAAACCTGGCTCTCACCCATCAGCCTAATGGAAGGACAACATTCCCAGAGCTGTAGTTCTCACCCTCCAAGTGGAGAGAGTGCCCTTTCTCACCCAGGAGCATCATACTTGGATAGCATCCTCAGACAGGGCTATCTCAGCCCTACCATCCTTGATGATGGGTGCGGTGATTCACTTGCATGGTATGCTGCAGAGGGAAATAACAGGCTTGGTTCTGCTTCTGCTGAAGCCAGGGAAAGTTTTCCCATTGACTTCAGTGAAAGCAGGATGTACCATTCAGGAGGAAGGCCTGGGTTTCACACACAAAGGTTTCACCCAAGACAAGACAGATGAATGCCTACGTCTCTCATTTGTCAGCCACTGGGAATGCATTGCCCCAGTAAAGGAAGCCAAGCCTTCTCTGCCACTGCAGCCACAAACGAACAGCCAGCAGACAGGTTAATCAAGCAAACAGGTTAATCAACCCAACTGTGTAATGCAAACGTCGGACACAAGCACTGGCCTCTGTGAAAAGCTCTCTTCCTACGCCACAGATAAGATCACCCAGATGAACTCCACGAAGAAGAAAAAAATCGACATCAGAGCAGATGGCTTTAGCTGCTCTACCATGCCTGACTGTGTTTGGCCCTATCAGACATGGTTAGAATACGTATGCTGCCACCACCTGGCAAACAGATCCTTGCCCCTCTTGCATGGTGAAAGCTAGCAAAGAACAAATCTGCCCAGCAGCAAGCAGGACTCATCAACCCTTTAGAGAAGAGAACCCATCAACCCCATTGAAAAATGCCCTGGGCTGACCAGACCTCAAAAACCCAATCCTTGATGCAGACCACCTCTCCTCTCCCATTTCTAGGGGAAATTGCTGAGATAGCAGTGACAACCAAGCTCCAATAACCTGTGACATCTGCCACTGCCTTGGATACATCACAACTGGGCTTCAGACCCGGTCACAGTATGGAGACAGCCCTAGCAGCATTACTGGACGACCTCCACATGGCAATGGACAGAGATCATATTTCAGTGCTCCTACTACTTGCTTTTGACACAGCTGAGCAAAAGGAACTGCTGGCCCACTTACAGGGTGGAGCTGGAGAAGGTGTTGACATAACTACCAAGGCTCCAATCAGTCCTCTCCAAGAGGACAGAACAGTGACAACTCCACCTGAGGCGTCCGACAGGGATCAATCTTGTCCCCATCCCCTTCAGTACCTACATGCGACTACTTGGAGTGGTAGTGAGATGCCAGAATTCTGCCGCCGACAGCACTCCAGTCACACCCAGCTGTAGCTCATTTTCCACAGATGGCGCCAACGCTGTCACAGAGACGTCAACAGTTGGAAGAACAACAACTGGCTCAAATTACCCCTTGGCACGACACAATGATGCTGACCAGGAGGGGGGAAGTGCTTTGAAGAACTAGCCATGACACTGGCTTCCCTCCCATCTGTACCACATTGGTCACTGTGGGGCAAAACTTCAAGGATCCTGTGGGTTCATCCATGACACTCACTGACCAGACAGTGCCAGTGTCGAGAGCTGCCTTCTCTTTCCACTTATTGGGAGACTGCACCCTTGTCTCTCTCAGATAAGGCTCTGGCCATGGTGGGTGTGGTCATCATTTCCAGACTGGATTCCTGGAATTCATATAATTTATAGCCATTTGAGATGGAGAGTCTGTTACACTAAATCGCTTGGGAGCAGACCCTTTACTAGTACAAATTGTCATAGCCTCTGTCCCAGCTGATTTAGTACAACAGAGAGAATGGTAGATTGGGGAAACCAGTTAAATATATATGACATTCACCTTTTGTTAGCCGTCAAATTCTGTATCAATTAAAAAAAAACCAGTCTGGGCCAGATTCTGATCTCTGTTATACCCACGTAACCCACAATAACCCCACTTCACTTTTATTCCACTGTAATGGTGATCTGGATCAAGAGTCTGTTTATCCATCTTGCCTGGGGCCCAACCTCCAGCTTGTGTAAACTGGCATTGCAACGTGGGAATTAGGCTGATTTAATTCAGCTAAGAATCTGGCCTGTTGGGTTTAAATTAAACAAGCAGTTTTAGAAGGAGCAGCCAGACGTCTAGACTGCTGGGCTACTAGTGCAATACAGGCTTTTTGGACTGCTGAGGTTTCCCTTAATGGAAGCTAGATTGCCTGTGCGTCCCTTTGTTCCTCGGGAATAGCATAAGCTCTGATGAAGGCTGCCATCAAGTGAAATCACAAACAGCAGCACACTCACAAATACTGAAGTATGATAAATTAAAGCAGAGCTGAGGTGAGAAGTATCATTTAAAGATAAGTCCTTGAGCCATATAAAATACACCCTTCTGTTAAGCCTTGCCTAACCAGACATTATGGGGAATCTATTGGGAGTAAAAGTTCAAAGGCCCCATCCTACTCTTGACTTCAGAGGGTGTTTGCCTGCGTGAGGAATGCAGGATCATTCTCAAGGTTCATCATTCATATTTGATCTGTGATTGACCCTTGCTGCCTTACCCCAGTGCTTTCTACTGGTCAAATTATGTGAAGAACATATATGCAGTTATCCTCTGAAAAGTAACTGTACAAATGGCACCACAAGGTTCTGTATGGATTGCCTCTCTCAACGATTGCCATGTCAACATTTTCAAGTAAAAAGATGGTTCTTCTAACTGAGAGCCCCGTCTGGCATCAACAAGTCCAGTTGTTTCATCATCACCAGTAATAAGTAACCCATAACTGGGACTTAGCTAGCAATTCTTGACATGATGCATGAGTCAGAATAGAATCCAGCTCACACTCCCATAGCTGCAAGGGCTGTTCAGAGCTAAAGAGCGTTAGCCAAATAGTCAGCAGCAGGTAGGACTTTGAATACCCAGGGAGCAGAGCAGGTGAGCAGAAATGCCATTTTTACATCACATGGTCACTTTTCCGACCAAAGTGCCACTTTAAGACAGAACTGATGATCAAGTAAGATAGTTAAGTTCAGTATGTGAGGACTCTAATGATAATTGTCAGAGCAGAGCTTCTGTTAAGCCTCAACATCAATATTATATTGTTTCTCAAAGCAAAATACCATTTTATTTTTGGTTCTTCATTCAACAGTTTTATTTGACAAAGCGGGTGAAATACGTTGCTGAGGTTTTCATATCAATGTTTAATTCTTGAACCCTGTGAAGTGTATTCCTTCTAAAGAACACTGTCAGGTAATTTAGGCCCCAAAATGTAGGGTTTAATTTAGATTCAGACAGTTCCCCTCAGGGCCGGCTCCAGCTTTTTTGCCGCCCCAAGCGGCAAAGGAAAAAAAAAAAAAAGATAAAGCCGCAATCGGCGGCACTTTGGCAGCAGCTCTACCGCGCCACCTCATTCTTCGGCGGCCGGTCCTTCCCTCCAAGAGGGACTGAGGGACCCGCCGCCGAATTGCCGCCGAAGACCCGGACGTGCCGCCCCTTTCCATTGGCCGCCCCAAGCATCTGCTTCCTGCAGTGGTGCCTGGAGCCGGCACTGGTTCCCCGCACTGCTGGGAACCCAAACACATAAACATCCTAATAGGGGATGAGACCAAGAAAAGTGAAACCAACATACAGCCTGTTGACACACCTACTTTCACTTTCAAATTGAAAAAATTTAAATAGTGTATATACTGAATGGTAAATTCAATGTTTAGAATTCTTTCATCTTAAATAATTGGGGCTGAGATTATGGGTAAAATGCCCAACTCCCATTAAAATTAATTAAAATACATTAAATTAATTGTAATGGGATATGGGCATCCAAATACCCTAGGAAACTTTGAAAACCTTAATCTCAAAGTGTTATCAGAATCCCAAGGAAGAAATGAGGTCTGCTCCTCTTCCCACTGAAGCCAATAGAAGATTTCCACTGACTTCAGTGGAGGCATGACTGGGCTCTCGTTTCTAAAATATATTATTTTTATGTTGACATGGTCCATTTAACTTCAGGCATCACATCGCACTTCTATTGCACTTTTGTGTTCTGTAGTCCTTTTTTCCCCCTCAGATCTAACACTCGGAAATGTCTGGATGTATTTTCTCTATCCAGTGCAGGAAATGTGAATTCAACCTTTTTAACCATTGTTAATCATTCCTTGTTTGTGTATAGCCAGGATTGCTTCAATTGACTAAAAGTTTTGATGGATTAAAAAAGCAATTTTTGTCCAACACACGATACTTCTTTCCCTTTAAAAGAAAACTAAAGCCCAGAACCTCAGCTGGTGCAAAATGGCATCACTCCGTTGAAGTCAAAGTTAAGATCCAGGATCTCAGTGGAGTTATGACTATTTGCAGCACCTAAGGACCTGGGCCTAGGATTTTACATTACTGCATATTGCCTGCTTTGGACTTTTTCTTTTCAGCTTTAGTTTCAGTAAAGAAATGACTATGTGAAATTATTCTCAGCCACAGAGTCACCTAGAAAAACGTGCAGCAAATTCAGCACTAGTGTAGACAAGAACTCCATTGATGTCAGTGAAGCAGCACAGTGTCTGTATAAACCGCGTTATTGGGCTGGATACTTCACTCACTAGTTCTAATGCAAATCTGGAGTAACTCCATTAAAATAAATGGAATTATAGTGGCATAACAAATTGTTGTGAACTTCATTGAGGGACCTAATACAAAGCCCATTGAAGTCAACTGGAATCTTTCCATTATCTTCAATGAGCATTGGTCCAGGTCTCTAGATTTGCATAACTCCCTTGACACCAGCAGCGTTATTACTGACTTACAACAGAATCCCAGAGAGGAGAATTTTCTGATTAGAGATGGACCAGAACCAAGTTTCTGGATCTCAACTCCCCCAGTCTCTGCAAAAATGTGTACCTGGACATAGGTCTTAACTTGACAGCTCATACCCAACCCTAACATCATTACTAACTGTTCCCTCACTTACTCACCCACAAATCAAACCAGTTATATTGTCAATCATCTAATTTAAAGGCATTTGTAAGTGTAAGTAATTAAGGTATTGTCCATTGAATGAGACTCTCTCTTTTATTAATGTGCATAAATGCAAGATGATAACCCTATCTCTTTCTTTTTCTTGGATGTCATTGGTGTCTTAGTAAGTGGATGTACTGTATTATGTTTCTGGACTTTCAGGATTATGATCGTGTTTTCTTTCTACATCATTACATCTTGTTTAATATATTTCAAACATCTCTCTCTTTTTTTTGCTTTGTTTTGCTTTACTCTACTTATGTTATAAAGGCATCATACTTCAGCATCTAGCTTGGCATACATCCCAGCAGCAATGCATCAGCCCAGATTAATGCATTGTAATATTGCTATTAATTCAGTTTCCCATGGTCATTTCTCATGTTCTGTTGAAGACAAACAAACAAGCAACAAAAATACAATTCATTCCATGCTGTCATCCCTTTGTCCTGACCAGAACAACTCGATCGTGTTGAAGAAGGCATGAACCATATCAACCAAGACATGAAGGAGGCTGAGAAAAATTTAAAAGATTTAGGGAAATGCTGTGGCCTTTTCATATGTCCTTGTAACAAGTAGGTACTGGGTACCGGCTCTGCTATGTGGTGTCCAGTTTTTTGTCACAGTGAATGTCTGAAGTTTTTTGTCTTTTTTTTCTTTGTCCTTTTCCATCTGCTTCATTCTGTGGGGATAAAATACTTGTGTTTAATCAGAACAACTGGAACGCATCGAAGAGGGAATGGACCAAATCAATAAGGACATGAAAGAAGCAGAAAAGAATTTGACGGACCTAGGAAAATTCTGTGGTCTTTGTGTCTGTCCATGTAACAAGTAGGTGCTGCCTGCCTGCCTGAATCTTTTTGAGCACTCAAGGCCGATCTTGAAAGCCTTGTGACGCTCATCCTTGCTAGACACATGGACAGGATGAGCATGTGGCATGCAGATAGAACGATTCTGGTTCCAATGCATTCATCTCATAGTGTAGACAATTCAGTGGGAATTACTGTAGATGCATTAAAATCAGGCATACTGCAGTGAAAGCTTTACTGTAAACACCTTTTAATGATAAAAGTTTCAACATTTTACAGAAAGTGTACTCTGTGGGACTACTACCTAGGTGACAAATATCATGGTAACATCAGGGCTGTTTTTTTTCTGGAAACCCTAAATTTTAAAACACATGTTGTCATGATCAAACTTAATAAAGTTTTTTAAGACTCATAGCTCAAACATGCAGAAGAGGTCATTTGGGACAAATATCTCTAACAATTATGGACGAGAAATCACTATCTTCTCATTGCTCAGCAGATATCTCCCTTGACATGATCTTGAAAGAGACATGTTGTTTTGCAATTTGATCCCAACCTACGGTATTTACTATCTTGTTGTAAAAAATCAAATTTTAGAACCACTGAACTGGTCATACAAAATTTCTCTCCATTGGGTAGAGCGTACACTAAGCAGAAATGTTGAAATGTGTCTAGTTTGCTTGCATGCCATCACACTCAAACGAAACTCTTATCCGAGTACAACGAAGTTTGTTTCAAATGCAGCAGAAAAATGTGATCTGTGGTTGGGTGGGTAAGGAAGTGAGGAAATACACTGGAAAGACCAGATTTCTCGATGATAAAAGACCTAGCATGCAGTCAGGCAATTTGAAGGTTATTGAGAAGAGAGGGTTGTGGAGAATACATTTATAATTAACCAACCCAAAAGTTTCACTGAGGGTGGGGTGATTATATCATGTGACAGTCTTCTGAGGGGCTTGATTTAGTTCACAACTGGGGTCTTATCATACTGCTGTTCTTACTCAGGCAAAACTGGTCAAAACTCCCCTAGAATTCCCTGGGAATTTTCCCTGCGTAAGAACAGCAGGATTGGCATTTTTCTCTTTTAAAGTTAATTTCTTGAGAGGAAATGTAATACTGGTATTTGTTTGAAAGAGGGGAACGGGACATAAATGCAGTGGTTGAGCTTAAAAAGTCAATTTTCTTACTCTGATTTGCTGCACTAAGGTATAAATACCCGCTCCGGTATATATGTTGCCCCAGAGTATGTTTAACCCTGCCTGGGTGCACAAGGTGGTGTTGGGGAGAGAACTCAAGGAGACACACATATGCCCATATGCCCTATGCAGGGGCTACCTGCCACCTGGACTCTAGCAGTGGTGTGGAGTCTCGGTTCTACCCCTGCCTCCCCTCTGCACTGGGGTGTGGAGCTGCAGGGAAGGAGCACATGCTGTTTCCTTTCACAGGGTAGATCAGCAGCCACATTTTCCCAGCTCTCCTGGAGTCATTGTACCCGAGATAGGAACAATGCCTCTGGGAGTTCCTGTTGGGGAGGGAATCCTCTGCAAACCCTATACCACAAATTAGCCCTTTAAGTACAGAAAATCCCATGGGATATTGCAGTAAAGCTTGACTTTTTGACTGTACCATCTGTCAGGACAGCCATTAAAAACTCAGGGCCAGATCATCAGCTGGTGTGATTCAGCTTAGCGCCATTGGCACCCACACAGCTGTATCAGTTTACACTGCCTAAGAATTTGGCCCTCAAATATTTACCACTTCACGGTGATGGCAGTACCATGGACTCTCCTGAGTGCATACAGAAAGGATCCTGCAGGTTTTGGGGGTGGTACATATTAGTTTTTAAAGGTGTCACTGTACTACTAATTGAGATTACTTTTTCAAAGTAACACATGGAGCCAGACACGAGTGGCTCAATAAGCAAGTGATACGACCATTAAATGGGGGTACTCACATTTTAAGGCAGCAGAATTGGGCTCATATTGCTTTTAGCGGCAGTTCTCACAGACATCAAGCCAGGAATCAACTGCTTTAGAAAGGGCAACTGTTCTTAGAAGTGCCGTTTGGCAGGAAGAAAAATCCATAAGGGCCTAAATACCAACACCACTACATGTTCCCACAATTCCTTTTCCTGGGTAGCCATAAATGAGGAGACACTTCACATATAATAATTCCCTGCTACATGTAAATAATGTTCAATGAACCATGAGTTCTAATTTAGGGCCCATTCCTACATTCCTTTAGCAGCCAAAATTCTCATTGGGTGAAATCTTGGCCCCATTGAAGTCAATGGTAAAACTTCCATTGGCCGCAATGGGGCCAGGATTCACCCATTGATTTTGGATGGGAGGTTGGCATGCACAAAAAGTGTGGGAGGAGGCTCTGGGTGGGATCTAAGAACTCACTGGAGATATCTTACTCTCTGCATGTGGCAAAGGTCTAAAAGAAAATGCATAGCAATAACTCTTATGTGCAGCATTTGGGGTGATAATCACTAGCCCTGTTTAGAGACATTTCCCTAATTCATTTCCAGAAATGATGGTGTATCATACATTTCACCTAGCAAAAAACCCTCAATTTCTTTTGTCTTACTAAATTCTAAGAGGTAAAAACAGCAGAATTGATGACTCTCCGGAAAATCCCCTTCAATGCTGTTTTATCGATACCCTTTTGGTATGTAACATCTTTGCACGAAACAAATTCCTGGCAGCTCCAGGGAGTGTGGAACTACATGATGGGAGTATCTAAAGCTTAGTGCAGTAACCTCCCCAATTCATCTTAAAGTTTGTTCACTCCCTCCACAAAAGCGCCAGCTGCAGGACTGTTTCTCACGCACAGTCATAGGCGTGTGCAGAACAGGGGAAATTGGAATTGGTCATTCCCAAGAGCTTGGCTGAAAATAGGCTCAATTTCTGGAACAAAATGAAGTTCTTTGGTTACAGACCCAAAAAGCTCACGATTTCTACTATTTAAGGCCTCTGATCACTTTCGTGTCAGAACAACCCAAAGTATGCTGCACATCTTAATATCTGCCACTGCCGGTATGCCTGGATTTTAATTTTTCTCATGTGGCGGCTCAGTCAAAAATGGCTCTTGGAAAGTTTGCATAAGCTAAAGAAATGACCTGTCGGAAGGCAATTTTTTTAAGTCCTGAGGTTTCAGGTTCCTGAAGAAGGCCAAGATCTATTTTTGCCTGGGCGTTGCTCATTGTGAAGGCTGTTACTGCTGGTGCATTAAGAGTATGATGAACCACTGGGGCAGTTGTGCTTAATGAGAATGCTTCACTTCTTATTCATGCCTGTAGCTGGTGCATGAAGAAAGTGTAGAGGAATTTCCCTTTCTGATGCTAGTTTGCTTGTATTTCTTTTCTCCTGCACTCATCCCACTTCTGCCTATTTTACTTTTTGTCTCTGTGGACAAAGGTTTGTACATCAACTGTCGATGTATGGTTACTATTTTCAAGTACCGATATATTATTTAGAAATCTAATGAAATTACACTCACTGACTCAAACGCTAAAACCAAGTCCCTCCTCCCACAACGCTATATACTTTAAAAAACATTGGAAAGGTTAGGGCCTGAGATGCCCACTATGCCACAGATATTTTTTTAAAAAGGACTCTTTTGCATGAGAATGTGTTAAAATCTAGCCTAATCTATTTTTCTCTAAGCCAGTGTGTTGCTGTGATGTGATGTACACACTATATTTGGCAGTTTTGTTTTTATGTCTGTCTGCCAGTGTGTCCTCTGTGTTTTATGTCGAAGTACACACGTGTTGCTGTAATACAATTGAATGTTCTCCCTGTTATCGTTATTTTTATTCTTTTTTGTTTTGTTTTGTTTTTTTGTTCCAAAACCCAGCGTGCAATGTTGCAGACTCGACAATTGCAATTCGCTCTATTGGAAACGAAATCTCGGAGCACTCTAGTTGTTGTGGCAGTGAAAAAAAAAAAGTTTTGTTGAGGTTTATGATATATCGGTATACGATAAATGCCCCTCTATCTTAAAACTCATTTGCTTGATGTAGCTCTTAGCTTGGAGAAGTAAAGATTTTTGCACTTGTCTCTTTCTACTTGGTGCTTTGTTGCTCACCCTCTTTTTTGCATAGGCTTAAATCAAGTGATGCTTACAAAAAAGCCTGGGGCAATAATCAAGATGGGGTTGTAGCCAGCCAGCCTGCACGTGTTGTGGATGAGCGGGAGCAGATGGCCATCAGCGGTGGCTTTATCCGCAGGTGAGCCTTGTTATCCAGTTTTCTTTCTATTTTCCCTGGTGCTGATATATTTAGATTTCTTCCATATGGTCCAAAATCCTGTATTCTTCATTAATTCACTCTGTGGCACTGGGGAAGTTACTTAGGCCAACATTTTCTACTGATTAGTTGGCACTCTGTGATTTTCAGAGGTGCTGAATACCAGCCACTCCCGTTGACTTCAGTTGGACTTGTGGGTGCTCGGCTGATCTGAAAATCAGGCCCTACGTACCCACACTGAGTGGCCATTAATCTCTCTCCTTCAGTTTCCCCAGCTGTAAAATGGGACTCATGATAATAATTACTTGACCAAGGAGTTGCTACTACTCAGGCACTGAACCTGCAAAGTGTAGCACATGGGTGGACTTCTGTGCCCACATGGTCCCCATTGACTTTAACGGTCTTCTGCATGGGCACAACACTATGCAAAAAAAAAAAGGGGGGGTCTAAGTAATGAATGATTGCAAAGTACTTTGAAGATGAAAAATGTCCTATAAATGCCAATTTATTATTACTGTTCCAAGCTGCCTAGTGGTTATCATTGAGCATCAGCACTGGAGTGCACCACCACATTTAAAACCCCTTATTTTCTATCTAAGGGTACGTCTACACCCAACCTCCCAGCCTGGGTGGACAGGCTTGGGCTAGCAGAGCTCACACTAGGTCTGCAAGAATGGTTGTGTAGACAGCACTGTGAAGTGGTGGCTTGGGCTAGAGGCTGGAGCACAGGGTCTGATGTCCACACCACTCCCTAGGCTCCAGAGCCCATGGTGCAACACCTGCACAGTGACCTTTAGGATGGGACCATGAGCCCCACCAGCCCCAGTCTGTCAGCCTGGGGTGGAAGGCTCACGTTGCGTGCTATGGAGATGTTCCCTAAACAAATAGCGGTGCAGACTCCCACTCAACAAGGCCCTCAAGCGAGTGCATAACTTAAAGCACATGAGTGGTGCTGTTGTCTTCAGTGGAACTACCCAAAGCTTAGAGTTATGTACAGCCTGATGCCCCTTGCTGAACTGGGGCCAAAGTGCAGTATCTGGGATGCTGTGGTGCACTAACTGCAGGTTAATGTTGCCATGTAATGGCCACCTCTGGGTATGTGGTGCTGAAATGAAATCCACTGGTAACAGAAAAACGTGCTGAGTTGGCTTCCCACCGGCTATCCTTCTCTTTTAGCTAAGGAGACAGCGGTAAGTAAATATTGACTACAGTGTCTATAAAACAGATATGTAGGTGGCAATGCTATCAGTTAGGTTCATAATGACAGCGGCTCCACAGAAAGGCCTACTAGTATGCAAAGCTTTGCTCTATGAAGACTGAGGTAACTAGATTAATAGGCAAATATTCTTCTGCTAACTACTAACCACTCGCTTTTTGGATACTGGGATGAAGGGAGATGTGTGTACTGTGATGGGACTGGTGGAATCTCCATCCTTAGAGGTTTTAAGGGCCCGGCTTGACAAAGCCCTGGCTGGGATGATTTAGTTGGTGTTGGTCCTGCTTTGAGCAGGGGGTTGGATTAGATGACCTCCTGAGGTCTCTTCCAACCGTAATCTTCTAGGATGTTGACCACAATGGGACCCAGCTGCCATTTAAGTACACTGAGACTGCCATTTACCTTTTCACCCCTAGAGGGCATCCCCTCCAAGTCAGGTATGTGGCACAGTGGTGGAATATCACAGGGGAAGCTTACACTGCTGTTGCCTGTGCCATATTTATTCTGTGGATAAACGGAAGACATCTGCCTTCAGGGTTATCCATCTGCCACCTTTTGTGATCCATTAAGAAACACAGGAGATGGTGAAAAGCAGTCACTTTCCAAGCGGGCCAAGCTTTTTCCAGTGTTTGAATCACCGACCAGTAACTCCCTGCATAACTGGCCAACTATTAGAGCTGATGCATAATTCAAGACTTAGTGGCTGAGTTCTTTTGCAAGATCTGCTCACCACCAGTTAGAATTTTCTCATTAAGCTGCAAAGATCAGATGGGATTAATGGGGGAAATTTATACTGACGCTGATGAATCCAAGAGAAATTTGATGCACTTGTTTATTTTTTTAATTACTTAAAAATTCATCATTTAAGCCAAAAGCTCCTCCGTGGGGTGCTTTGATTAGTCTCAAATCTGCCAGATCAGCACTGTCATCATGAGTTAGGCATAGGTAACAGGTGGATGGGCTCTCTTTGTTCAGCACCCCACGGGTAGCTCCCAAATATTCTGTTCACTCATAGGCAAAACCTCAAGTCCAAGAGTAGCAATGCTCAGAAGAACCATCACTAAAGGCAACACAGCTGGTAGTGACAGCCCAGACTTAATCTGTCAGCACTGCGAGCAGTACTTCTGGCAGTGACGGGATTAGAGTGGTTGATGGTGAATGGCCCAGAGGAAGGTTGAACAGCTCCAAAGCGAAGGGAGATGTAGGGATGGGTAGTAGCTGGCAGGGCTGAATGGACGAGGGCCGCTGGATAGCTGCATAGGTACCCAGACTGGTTGAGTCCATCTCCACTCAAAAGAATTGTGTATTCCCTCACAGGGTAACAAATGATGACCGAGAAGGCGAAATGGACGAAAACCTTGAGCAGGTCAGCGGCATCATTGGAAATCTCCGTCACATGGCCCTGGATATGGGCAACGAGATTGACACACAGAACCGCCAAATTGACAGGATCATGGAGAAGGTGAGGGCTCATTTGCCTCTTGGACTAACAACTTTTCCATACTAATCCTAACAAGTCACATTGCCCAGCAGGCAGTGCCAGACAGAATGCCCCCCCCCCCACATACACACACTCCTCTCTGCAAGCCTTCACCTGAAGCATCCTGCCAATTCCCCACCTCCAACCCCACAGCGATCCTTCAGCAATTACTCTGCAGAGACCCATTTTTTTTTTGGCTCTGGGAAGAGGGAGCTGGGCCCAGGAGCTGGCAGATCTCTGCCAGACCCTGCCCTCCTCCCCCCCCCCCCCCAAAATCCTTAGGACAAAGCAGTGCGTGCTGCTAAAGCAGGGGTGGCCAACCTGAGCCTGAGAAGGAGCCAGAATTTACCAATGTACATTGCCAAAGAGCCACAGTCATACGTCAGCAGCCCCCCATCAGCTCCCCTCCCCGTGCCTCCCGCCCACCAGCAGCCCCACCGATCAGCACCTCCCCCTCCCTCCCCGCACCTCCCAATCAGCTGTTTCGTGTTGTGCAGGAGGGGGGCTGAGGAGGAGGAGCGAGGACACAGCAGGCTCAGGGAAGGGGGCGAGAAGGGGTGGAGTGGGGGCCAGGCCTGTGGCAGAGCCAGGGGTTGAGCAGTGAGCACCCCCCAGCACATTGGCAAGTTGGCGCCTGTAGCTCCAGCCCCGGAGTCGGTGCCTATACAAGGAGCCGCATGTTGACTTCTGAAGAGCCGCATGTGGCTCCGGAGCCACAGGTTGGCCACCCCTGTGCTGATGAGTCTCCAGTAACTTGTGCCGCTGGCCCTTCTGTGCTGTGGGCAGCAGCAGTTGGGGGACAGCATAGCTCCGTATGGCTCCTGTAGGAGCTTGGGGATTGGGGGAGGAGGGTGCATTGCAATGTAGAAGTCCTCAGACATCTACAGATTTGGCGCTGGGGTGAAGGCTGAACCCTCTGGCACTTCCAGGATAGGGGAGGTTAAATTCCCCCCCCCCTTTCCAATGGAAGAATTCAAAGGAAACTCCATGAAAGACCTATAATTCCCATCCTCCTTCATGGGAATAACTCCCATAGAGGAGAATGGGGCCTCATCTTAGCATGGTGATGGCACACATACCTCTCATCCGAACCTGAGATTGTTAGTTCTTTGAGGCAGGAACTGTCTTTTCATTGGGTATGTAAACAGTGCCTGGCTCATAAGGGCCCTGCTCCCTGACTGGGGCTTCTGGGTGCTACTACATCAATATTACATTTGAAATCACTATTAAAACCATGCCTGCTAAATGTCAGGGCCACCATTCCGACACCAGACCCGTACTGCAGATCTTTGGAGTTTGGGTCTCTTTTTCCATTCAAAGAGCTGACAGCAACTTCCATGCTTAACTAAGACTCCATTAGCAGCCTCACATCCGAAGAGCCACATAGTTCCTGCCTTTGTATTGGCAGATCTCCCGAAAGGAACTGAAAGGAAAATAAGGGGGCAGAACCTCAGTGGTGTAAATCACTGTGGCTGTATTGACTTCAATGGAGATTTACACTAGCTGAGGATCTGGCCCAAGGAGTTAATGCTGACCTAAGCCAGAATAACTTGCACTACTGAGCCTCCGCATTTGGGGGGCCAATAGGGAGTGAAGTGGCTACACGTGCTTTTCCATTGACTAAATCAGAGAGCCAAGTGCAAGACATAATCGCACTCAGGCATAAGTGCTGGAACTAGGGGGGCTGCCGCACCCCCTGGCTTGAAGTGGTTTCCATTAAATACAGGGTTGACAGTTTGGTTCAATGGCTCTCACCTGTTCAATGGCTCTCAAACTGTTCATGCACCCGGACACTCTGGGACATGTAGCACTTTGTGACGTTCCTTGTCAGATTGCAAGCCCATGAAGCAATGAATGAAGGGCC
Source organism: Emys orbicularis (assembly GCF_028017835.1). Lineage (NCBI taxonomy): Eukaryota > Metazoa > Chordata > Testudines > Emydidae > Emys > Emys orbicularis. Next base: position 206,405,651 of record NC_088685.1, on the reverse strand, counting down.
TCATGATTTGATGACAGTGACTGCACCTGTGACAGACATCAGGGTGGGTCAGGTTATGTAAAGGACACATTTACTTCAGACCAGCAATCTAAACTTTATAAAGAAAAGGAGCTGGGATACCCAGACAAACGCCCGACCGTTTTCACGGCACCACCTGTAAAACTTCACACTTCTGGAGTGAGGAAAACTGACACGGGGCGTTATGTGATTGCTAATATTCAGCTCAATGTTGAATGAAAACTGCCTATCTGTGATAGGAGAAGGGATCACAGTATTGCACGGCATGTGTCATATCTGTCTTGGAAATGGGAGGCATAGTACACACGTGCTTTTTTAGATGAAGTGCAGGAGCGCATGCTATGCCATGCTAGCAGCCAACAGTAGCATGACACTCACACAATCTTACCAGTAGATGATTTAACACAGATGAAATTTTGGTGTGTGGCATTTGTGCCTACGGGACATAACGATGCACTGAATACTAGCTAGGAATATCCCGTTGCTGGGCTGGATCCAGTTCTTGCTTAGAAAACATCCTGACTGATATTGAAAACATAGGCTAGGCACTTTGTATAGGCAAAGCCTGTGGGTGAGATGGATGTAGTTCAGGCGTTATTTCACCTACACTGATTTATACCAGCTGGGGATCTGGCCCTCTATGCAAACCTCTTACACAGCTAGGTACACAACACTGTACAAAGGCTACGACATGGCTTCTTAAACTAACACAGATGTGCCAGAGGTACAGCACTGACTTGGCAGGATTCTTGGCTTCTCAGCTTTTGGCTGAGAACGCTGACCCATGTGCGTCTGGATAGTGGATCTGCACACCATGCTCACAGAGCAAGCTTTGTATTTTTGAAAAGGCAAAATGAGGCAGTGTTTGCTGTGCGCCAAGCTCTGCGTAAATTCCCAACATCATTCCTTAAAGTTTATTGTCACTAGAGACCATTTCCCATCCATAGCGTGTTCCTTCATTCTAACCAAACACCTGCAATACAGACCAACACTGCAAAATAGGCTACCACCCAGCTCACCAGGGTAAGTGCATCACACAAATATATCATGGTAACCCCCTACTCTGGATCAAGAGAAAATAATGGATCCTTAAATTGACCAAGTCCTTGGCTCAAGGAACAGTACCAATACCATTCCCTCTAACCCTACTGACATTACTTCAAGCTATGAGATTTAAGGCCAGCAAAGCTGGATCAGGTCAACTTCGAGGGAAAACCCAGGTGCTCCTGGAAGTGGTGATTGTAATTCAATAGGGAGGACTCTTCCCCATGAATCAGTAATGGACTAATTGTCTGTCCTCGTGGTATGGGGCACTGTGCTGCTGAAGGGGCTGTCACTCAGAGGAGATGGGAAACTGCAGCCTTGATCACTTGGAGTCATTAAAAATCCCCCCGCTGCCACTCTCTGTAAAAGCAGAGGTTCACAGCAATGCCAGCTCTGGGTGCTTATACGGCACTGGACTTAAGCTGGATCTGGGAGCAACCTGAAGCTACCTCAGAGGACTGAGCTCTTGACTGACCTATCCAACTATGGAGAGTGGTAAATAAAAGCCTTTGCTCTTTCCCTCTCTTAAGTCAGAGATCCGGGTATAAAAACTCAGGAACGTCCTGGAGATTTAACACATTCTCCAGAGGACTTTGGGTTACAATGAGCCATAAATATGGGGGGGGGGGTTTCAAAAGAGCTCTGCTTCGGCCTACCTCTGCTCTCATTGAGGTCAATTGTAAGACTCCCACTGAGTTCAATGGCTACCTTTACCATTTTCAAGTAGACTGTCATGCCTTCGTCTTTGACGAAATATAACCTTGCCCCAGCATTGTTCCTGTTACTTCCTGGAAAACTGTTCACGGTCTTCCAGCATTCTAACATTTCAAAAGAAGCACCATTTGCCATGAACAAACGCAGATATCTAGAGATACCTGGGGCCAAATCCACATCCAGTACAAATGCTCCAATGACGTCAAAGGACCTATGCAGATTTACACTTGCTGAGGGGCTGGCCCACAGATAAACCAAAGTAGCACTGCATTCATTACTGTACTAAAAATATCTTTCTGCGTAGCATTTGTCAAATCAATTATGGGAAACAAGGCAGCAAACGCTAAAGAAAGGATTATCGGCATGTCCATTTTGCCACTTTTAAAAAGAACTTGAAAGGCCCATGTCTGGGCAAGTCACTGTGCCACTCTGTGCCTCAGTTTCCCCACCTGTAAAAAGGGGATAACCGTATTTACCTCTCAAATTCAGTAAAACATATTTTATATGCCACAGAAAATTGGAGACTGCGGTAGATGCTAACAAACAAAGGCAAACCACAGAAATACTAATGCACTTTCCAAAAAGATAGGTTCAGTGTACTCCATTAAAATCTTCACAATTGCCTGAGTCAGGCATTAATGTTATCGGAGTATTCATGGCATTCTCTAACCTATAGCTTATAAAGAATTCTACCATGTCATTATCAGCTTACAAAGGCTAAAACATGATAATGGTGACGAGTCTAATATTAATGGCTCAACTTTATCAAAGGTGCAGAAACACAAACAATACCTAGCGCTGATATAACGCTTGACAGAGGAGGTAAAATAACACTACCTCACTCTTAGCCAGTGCCTTTTCATCTAGCTCACCGGATTATCTGTATCCCCATTTTGCAGCTCTGAAAACTGAGCACAGAGAAAGGAAGTGACTTGCCCAAGGACAGCCAACCGGCTAGTGGCAGAGCCAGGCCTAGAACCCATTGCTCTAGCCTCCGCTCAGGAGAATCATAACAGGAGAGGTGGTTGGTTTGTTCAGGAGAGGTAAAAGTTCTCTTCCTCAGCGTGTTTGTACCTGGGAATGAGCTAGAAAGAGGCTCCAGAAAGACCCATGATTTCAGACTGCATCACCAATTTTTCCACCAGGGTTTGTTCTATACAGAAATCTTTATAAACCCAGGTCCCGCTTCTCCGGCCACACAAATGATGGACAAAACTCCCGTCGACACCAGTCAGAGCAGGACCAGACCTTGAAATGACAGAAACGTGTCGCCATATTGCTACCTGGATAGTCATCATGAAAAGCAACACTGAGACAATACCGAGCTAATACAATGAAACGGACACGTGCTCATTTGAAATGAATGCTAACAGAGCAGTAACGCCATTCTCACCCTTCCCAGAGGGTTGCCAGCCCTCCAGGACTGTCCTGGAGGCTCCAGGAATTAAAGATGAATCTTGAATGAAAGATTATGTCATGCGATGAAACCTCCAGGAATACACACAGCCCCAGCTGGCAACCCTGCTTCCCATACCTATATACATTGGGCTATCGACACTGAAGATCATTTGGGACTAGATCCTCAGCTGCTGTCAGTCGGCCTAGCAACATCCACTTGGATACAGCTGCGCCGGTCGACTTCCATTTAGATAATGCTCTTTTATCTCCAAAGCTGACTTTGGGCAGTTACTACAAGCCACAGTCAAAGGGGGATCCAATCAAAAAAAGAGTCTCCGTGCCAAAAAAGAGGGGAGTTGTCTAATTTTCAAAATTACTGGGCAGGCTCCATCCCTGGACGACAATAACGTCATATGAAGGGTAAATTTAACCTGCTGTGTTCAATAAGATCCAGTCTGCTTATTTCAAATGATATTTACCTTTCTCAAAAGGAATTGCCATCCTGTTCTTATAATGATATTCCAGGGAGCTCCAAGTTGGTGAAACCTGTATTCCTGGACTCTTTCCTTCCACATAGACCCCTCTACAAAGGGTTTCAGGGAGTGCGCTGAGTGTCTCTTTTAGAACCGGTGTCCGAGGAGGCTCCAGAAATCTTATCTTTTTGCTTCTTTTTGTGGACCTAATCCTGCCTGACATTCCCATTAATTTCAATGGGATTTTGAGGTGCAACCACATGTGAGGAGTAAAGGATAGGGAGCATTGTAAGTCCTTGTATACATCTGACACCAGAGCATGCGGTGGAACTGATGGGCCAGATCCTTGGTCTCTCTCAATTCCCCTTTGTGCTATTATCTGCTGGTGAAAATTAGAGTAGCCTTGAGGCTGCTCTAATTTGCACCAGTGCCAGTGGATCTTGTGGGAAGGGTGAAAGGGTGGCATAATACCTCCTCTTCCCTTCCCACCACAGGTGCAGCAAATGCTCCTCTGGCCTGAGGATTCAGTCTGATATATTTTCAAAAGAAACTTGTCTCTTCTCAATGGCTTTATATGAAAGGACAATCTAGCTCTCTGTCCTGATGGGTTCTCTGCTGCTTTGCCAATGCAACAAAAACAAAAGTGTTAGGCAGCCTGGACAAGTTTTAGATAATCATGCAGCCAGGGCAGAGCCCAGATCCGTGACATCCCACATGCTTATATAATATCAAAGATGAACGCAGCCTTACGTCAGTAAAAACAGCACATCTGTTACAACTGTTGATGGATAAATTTCAAACTGGGTCAGATTCCTAGCATTAACTTCAATGGTGCTATCTCAGTTCACACCCGCTAGGGATGTGGCCTAGCATTTGGAAGCTCAGAGAAAAACCTGAAATGTGAGATGCTTACTCAAAGTTTACCTGAACCTCTTGGGCTTGCAAATTCGGGTGGGAATTCCATGCAAACAGGTGATTTCTATTAGTCGCAGAATCACATAGTTTAAGGTCAAAAGGGACCCAATCTACAATCTAGTCTGTCTTCCTGTTGGGCCCCCAAAAACACAAGAACAGCCAATTTCATGGTATTTCTGAGCTTCCCCTTCCTGAGTTGGCCAGGATCAGGAAGCAGAGAGGTAGGTAGCAGAGAGGGCCCCAATAGGTGAAATACTCTACTACATATTTAGCAAAGCAGATGTCCTCTCTCTGTTATGTAATCAGTTGTTTCTTTCCATCCTTTCCCCTAGGCTGACTCCAACAAAACCAGGATTGATGAAGCCAACCAACGTGCAACAAAGATGCTGGGCAGTGGTTAAATGCCATGTAGTGCATTTCCCTCTTCGCACTGTCCTGGATGGCAGTCTCTTCATGCTTTTCTCATGATATTTACCTACTAGGTTTGCACACATGCACATATCAGCCCCCATTGTAAATGTTGTCCTGTGTAGTTTGTCAGCTTTCCAAAAATGATACTTGTAATTATTTTTTTCTAGATATCTTTCTTTCCAAAGGTTGTACATAATGCTGATTTGATGGCTGTAGCTCACTTTGAAGTTTTGGGGGGATTGTTTGGTTGGGTTTTTTTGTTTGTTTCGATTCTCTCTCTCTCTCTCTCTTTTGGGTTGCTTTCTTTTTCTTTTTCTTTTATGATGTTTGCTGAATGACAACAATGTTGGAATGCTAACTGTGCTGTTAACCTTTAAATATACAGTATTGTTCTTGTAAAACTGTGACATTCCACAGAGCTACTGCCATACTCCTGTCTTTGGGTATCACTTAAACTTACTGTCTTCTGTTCTCCATTGCTGTCATCTGTTGTTATGATTTCATGATAAGACAATGTGGAATTATATAACTATAACAAGCATTGCACTAAAAAGTGATGTGATTTATGCATTTATGCATGAGAAATAACTAGACTTCTAGACTCCTACTTAAACAAGACTTTTTCCCATGGCAGTAGCACATCAACAAATGACAACAAAAGCATGCTCGGTATTGGGACTGTGTTATACCAGCAAGTATGCAGTAGTGCCACTTTTTTCTTGTTGATATATATACAGTTTTTAACCATGATCAATTTTTTTTAATTATGGAAAAAAAGATGGATTGGGCACTCACCATTTCATCATTGCCAGTAAAATTGAACCTTTGGCTGAAACTATGTCAAAGGCAAAAAGAACTAGGTGTAATATATTGGGTTTGTCTGTTGCTTTTGAAGACTTATCTTTTGGAGGAAACGACTACCATAGGAATCGATGCAAAGAGATGTAATTTTTATAAGGCTCTATCTTACTAGTCGCTATCCTCGTGTGGTTTGTTATCAGTACAGTTCTCTGTTGCTTACCTAGGGCTATGCACACCAAATCGCTGAGATGTTTAGTAGCTGACTTAATGAAAAATAACCTACATGAATGAAATCTAGATCAACTGTGAGATAAATATCATTGCCGCATGTAATATGAAATTCTTTCTGTCTCCTGTCAGTTTGTGACGTGATTGACATTTTGTAGCTAGTTTAAAAATTATTAAAAATTATAGACCTCGGAATCTATGCTTCCATTATCCATTTGTCGGCCTGTGTGTCAGTGATACCTTGTTATTTTCCACCCACGTGTGAAAAGGGAGCCAGGGATGCGGTCCAGGGGCTCTTTGCAAATCAGTGGTATGTAAGGGCTGGCAAGACAAGATTTCCATTTGGGATGCTAATTAAAGCGACAGGGAAGTATTCCGAACAAAAGCGGTTCACACCGAGCATACTGTGACGTGATTATTGTTTTAAATGACCTGGTTTGGGGGAGCTAGCTGAATGCTGAGATGAAAATGTCTCCCTGTTCTGGGGTAGAAAATAGAATACATGTGCCAGATCCGCAGCTGGTATAAACCAGTGTAACTTCACTGAAGTCAATGGAATGTTATTGATTGATACCAGCTGAGGATCAGGCCTCATGTTATTAATATAGCTGTATTCATAGAACCCTAGTTACTGTAAAATTTGTATAGCCTGGGAGGAATGCCTTTAACAAAGGACTAAATACAGGTAAATATTTACTGACAATGAATATGGTTAAAAATAGGTTTGGCATATATTTTCCAGGTATTTTTCTTCTGGGGAGTCCAATTATTGTTAGCTCTACATGAGTGAACAATTCATTCACATGCCTAGATGGACCTCTGTCAAAACATATAAGAAAGCAAATGCCTGGCTGTGTTTGTTCTTGCAGTTGTTTATTTTTAGTATCTGTTATCATTCCGTTTGTGCAAATAATTTCCCCCACTTTCTCTCGCTAAAGGGTAAACTTCTGGCAAATATTATTATGGATCAGACTATGCTAAAATTAAAGAGCTATGTCAGACTCAGGGAAATATGCAAAACCATGGGCTTAGATATCCCAGAATGGGTGTCTACGTTGAGAGTCCTAAATCCACATTCACATGATTTATACCCCATGAAGATCTGGCCCCACGTTCCGATGTTATTAACACCCTTCTAAATAAGTGAGCAAATTGTCAAAACATAAAAGCATCACTGATAAAGTTTGCAGATGACGCAAAAATTGGGGGAGTGGTAAATAATGAAGAGGACAGGTCACTCATGCAGTGCGAACTAGATTGCTTGCTAAGCTGGATGCAAGCAAACCATGTGTGTTTTAATATGGGCAAAGGAACAAAGAATGCAGGCCATACTTACATGCTGGCGGGGCTCTGTCTTGGAAAGCAGTGACTCTGAAGAGTTCATGATGGATAAAAAGCTGAACATGAACTCCCAGTGCAACACTGTGGCCAAAAGGACTTATTGCGCTCCTTGGATGCATAAACAAAGGAATCTCAAACAGAAGTAGAGAGGTAATTTTACCTCTGCATTTGGCACTGGTGCAAGCACTGCTGGAATAGTGTGTCCAGCTCTGGTGCCCACAATTCAAGAAGGATGTTGATAAACTGGAAGGGTTTGGAGAAGAGCCACCCAAGTGATTAAAGGATTGAAAAACATGCCTTATAGTGGTAGACTCAAGGAGCTCAATCTATTTATCTTAACAAAGAGATGGTTAAGGGATGACTTGCTCACACTCTGTAAGTACCTACATGGGGAACAAATATTTAACAATGGGCACTTCAGCCTACCAAACAAAAGTATAACAAGATCCAACGGCTGGAAGTTGAATCTAGACCTGTGGTTTTCAACCTGTTTTCATTTGTGGACCCCTAAAAATTTTCAAATAGAAGTGCAGACCCCTTTGGAAATCTTAGACATAGTCTGTGGACCCCCAAAGATCAGCAGACCACAGGTTGAAAACCACTGATCTAAACAAAATCAGACTGGAAATAAGGTGTAAATATTTAACAGTGAGAGTAATAATAACTTACCCAAATGATGGATTCTCCATCACAGGCAATTTTAAAATCAAGATTGACTGTTTTTTCTAAAATATCTGCGGTAGTTCAAACAGGAATTATTTTGGAGACGTTCACTGGCCTGTGTTATGAAGGAGGCTGGACCAGATGATCACAGTGGTTCCTTCTGGCCTTGGAATCTGTGACGCACATGTAAACACTGAGATGCACACTCCAGTCACTAATCCCTACTAAAGGTAAATCTTCACATAGAGCCCGAGTCCTACCTCAGCTGAAATTCACCCCTGGTGGGGAGGTCAGTACAAGGCCCTACAAAGGGACATATAGGGGGAATGTTAGCTGAGTAAGCAGCCAGGCAGAGTTTGTATGGGGCCGGTATGGGGCCCACCAGAGCTTTGCTGGGTTCCATAGATGACTGGGTTGTCCAGCTGCCCAGCTTCATCATCTGAAATCTTGTCCCAAAACTCAGATCTAACCAAACATTTGTTGAGCTCTGTAGAAGCACGGCTGACATCTAAAATAATGTGTCATTTGTAACCCGCATATTACAGGTCCCCCTCTGTATTGAACCCTGGAGGATATGAGTTGGGACAGCCCCCAGTTACAGAGACTTGGCTTGTTAGCTCAAGCTGTAGCAGCTTGTGCTTTTAGCCCTGGAGATCATTGATCCGGTCCCCAGTGTGTAGGCCAAGATGGAGGCCGTCATACATCATGGCCACTTCCTACTCTCAGAAGGAAACAGAAATACCAAATTACCATAACAGAGGCTAATCTTGGGGGATCTCTGACCAGGGGGAAATTCCGAAGAGGTTATCTCATGAGAAAGTCAATTTCCATGAGATATCCTGCGTGATTTCTTCAGTCAGAAAAGTGAGGAGAACGCTGAATCAGCTTTGTATGAATTATGTAGGCTTCTCTGAACCAGACCTTGAAGCCTTTGGAACTTTGACACTCATTAGCATTACATAGCTTCAGCTATTTTAATCCCCAGTTACAATCTTCTAGTCTGACCTCCTGCATAACACAGTTCCAGCGAATTTTACTCAGCGATACTTGCATCAAACCCCACCATTTATGGTTAAAGTAGAGCATAAGTGTGGGAAAAAAATATCCAGTCTTACTTTAAAGACTCTGAATGATGGAGAATTGATCACACCTCTTGGTCAAAATATTTGCTTTTAATTATTATTATTTAGAAAGGGAAAAGGTAACAATTAAAAAAACAATAAAGAGCATAAGCTTTCGAAGACAAAATTAAAACTCTCAATTTTCATGCACTAAATGTGATGTATCTTTTGATGCTGTCACTAGGTAGCTGGCCCCTCTGAATAAGGAAGGTCCAACTTCCCTGTGCCAAAGCAGGTGCTCCTAGTTTGGCCAGTTAAGAAGGCAGGGTAGCACCTGGGGCTATAAATGATCAGGGGGACTCAATGCTGCAGGAAGTCTTTGAAGGAAGCTGTAGGAGGTTCCTGGGGGAGAAGACTGACTTCCAAGCTGGAGCTGAAAGCCAGAAAAGACTAAAAGCAGGGGAGGGGTTTAGATAGCGGGCTAAAGGCAGGGAAACAGCAGAGGGAGTTGCCTGCTGACGTCCTAGCTGGAGCACCAACACCAAAGGCTGGAAAGGGCTGAAGCCAGGGCAGGAGTGGAGCAGCTAGCTGCTGGTATCTTGATGCTTGACACTGGACCCAGAGGGCTGAAGACCAGGGAGCAGTGGTAGGGCCTACCTGTTGGCCTGTCTGGGATATGAGAGGGTCATGGAACAGGGGGAGTGATGAACACATCCCTGGTGAGGATGAACTGCCAGCTGAGAGGCTGGGAAGAGCGGGTGCACTCCAGCTAAAAGGGCTGGGGTAGCTGTCCTGGCAGAAGACAGGAGAGGACTGAAGCAGAGCCTGGGTGTGGTGGAAGATGCTGGCGTGTAGTATGTGCTATGTCAAAGGACTAGATGCTGTGGGAATTTAGGGACTATATGCACTGGGGAGGAGGGTGATAGGCGGGCTATGATTTGGGACTCTTTGAATGGATTATTTGTTCTAGGTTTCTGTAACAAATTGGCCCCACTGGGTGGGGGGAGAGGGAGGATTATTATTGAGACAAGAGAGTCTGTCGTGGAGAATTTAGGGGCCTGGGAGGGGAAGTGGGAGGGTAACCCCAGTGTTAGGGTGCCCAGCTTCAAGAGAGCATTCGGGGATAAGGTGGAATCATTCACACAAACCAAAACCAAATGTGCCATAATTAATGTGAATTACTAGGACAACGAGCTGCGTTGCACCTGCTTAAAGACACAGGCACTTCATATTTGTCACAGAACTTTTTATTATTTTCTGCAGCTACAGACCATATAGATATTCCTTAGACAGGTCCACATGCAGAGCTGTGTCCCCACGGATTTAGACAGGCTTTGGAGGGGGCCCTGTATCTCATTTGATAGTTCAAAGTCTTTTTGTGTCTGTGTGGTTATTTTTTCCTCTTTTCCCTCTTTTTAAGCTCTTTGGCTAGAAGGGAAGAATTGAGCATTCGTAATGAGGGGAATTATGTGTGTCAGCGACAGCTGAAGTATACACGCTGGATGCTATCTCTGCCCATGGGGGTAGGTGTGTGTCATGTGACTGCTGGCTTTGGTGGCATTTTGTTGCCTTTCCAGAAGAGACATGGGACCAGCTTGTTTGGAAGCTAATAGGCGAGCACAAACCGTGTACCATAGAACTGTAAAAGCCTTTGTGAAGCACAGGCACCAGGGATCTTTCCTGCTGACAGCCTATGGCATCGGAGGCCTTGCCTTGCAAGGCACTGAGTCCTTCCCAAAGAGCCCTGAGTACCATCCACTACAGTCTTCAGTGGGAGCTGATGGTGCACTGCAGGTGGTCAATATGGCCCTGGCTCAACAAGGTACTTAAGAATATGCCCAACCACATGCATGTGGGTAGACCCATAGGAGTCAACAGCACTACACACCTACTTAAAGTTAAGCACATGCTTAGGTCCTGGTTCAGCATGGTACTTGTATCATAGAATCAGGCCCTCTGAACTCAGGAGGAATAAGGGGTGTCCAGCATGCCAAAGGATCAGGCCTGTTAAGAGTTAAGAAATGTTGATCACTGACCATCATAAAAGTCTGCTTTTCCTTTCCAAGTAATGCTCCTTCAGTAATGTTTAAGGACCACTGGCCAGGCCAGCCCGGTCAGTTGCAGGCATGTCCTTAGTCCTCCACATATTCTTCTCTTTCATCATCCCTACTTCAGGTTGTGGTAGAAAGATTAAAAGCTCTGGTGAACTCTTGGGGGGAGAAGAAGAAATGAGGTGTCCCATGGGTTTCAACTGCAGAAGTGAGACATTTTACAATGTCTTAAAAAAAAAGGGGGGGGGGATGACAAAAATTCCATCATGTGGCACCTCCACATGAGTTATCAGCAGGGTTTAGAGCTTTAGATTCACAGCACAAACCTCTGCCACTTGAACAGAGTAAATAGTAGCAGCAGTAGGCTGTTATCTTCCCAGGTGGACCCATCTCCAGAGGGGAGATGGGGCACACAATTTTCTGGGTGGGCTTTACAGCTATTTGCAGACAGCAGAGGAAAGTAGAGAGTTGGAACGCCTGGGTTCAAGTCCAGAATCTGTAGGAGAGTGTTCTGTGATGAGTAAAACAACACATTTTCCCCAAATTTCATCCTCTAAAAGGGTTGAACTGTCTGTGCTGAAACTTGCAACTAAATAAATACATTCAGTCTGAGGCAGACACCCAGCATTGGTACTTTCAGCCCAAATGGTTAAAGTTTGGAAAAATTGTAAGCAACTAAAACTGGAGTCTTATAATGGGAAGTGTCAGGCACCCGTATTTGTAGGAGAGATAATATAATTGTTTTTCATCCAAGACCTGATCCAAAATCCCCTGGAGTCAGTGGAAAGGTTCCTATTAACTTGAGTGTGTTTTGGATTAAGCCCTGATAGCACAAAAATGTAGTTTGCATTTGACTACGATTTCTGGGTGTAGAAAACAGCAAAATGCAAACGTGAACAAAACATTTCTTTTTAAAAACCTACTTGGATTTGCTGTATTGACACTAATAAGATCCTGTTTCTGGCCATATGTCATGAAGTATTTTTGATGCTTGGTAGAAAACCATGAAAGACTAGATGATCCTTCAGACAGCATATTCAGTCTATATAGACTATAAAAGCATGTGCAGAAAAGTTAATTTGTATGAAATTAGCAACTGTGCATGTAATTCAGCCTTAAACCTTTATTTTAAATCACATTTGCAGGCTCTACTGTATATTCCTGTCTCCTAGATCAAATTAGAATATCAGGAAATAAACCAGAAACATAAAATTTAATGAATTGCTGCTCTTCTCAAACTGTACTTACAGCCTGCCCACAGAAATCAAGCCACATTTGCTGACCCTTGCCAAGCCTAGAGGTGAAAATATCCCTGTCTCTAAAATAAAATGTAATTAGATTAGAATAAAAATGCAGTAGTTGAGGCTGGTGGTTAGTCAGAGAGCTGGACAGAAAGAAGGAGGATGGGGGAGAACAAGATGTAGAGGATAAGAAGCCAAACAGAAAATTAACATACTCTCCGCATGAACTGAAAAGCACAATGATTTGAGTATGTCTGAGGGCACAGAAAGAGCTGATCCCAGAGCCTCATGACAGGGTTCTTCTGTGAGGTGACCTGATTCGAAGAGATCTCAGGTGAAAGGTCACTAAAGGCTGGAATCTGCAAACCCTTACTTACATGTAGGATTAGTTGTGTGAGGAAGGGTTTAACAGCTCAAGCCCTAAGGTACTGTGGAGTTGAGAGCTGTATGCCATATATGATGAAACATTACTAAACATTAGTATGATACATCTCTTATTGTCATGGTTGGAAAAAATTCCCCCTAAATCAGCCAAATCAGTGGTCGTGACCAGAAAAGGGTTTCTTCAGAAATGTCACATCTTGGTGATCCTTTTTAAAATGTTTGTCATTAATGATATGTGAGAAATTGGGCAGCAGTACTCTATACAGGCTGCAGGCTGAAGAGCTGGAAATTGGGGAAGCCATCGAGAAGCCAATTATAATAGTCAAGGAGATGAAGGCATAATCTACTAATGCTGCACAATGGTGTACTGCCACGAATGACAAACACAATACACATGCCTATTTAGACTGTAAGCTCTTACTACATTTCTACCGCGCCTAAGAGAATGGGGACCGAAGCGCAGCTGGGGCCTCAAAGCGCTGTTAATAAAACAAATTAAGAAGTCTGGTTTCCTTTAAGGAAAAGAGTCATTTGCTTCATTGCCTTATATCACTTCCTGCTTTAGTTCTCTGCACTGCCATTGGTTTACGTTCATTCTAGTGGCCTAAACAAAAGAGCACATTATTAATCACTTGCCACTTAAGGGCCCAACCCTGCAAAGTGCTGAGCTCATCCTGGGAGACAATGAGTGTTCTCGACCACCACTGAAATTTTGAGAAGCCCTTTTGCATCTTGCAGGATTACATTCTAACTGCACTCAACTAATGCTTGGTGCAAATATTCTCAATTAAGACAAACCACCAAGCCTCGCAGGAGGGGAGGAGATTAATGAATACCGTTTCAGACTGATTTCTCTAGGCTTAGAAATATAGAAAGACTTCTGAATACATGTTAAGGGAAAGCTACAGATAAGGGCTACTGGACTAGAGATGTTATGGTTTACCTGCCTTCATGACAGGTACTTTAAGCAGAACATTTGTTCTGCATTATTCTCAGGTTTTTTTCTACTCTGTTCTTTTGAGTTAATGTGACAAATTAGCCAATTTCAATAAATAAAAGTCAGACCTGAGCTGCTCAATTCCCCTCTCACTTATATGAGAACGAATTCCGTCCCAACGCTCTGAAGTCAATGATGTTACACTGGTATAAAACTGTCAGTAACAGGAGACACGGGCCCACAGGGTATGTCTACACGGCATTTTGAAATGAGCCTCCCAGCCCGGATCGACAGACTTGGGCCAGCAGGGCTCATGCTAGCACAGGGGTGGCCAACCTGAGCCGGAGAAGGAGCCAGAATTTACCAATGTACATTGCCAAGAGCCACAGTAATACATCAGCAGCCCCCCATCAGCTCCTCCCGCCCCCGCTCCCAGCGCCAGCCCCGCCGATCAGCACCTCTCCCTCCCTCCCCACACCTCCCAATCAGCAGTTTTGTGGTGTGCAGGAGGCTCGGGGGATGGGGGCGGGGGACAAGGACATGGCAGGCTCAGAGGAGGGAGCGGAAAGGGGTGGAGTGGGGGCAGGGCCTGTGGCAGAGCCAGGGGTTGAGCAGTGAGCACCCCCACCCCCGGCACATTGGAAAGTTGGCGCCTGTAGCTCCAGCCCCGGAGTCGGTGCCTATACAAGGAGCCGCATGTTAACTCCTGAAGAGCCGCATGTGGCTCCGGAGCCACAGGTTGGCCACCCCTGTGCTAGCACTTTAAAAATAGCTGCATACACAGCCCTGTGAAGTTGCAGCTTGGGCTGGAGCTGGGGCTTTGAAGCAGAAGGAGATGGGTGGGCTTTAGAGCCCAAGCTCCAGCCCATAATGCCACTCTAAAAGGCACAATATCTCCTACCTGTGAAACCTCCATTGATATTAATAGCCTCATTAATACTCCCTTGGCTAAAAATGAATCTAATGTATCATATGGGGGTGGGAATCACTATATAATCAGCTGATTATGTCAAAGCACTTGCACATCATAACATGGACCTTGTAAGTTGCAAGCATTAAAAATTGCAGGGATACATATGAGCCACTTCAATACAGATCAAAGAACCACACTGCATGATGTACACAGATACAGTTGACTCAGAGTGTCGGCAAATCTTACAGACATGGGAAAGGTTAATACCAGAAGCGAAGAGAAAAGTCAAAGGAAGAGAAAGATTTCTGTCTAAACAAACTCCCACTGTTCCCTTGTAAGGAACGAGGTGAGCAAACTTTGGTCTGATTTGTAAGGTAATATGTCTCATTGTCTATTATGTCGAAGCCAAAGCAAGCCAGTGAGGTGCCTATGAACCATCAATGTATGAAACATTTTAGGGCCAATATTATATTGGCAATTCCAAACCCATACGTTTTGGGGTGAGGTATGTTCCCAGCTTTGACCTTTCTCTTGTGGAACAAGCTGCAGCCCTGCACAAGGTCTTGCCTGACACTTCTTTGGAATGTGTTAAAAGAGGAGACCTCTCTCTGATTAACCACCCAAATCTGTTCTATTTCTGCTAAGGACTACATGGAAGGGAAGCTGCTTCTGCTGCTTCAGGGAAATAATAAAAACAAATTTTAGTGACAAACGATCATTTTCTTGCAATCTGCTTACATATCATAAAGGTAATGTCTTCTGGTTTGCTTAGATGTCTGAATAACATGGGTTGTGTGCAGAGCTGGTCAAAAAATTCCATTGAAACTGTTTTTCAGTGGGAAAACTGGGGTTTTGAGTAAATAAAATTCTTCACCAGCAATGTCTGCGTTCCATGGGAAAGTTTTTATCGAAAGAACAAAGACCCAAAGGTCACCACAGCACCTCATGAAGTTGCAGTTTGACTGCCTCATGCCCCTATTCTCTTTTATGGGGCTGCACTCCCCACTGGACTTTATCTTCCATGAAGGACCATGCCATGGGACTCGCAGGGGGCACCACCCACATCACAAAGAGGGAAGACTGTGGTGCATCATGGGAGATGAATGACTAGGAAGTCTGGCGGCCTATCATGGAGAATGGGGGCCTGAGGCACCCAAACTACAACCCCACAGGAAGAACCATGGTGGCATTTCCGAATCAAACAACTTTGGGTTTTGGCCCAATAATTACAGGTTTCAAGTGAACTGTTTTGATTTTCAACTAGAACATTTAGGTTTTCCATTTTTTGCTGGAGTCAACATTTTCCTTAGAAAACTTCAATAAAAACTTTTTTTCCCCGTGTTCTTCAAAATTTTCTGTAGGGAAAAATCCCCATTTCCCAACCAGCTCTAGCTGCGTCAAGTAACCGCTTAATGGCTGCGAAGATGCATACTGTACTGTATAACAGGATTGTATTTTTGCAATGAACAGTGCCTTTGGTGGAGGGCATATTTTACTTTGCAGCTTCGAAAGCAGAGAGAATATGCAGCTGAGGCAAACTACAGCTGTTTAAATCATTCCTCAGTGAAACAATTCTCCCATCAGAAGTCCCAGTGGTGTATTTTTACATCTTGAAATGCCTTTGCTGTTCTTCTGCCCAGCTCAGTGTGTGAAAGACTGAGAAGATGAAGCTAGACTTCCACCACTCCTTTAAGAAATGAAGGAAGATACAAGGCTAAATTTGACACCGACTGGAATAGGACTGCATGGGCGGTACTGAAAGGTGTATTTAATTCACGTGCTCTCTTTTACTGTTAAACTGCTAGCAGTGCACTAGACACATTGCAGATATGATCTATGGCAACATTAAAAAACCCTCTCAGAACTAATCAGTATTAAAATACATCTTTGCCTACAGGGACGTATGGCTCTGCTGTGCCTTTAAGCCACAGGCCTGTGCTGGAAGTTGTGGGAGATCCCTGAGGCACTGGGCCTGATTATAATATTACCTCCAC
This sequence comes from Emys orbicularis, assembly GCF_028017835.1. Classification (NCBI taxonomy): domain Eukaryota; kingdom Metazoa; phylum Chordata; order Testudines; family Emydidae; genus Emys; species Emys orbicularis. The sequence goes on along the minus strand of NC_088685.1, from coordinate 206,389,064 downwards.
CAGTTTTACATTGAAATTGTTCCTGATTTACACCAGTGGATGAGGAATCAGAATCAGGCCCAATGTACAGGAAGCACAGCTCTGGTCTCTACCGACGTGAATCCAGAACAACTCCACTAACGTCAGCAAGGTTATGCCACATTGACACTAGCACAACAGTGTGTGGAATGTGGCTCACTGTGCCCACAGGTCTGGGGAGCATATGGGGCATGCCAGCCTCGGCCCCACCCACTCCCCATCCCTTTTGGACAGGCTGCCCTGGATAGCAGCATTAGCAGCCAGATTTTCAGTTACTCCATTTCTGCACTTGAGGTAGGGACAGTGGCGGGGACACAAATATAACTTGTGCTCCCTGCATTCTGGGGCCCTGCAGAGCCCTGTATGGCTCTCAGTGTAAAATGGAGCAGCCTCAGAGTAGACAAGACCTAAAGGCCACAGACTGAAGTCCTGTGGTTTCTGTGAGAGCAAAGCTCTCTTCATGAGTGTTAGACACAGATACAGCCAGCATTAGTTGGCTCTGGCTGACTGTCTGAGTCAGGTTCTGTGAGGAGCAGAGGTTCAGATGTTCACTGCCATTCAAGTAAGCCTCCAAAGAGTCTGCTCTGACCTCAGACACCAGAGGGAAGCATTTCCAGACCACAGGGGATAGAGGTGGACCTCCCCACCTCACAGAGAGACACTACCATGCGCCTGAACCGGCACCCATTAAAGCCAACGGCAGCTGTATCACTGATTTCAATTAGCGTAGCATTAGAGGCCCTGTCTCTGAATTCAGGGACACACCCCATACTGGAGCTTCGCCCACCCCCAAAGAGGCACTCCTGGTTTGTCCTGACACATGTAAATTCTATGGCATCATGTAGCATGACTGGCTAACAATCCCAGACCGTACAATCATTCGCTTAGACACAGCCTCTGTGGGAAGCAGGCAGTTGAGAAGCGAGCACGGTGACACACCAGCCCTGTCATCCCCTCAACAGTCAAACTCCACCCTGACCCGAAGACACCGCTTTCCTCAGGGACAAGAGGAGATTCGCTCTCTCTGCCCGTGTTGCCCTGACCTCTTTTTAATCACAGGCTGAAAATGCATTGAGCTCTGCACGCTGCCTGTGTGAGGTGGGCCACACTCCAGCAAGGCCTGAGCTGGAAATACCAAAGCAAGGTTTTTTTAATGCAGCTCTTCAAAGAAGTGCTGGATTCGAGGGGATTAGCAGCCGACGTCACAGCACGGCACAGAATGAATAATGTAAAACGACTGTTGTTGTGCTGTATCTATTCTGCAACTGCAGACCAGGCTGGGAATAAAACAGGAGCTGATACAGTATCATTTCCCAGCGTGAGCTTCTTCCGGGGAGACCAGAAGACATTGGAAATGTCAGCACCTCTCTGTCTTTATTTTAGAAAACACTTTGTTACTCTATGGGCCAGATTCTCCTCTCATTTACATCAGTGTAAACCAGCAGCAACTCCACTCGAGTGTGAAACTGAACAGAGAGAAAAAGCAGCCCTATATTTTTCTATTGATCACAGCAGTGAAATTGATCAGCATGGATAATGGCATCTGGCAAGGAAGAGATGAGAAGTTCATTCCGCCCTTGGTCATTAAAGCTCCAACTGCACTTGAGTCAAGAGTAGGGTTGCTACCTCAGTGTCTTGGATAAATTCCAAGGTGGCTAATTACATTCCGTCTATATTTCCCTGTGGTTGCAGTTAGAAAAAATGGTTCCTTTTTTCTTCTAAAATCTGTTCAGTCATGTTGCTCATTCCAAATGGCCACTCTGTTTCACCCCAGTGGCTGCTGCATTTTTCTATATATGATCCCTCTATTTGCAGTTTGAGAACTGTCTGATGGAAAGACACGCTATAAACATAAGCTAAAATGATTAGGGGACTAGCGTATCCTAGAGAAGAAGACTACCTGAGAAGAAGACTAGCCTTGTATGGGAGGCAGTGTGGTCTAGTGGATAGAACACTTTGACTGGAGACCTGGGTTTTATTCCTCCCTCTGCCGTTGGCCTCTTGGGTAAGTCGCTTCCCATCTCAGTGCCTCAGTTTCCCTATGTGTAAAATGGGGATGATGAAACTGACCTTCATTGTAAAGTGCTTTGAGATCTATGGATGAAAAGTGCTCTCTAAGAGCTAGGTATTAGTATTACTGTAGTCAGGTCATTTGCCAGGAATGCAGAAGATGTGGGTTAAAGTCCTAGTTCTCCTACAGAACTTCTCTATGACTTGGGCAGGTCTCTTAATCTGTCTGCAGCTCAGTATCCCCTCTGTAGAACAGGAATAATAATACTTCCGTGCCCCTCGCTCTTTGTATGTCTTACCAAGAATGGGCAAAGAATTGTGTCTCTTCCTATGTGTCTGCCAAACACCAATAGGACCCTGCTCTTGTTTGGGGGCTCTACATTGGATAATGGAAACAATACAATAATTGTAAAAAAAAAAATCACACTTCGTTGTGATCAATTGAATTTTATAAATACCTTTGAAGTTCATAGAGATTTCAAGCATCTTAAATACAAAGGACCAACTTCACCTTTGATGGAAAGGCACTGAAGTCATTGGAATTACATCAGACATGCATTTGACCCCAAAATATTTGTTGTAAATCTTTATTCTGGCCCCAAGTAGCCATGAGTCAGATAAGCAGCAAACAGAACATTGCCCTAGAGTTTTATAAGTACCATTTTGTAACAAAATATTTAATATTCCTAATCTTTGTTCAAATAAACTGTATTGAAAATACATGGGGCCAAATTCTCTGCTGGTGTAAATTGGTGACTGTTTGCCTCCCTTGCCTTCCGCTATGCCTGCCGCAGCTGTTTTGATTTTTACACGGCACTGCTGCGTGTCCCTATCACAGCCTTTCTCCTCCATGCCCCGAGCAAGTTCCTGCAGCTGGAGCAGAGCTGTGTCTGCAGAGCCTCCTCTCCCCACAGACCCAGCAGCTCCCATGTACTCCAGGCAGGAGCGTGTTTGCTGCGTGGAGCCGGCATGCTCAGCTGGGAAGATGCGATGTGAGCTGTCCACATTGAGCAAACAAGAAGAGCCATTTCAAAACTTCCTGGGGTTTTAAAAGGGGAGAGATGCATGCCTGTGTACCTGGCTGCAGGGCAGCGGAGTTCAAAACAGTGAGCAGAGCGGTCAAGGAGGGCATTGTGGGACACCTTCCAGAGGCCACTGAAGGAGACATAAGCAACGCAGCAGTGTCTATGCCAGTGGTTCTCAAACTTTTGTACTGGTGACCCCTTTCACATAGCAAGCTTCTGAGTACGACCCCCTTATAAATTAAAAACACTTTTTAATATATGTAACACCATTATAAATGCTGGAGGCAAAGCAGGGTTTGGAGTGGAGGCTGACAGCTCACGACCCCCCCCCCATGTAATAACCTCGTGACCCCCTGAGGGGTCCCGACCCCCAGTTTGAGAATCCCTGGTCTACGCTGACACTGCATCACTCTAAGTATGTTGCCCTAAGTGCTACGCCTCTCGTCAAGGTGGTTTTATGATGTCGGCGTAGCTGGAGAGTTAAACTGGTGGGAGGCGCATTGCAGTGTGTTAGGTTAAACCTAAGCTTCCTTATGTCAAGTTAAATGTGTAGTGTAGTCAAGCTCTAACTTGGCATTGCAGAGAGCAGAGGCAGAGGCCAAGGCATGGCTGAGAGGCATGAGGGGGTAGGAGATTCCAACGGTGGGGGTCTGCAGAGGCCATTCAGGACGAAGGGAGAGGAGGGAACCTGATCATTTTTTCTCCCATTTAAACAAAAATAACCAACGTGTACAGACTAACTTTAGACCTTTGGAAAATTGTCCTAGAGTAGTTCAAATGAACTCAGGCACCAATCAGAGCGGGCCAGCAACAAGAACAAATGTAGAGGATTAATGGGTGGGGAGGAAGGGTTAGTGATCCTGACTGCTTTCATGTGTGAAATAAACATATGTGAGCTTGATTTAGTCTGAGGAGCAGTTTACATCTCCTTGAGTTTTCACTCATGAAAGTGCTGACATCTTGAGAACATGACCCCCAGAGCCATGGTATCGGATGCCTCCGACTGTTGGCAAAACGTCACCCCAGCCTGTGTTAATTGATGGTTTTAAAAAAAAGGAGAAATGAGGAATAACTTGAAGTAATTTTATCTGGTCAGTCCCTCTCGGCAAAGGGGCCAATGCTCAACTTCTGTTTGTCAGTATATCTCCAACGAAGTCAATGAAAGATAATGTGGCTTAGTGGGCCCCCTAAGGAAGGGAATTTTCCCTTCCCTTCCTGTGGAACGAACTCCGTCAGTCCAAGGCACACTTCTCCAACCTGCCTTCTTGCACATAAACACATAGCAGAGTGTACATTAAAACAAACCCAAACCCTCTGAGGCACACTCGACTCCCCTGGGGAGAAGGTGAGAACAAACCACACATGACAGAGGTAAGTCACATGGCTTAATGTGCTACTAGAAGGCACCCAGATACTATGGGGATGAGGGATGGTGTACACGCTTAGATGGACCAGGCAGCGCATTGGCCTGGGACTCAAGAGACCTGAGTGTTATTCCCAGAGCTGCCCCTGGGCTGCTGGGTGGTCTTTGACACATCATTTCACAGCTCCATGCCTCAGTTTCCCCTAGTGTAAAATGGTGATGATAATGATACTGACCTCCTTTGTAAAGCCCTTTGAGATCTATGAATGAAAAATGCTACATATGAACTAGGCATTACTATGACTGAAATTACACCACATTATGCCAAGACTCTGGCTAAGCAGTATATTGTTATGTATTGGAGTCTTGGCAACTTTGAGCCAGGCAGCACTATCCTGGTGCGTCAGTCCTGTCAGAGCCTTATGGCCTGATCTGGCAAGGTGCTCATTACTATTATCTACTATCTAGAGGCCCCAAGCTGAGCTCAGGACCCCATTGTGCAAGGCTCTGTACAGACTCATAGTAGGAGAGATTCCTTGCTCTAAAGAGTTATAGTTTAAGTAGACAAGCCAGACAAAGAAAGCAAAGGGAAATAGAAGCAAAGAGAGTGATGTGGCTGGCAAAAGTCACACCGCAGATAAGTGACAGAGCTAAGAATAGCCATTGGACAACACAGCCTGTGAAGCCATAACACTTAAAATCAATAGGAGCAAGAATGCTCAGCAGTTTTCAGGACAAAGTCCCCATTTGTGCTTGCATATATTACAATACGTTTCTTCAATTCCTATTCTAGGCTTTTTTTACTTAGAAAACTCTGGGTTGTGTCTTTGTGGGATTTCTTTTTTAAAATCGTATCTGTTAATTTTTAGAAGAATGTATTTAAATTTCCATGCCAACATGCTCTCTGTAGAATTGGATGGGAGACAGAGCCTCTCATGGTAGCTGCTTGATGAAGAATGTTTCAAAAATAAACATATTGTTTTAAACAGCCTAGAGATCTGCTCTCAGTAACTTTGCAGCAAACAAATCAAATGGTATGTCAACAGCCCAGAAATTTGCATTGCAGCACTATATATATTGCAGCATTCTGAGCGGGCTGTGAGCTTTGTAGTTGTGGGTAATTTTCATTAGAATTCAGCACACTGCACTGCAGACAGGGAAACCTGCCAAGTATTTTATTTTTAAGAAGGAACTACATGACCCATTTATGCCTTCAGCACTAGCAACTTCTCTCTTAAAAATCAATTCAGATTTCAAGTACCTGTCCTATGCTTTGCTCTGTTTTCTCCCTGAGAAACCTACATCAGATGGATGACTAGGGTAAGTGGTGAAGATTGACAGAGGGAAAGAATTGAGCTCGGGGTGTTTTCCTGCTTTTGCTGCTCAGTTTTTGTCACCTCACATCCAGAAGAAAAGCAACAGGCCTAGGAAACTGCAACTGATTTTTTGACGGCCGAGTAATTGACTGGGTGAGATATTATTTGATGAGACCCTTACATAAAGTGGAGGTCTTGTTTGCTCTGCACCAATGTTACAAATCCAGGGGATGTTTTTATAAAGGCAGAGCTCTCCCCTAGCCTCATTTCCTGCTAACTATGTATTTGCTATGTGTGAGTCAATTGGGCTGGTCCACCCCAGAGACAACTGAAGTCTCATGGTCCTGTATTTATACACAGCCAGAGTGAAGGCGTGTACTACCCCTATAAGGGTCAGCCAGGAGCTCATAATCAGAACCCTTTGAGTATAATCAAGGAAACTCCCTGCTCCGCCCTAAGACTGACCTATTTAAACAGGGAGACAAAGTGGCTGAGGTAATATCTTTTATTAAACTGACTTCTGTTGGTGAAAGGGCAAGCTTCATAGAGCTCTTCTTTAGGTCTAGAAACAGGAATAGCAAGAGAACTGGGAGTCAAAGCTAGCTTGCTATGGGGGGAAATCTCTTCCCCAGGTTCCTGAAGACAAACCTGAACAGGCTCAGAGACTTTGTTTGAGGGGCTTGTGGGAAGGGCTTCTTGAGCTGTTAATACAAATATTCCTTCTGTGATACCTTATTAAAGGAGCCATACTTATTTTTGATTAGGCTTTTTTTTTTTTTTTTTTTTGGCTCCCTTGGCCCAGATCCCTTTACAGGAGATGTCTAATGCCCCAACTTGAGAGCAGTAAGGTAAGAGGAGACTAAGGGGGGATATGATAGAGGTATATAAAATCATGAGTGATGTGGAGAAAGTGAATAAGGAAAAGTTATTTACTTGTTCCTATAGTAGAAGAACTAGGGACCACCAAATGAAATTAATGGGCAGCAGGTTTAAAACAAATAAAAGGAAGTTCTTCTTCATACAGCACACAGTCAACTTGTGGAACTCCTTGCCTGAGGAGGTTGTGAAGGCTAGGACTAGAACAGCATTTGAAAGAGAACTGGATAAATTCATGGAGATTACATCCGTTAATGGCTATTAGCCAGGATGGGTAAGGAATGGTGTCCCTAGCCTCTGTTTGTTAGAGAGTGGAGATGGATGGTAGGAGAGAGATCACTTGATCATTACCTGTTAGGTTCACTCCCTCTGGGGCACCTGGCATTGGCCACTGTTAGCAGACAGGATACTGGGCTAGATGGACCTTTGGTCTGACCCAGTAGGGCTGTTCTTATGAGGTTCACCTGTGATGCCAAACCTGGTCACAAGGGGTTGCTCTGAGATTCTGCCTAGCCCCTGTACAAGTGTGCAGTAGGGGGAGTGACAAAGGAGTCTCTCATAGGTCTTGCACAGCTCATGTCAAGTCCAGGTAGAATTGCAGTCCCTGTACTCAAGCAAGCACAGAAATGGCTCCCTAATTACTCTGGGGGGAAGACATCAGTGCCCCAAACAGATGCTGGAAGTGTGGCGACAAGGTGGAATTCTGGCTCCTATACCACTCTGTGTGAGCCACTGGAAGTGGCCAGCCACGCTCTGGGGGAGTCTATTTCTCTGCATGAAGAGATGCTGCAGTGTATGTGTGCTCCCTCTATGTATTGGGAACTCCAGGAGGCATTTGCTGCCTCTTTGGGGCAGAATGCTACTATGTGCCCACCGAGGAAGCATGGCTCCACAGTGTCCCCATACACGGCTGTGGCACAAACACTACAATCTAGCCCATAGTCTGCAAAGCCCCTATGGCCAGCCCAAGCATTCCAAAAACATGACTCAGGCCCCCAAAATTTAAAAAAATAAATAAATTTAGGATTATTTTTATTTGCCTCCTAGGGTTCATGGCTTCAAGGTTTTTCTCTATGAGCATGATGACTAGGAATTTCATTTTGTTTAAATGAAAGCTGAGACGCTCATGTGGTCACAGGACTCCAGGAGCTGGGGATGTAAGAAAAAAACACCAAATGTCCTGAGATTTGCAGTGAGTTAGCAATCTGTTTTCTTCAAGATAAAACACGTTCACTGATCAAAAAGTATTACTAAGTTGAATTGTCTCCATTTAATTATTTAAGGCTGCTGGCTGGCAGTTTACTGGAATGAGTATTAATACTGCTGGGTGGTGATTGTAAATCCAATTACTGTTAGGATGTTCAGAGCATCTGTAGAGGTATTTTTTCTCAAAGTCAAATCTAAAGGAATACAATATTAGTTGTAAGGAAAACTTAAAGCTGGATCAAGTCTGCTCAGTAGAAGCCTGATCCTGAGCCCAGTCATTGCAATGGGAAAGCTCCTATTGACATTGATAGAGCAGGATCAAGTAATGTAACATATCTTCGGGCACACAATAATATGTTAGATAAGAACTATGTGCTTGCATAGGGTGAGCTGGGCAGCCTTTCTCAGTGGGTGGGAGAGAGACTGTGGAAGGATCTGGGGTAGCTGTTTCTGCAGAGCGGCCCGTAGAAGGACAGCTGCCAGGGTCTTCTAGAACAGGGGTTCTCAATCTTTTTCTTTCTGAGCCTTCCCCCAACATGCTATAAAAATTCCACGGCCCACTTGTGCCACAACATGGTTTTCTGCATATCCCGTAGATTAAAAACCAGGGCTGGCTTGAGGGGGTAGCAAGCCGGACAATTTCTCGGGGCCCCACACAGCTAAGTTGCTTTGGCTTGAGTCCCAGATGGCGGGGCTCGGGCTTCAGCTTTCTGCCCTGGGCTCCAGCGAGTCTAACGCCAACCCTGCTCTCTGGTTTATTTGGGCGGACGTCCTGAAACCTGCTTGTGGTCCCCCAGGGGATCGCAGAAACCTGGTTGAGAACTGCTGTTCTAGAGCTGTGTTTCTCAATCTTTTTGATACCAGGGACCGGCTTGCTGCCTTCCTGAGTTGCGTCAGGGAGATCTCAGGGTCTGGTCGTTGAGAAACACTGTTCTAGAAGAGGTGAGGGGACAACCCTGCACCATGGGGTGGAAAGCCCAAAGCCCCGAAGGGATGGGCTAATGGTGGGAACCCTGTTGTCCAAAAGAGGAACTGTTTGCGCCTAAGAGGGCGAACTGGGCTGTTTGTTTGGTGTGTTCTACTTTCCCAACCAATCAAAAGCAACCACAACCTTCCTCTGGCATTGATTACAACAGGGAAATTTGCCATGTTAACCATTGTTTGGTCTCTCTAGCGCTCAGTAAGACACCTCTTGCCCAACAATGCACAGATCTCGGAACCACTTTTCGTATTAGCCTTGCTTCAGTCCCCCCTAAGAAGCACTGGCATAACAGCCTCCACAGTGCAAACAGTCCTTCCAACACTATCCCACAGTGTACTGGTCATTGTTCACGTGGCCTCTTCTGCTTCCTTCTGTAGAGGGGTCCAGCTTGCCAGAAGCACTTAACTGTACAAATGGTGCTGTGCACAGCAGGAAACTCATCTGTGTGCTATTTTGTTCCCCAGCAAGCAATTCTTTCAACAGCAATCTACTCCCTCTGTTGCTATCGCATCTTGGAGGAAGCCAGGAAGGTGCTGCCAGCTGACCATAAGCTAATGTGTGGGTGCTGGTGCCTATCTTGGGGCTAGGAGGAAAGCCAGATTGAGCTGACCGGGGTTGCTCAGAACACTTGGATCTATGATGGGGTGTCTGATCTAGCTGGAATGGATTTCACTTCAAGGCGCAAACAGAGCCATGGAAAGAGGGAGGGACTTAGGGGTCAATACAAGCAATGGGATAATAGTAGGCCTACTGCAAAGATGAAAACTTTCTGCTCTTTGAAGAGCTGGACGGATGGCTCTCGATTAGTGCTCCTATGCAGTGAGATGGGCTATTGGACAGGCTCTGAGCACAGCTGTGATGATGGAATGAAGAGGACACTGGCTTTATGACCTGGGTGAACTCCAGGGACAAGGAGCTGGAATGGGAAGTTACTGAGGGTTTAGTGAGATCTCAAATTTCCTGGGGAGGCCCAGGGTGCAGATGCAATAGTTGAACCAGCTCAGAAGATAAGAATAAATTGGCAGACAAGGAACCTCCTATGTTGGCTGTATAATTATCTTCACAGGAGGGTGGAATTACCCACCTTTCCTCAGCTTCTCCAGTCCCACTTCTCCTCATCTCCACAGTATGCTCCTTCCCTAGCATGCGCATCCTCCCCTCTGTGGGGACATTGGCTGGTTAGAATGAAAGCGCCCAGCTCAACATGTGCAGTGATTGGCTAAGCCAAACCACATGGATCAAGTAAGTGCTTTGGCCCTACTGCTGAATGTCATGACATAGATCTCCTTTTTCACACCCAACATAATGCTGTTTCTGTGGGGCTTCTACCACTGCCTTCCTCTGGTTGTCAACCATTAAGTCTAGACATGTGGTTTGAGGAGACACTGGGAAACACCTGGAAACAAGAACTGATCTGAGGGGAGAAGAGTTGAGCCTAGGCTGGACAGGTGTCTAGCCTGTGAGCAATAATACCTGAAGTTTCAAGCTGCAGGCCAATGCAGCTGGCTTTCAAGAACCTTTGCAATCCACCTGAAACAACATTTAGCGTGAGAAATTAGGGTGTATTTGTAGCCAGTTTCATAAGTGAATCAAGCTTAGTTTGCGTGTTTTGTTTTATTTGCTTAGTAATCTGCTTTGTTCTGTTTGCTATCCCTTATAATCACTTAAAATCTGCCTTTTATAGTTAGTAAATTTGTTTGGTTTATTATTAAACCCAGTGTGTGCAACTTCTAACGGGGGGTGGGGGGCAAGACGTTGTGCGTATCTCTTTCCACGTTGAGGGAGAGGGCGAGTTTTTTATGAGCATGCGCTGTGCAGATTTTTCTATACAGCGCAAGACAATATACCTTTGGGTCTGCACTCAGGGCCGGCAGATTGTTCGAGGCGGCATTCTGCCCAATCCTAGGGCGGCACGGCCGCTTTTTTTTTTTTTTTTTTGTTCCGCTCTGGCCGCCCTGTGGGGGGCGGCGGCGCAGAGAACCAGAGCACCCTGCAGGGCAGTCCTCTTCCTTCCCTCCCCGCCGACCGGAGCGGAGCCCTCACGGCAGGCGGCAGCGCAGCGGGACGGGCTGTGTGGCAGCGCCCCTGCTGTAGTCCTGGCCGCCCCCTTCTCTCTCTCTTTCCCCCCCCCCCCAAGCTGGTCCCCCTGCACCCGTGCTCCGGCCGTGCCGCAGGTTTTTGTTGTTGTTGTTGGGTTTTTTTGCTTTGCCGATCTGGCTGCCCCGTTGTGTGTTTTTTTTTTTTTTTTTTTTTGCTTGGGGCGGCCAAAAAGCCAAAGCCGGCCCTGTCTGCACTCCAAGGGAGGTGGGCACCTGAGTGCTGGGGCAAGTCCCTTAAACTGAGTCTTCCCAGAGCTGATCTCAGTGTCTGTGTCTTTCTGCAGCTGGTTGTGGCCCTGCCTGTGTGCCCTAGAGGAGGCTTAAGAGCCTGGCTCAGCCATACAGGTTAAAGAGGGCCCAGGCTGGCAGAACAGGCAGGCTCAGTGGTATCTCATTACATCAGGTGGGTACCTTCAAGGGGGGTAACCCATCACAGACATCGCTGATGACAAGCAGCATGGGTTGATTTTAATCAAGGCTATTTAAATCGCCAACTAGAAAGCCTTGATTAACAATCATTTATTTTAAGCAACTTTACCATTTGTGTTTATTACCTTCTAAAGAAAGGTACATTTTCTCATGGGTTGATATATCCATTAAAACATGTTGATTTACAACTAAATAGAGCCTTTACAGTAGATTGGTACATCCTTTTGGTACCTGGGAGGGTACAGTATAACCATATACATTTATTTAAGCAACTATATAGCTTACTATTTTCTGTAGTATTTTAGAAAATGCTGAAGGACATATTGCTTAGTTAACAGACGATTAACTTTTTGCTCCTATTGTGTGTCAAGGTGCATTAGGATGGTAACTGAAATTTAATTAAACACACCACAGCATATACAATTTGTTTTTATTAAACTAAACAAGCCCTTAATACATGACCTATTGTGCCATGTTTACAAAGCTTGACCACAAAAGTTAGATGTTTTTTCTCTGATTCTCTGTTTATATGGAAAAGCAGCTTTTAACTCAGTTTTTAATAGTGACTCATAGATTCAGCATATTTTTTATTTATATTTTTAGGAGATCATAATTTTTGGCCTTAATTTATTTTGTATGAATGTCAGATTTGCTTTTAAATAGGCTCACTTTAAAAAAAAAATAAAAAAAAAATTGTTAAATAACAATAAAAAAACCCCAAGATTAAAAAACAAAAACAAAAAAACTCATCCATTTCCCCCCCAAGATGGCTAGTGTTGTGAGGGACACTGTCTGTGTGGAACAGTGATATCCTGAAAGGGAGAGACTTTAAAGTGACCTGGCCAGAGGGCTGAGTCAGAAGAAGAGACCATGCTGTTGGAAGAGGGTGCAGGATGATGAAAGAGCTGCTATCCCCAGCCAGGAGGGGGTGCTCTAGCTGTGAGTCCATTGTGTAGAGCCAGATAATATTAAAGTAAAGGAGTATACATCCACAAAAGTTCTCTCAGACTCTTTCAAATGGGGAGGGATAAGTTATTGAGTGGGGAAGAAACTGTGGATTATTTGATGGGCTTTGGGGAATGTATGTTTTCCAGGATGTGCTCTAGTAACTGCATAATACAAATGCCTGTTATAAGCTACATATCACTCCAGAAATCGATGAAGTTCTGTTCCAATGATTATATTGGTCTTCAAAGGGGAGATGATCCAAGAAGCTATATTAGTTAATCTTCTATGGGTGATGACAATGGTGCATTTCTGGTTGACTCAAATGCCAATAATAAATTAAGGATACAAACCAGATGCATGACAAAGCACATCTGTTTGATAAGTTAGCTCTTTGGGGTGAATTCCTGCTTCCCCACAAAATATAGGAAGGAACTAGGTGGGTTAACAAGAAGAAAGGTGTCTAGGATTCTCTTCCTTGCAAGGTGAGTACGTCAGTGAAGATTGATGGCTCTCCATAGTTGATTCCACAATATGTATTTGAGAGTAAAGTAGCTAGGGCATTTTCAGGCATGGTACAGTACGTGGCTGCCTTGATAAGGTGAGCAAGTATAAGGTTTTAATCTTACATAGATTAATAGTAGCTCTGGGAATCAGTCATGGCCAGATAAGAAGAGTCTAAGGGTCTGGGTATAAGATGCTTTATTTGCTGCATGGGAAAATACTGCCATCAATTAGATAAGTTTTTATATCTAAAATGGGTATCATGTAGACCAAGTGAGATTGTACCTGAAATGCACAAGCTGTGGGCCAGCTCAGCTGATGAAAAAGGCTATATGAAAATGCAAGTAACCACTTACATGATGTCCCAAGCTCTACTTTTGGGATGCTTGGTGCTGATTTTTCCTCTCCTCCGTTGCCTCGTGTGGGTTCTTTATAACTATAAATACTTGTCCCTGGGGGAAGGTGAGTGAGTGGAGGAGTAGTCCAGTGACAAAGGCACTAGCCTAAGACTTGGGAAACTCTGCGCTGTGCCACAGACTTCCTGTGTGACTGTGGGCAAGTCATAGTCTCTCTTGCTTCTATTTCCCCCTTTTATTGATGGGGAATAATAGTACTTCCCTGCCTAACAGGGGGGTGAGGATACATATATATTATATTATATTAATTATATTATATTTATTATAAGTATTATATTACGTATATTATATATTATATTATATTATATTTATTATATTACATATTAGAGATTGTGAGGCACTCAGATACTATGGTAATGGGGGACAGATAATACCATAGATACAGGTATTGCTATGATTATTATAAAATGTTTTATGCAGCCCTATTTCACACTGGGTACATCCTGAGTGTGATTTGAGCCAATCATTATTTAAGGCCAAACTTATCTATCTAGGTACTTATATGATCCTCTTCACCATAATACTTCAACACCCCACAATCTGGGAACAGTGGTGTACTCTGAGATAAACTGATGACCCAGTCTGGTCAGTGCAAACCCCCTGCTTTGGATGCTCGGGGGCAGAGGATGGAAGAGGTGGGTACCTGATGGTCCCTCACTTCTCCCCTGTCTATGGCTGCCAGAAGTGAGCGAGGAGTCTGCAGTGAGCAGTGGCAGAGTTTTGTGTTTCTTTGCTCTGTTTGGCTGCTCCAGGCAGAAATCTTCTGACCCAGGCAGAGCAGATTGAAAGTCAGAACACAGAACATATAAGTGTGGTTTTTGTCTCCCTGTATGAGGCTTTTGCAATCCTAACACACACCATCATGAAAGCATCCTGGTTTGAAAGGACAGTCACATCCCTGGAGCTGAGGGTACTTGGCATCTTGCAGGAGCTAACCTTTAATGCTGTTATCTGTGGACTGTACACTTGCGCACCAGTTCCCCACGTGGTTATAGATTCGATTTAGCTAAGTGCAAAGGTATCTGGTATAAACATGGTCAGAAAATAACCCCCCCCCCATGTTCATTTCAAATGAGTCCTTATTCTGCAAACCATAAAGATCCCCCAGATGTAAATGGGAAAACTTCAGCTTTCTTAAGGGAAGAAAGACGCCCTTGCAGCCATGACACTGGCATGGGACTCAGGCAACCAGAGTTCAATTCCCAACTCTGCTTCAGGCTCCCTGTGTGACATAGGGCACTTTAACCCTTGTGGCCTCTCTTCCCAGTCCTCTACCTGTATGTTCTATCCATTTAGCTTGTAAGCACTTTGGGGTAGGGATTGTCTCCACTGTGTATGTACATCACCTAACACAATGGGGAACTGATGTTGAGAGGGGCATCTCAGCCCTACAGTAATGCAAATAATTCTCTCAGTGCATTTGTGAGGGGATGTGAGATCACATCAGAAAACACTCCCAAGATCAGTTCACTGGGCCTGTTAAAAACAAGTTTAATTTAATAATGTGGGACCCTGCTGTTAGCAGCTGCAGTTACATTATGCAAGATGCTTGGCTGCTTGTGATATGATCACACTGCATAGGACTTCATTAGCAATTCTTCCATCTGACACTATGCTTTGCAGTTGAGTTTTTGGGGCAGCGTGCTGCTGCTTCGCACACTTACAGTATCTTAATGCAGCTGTCTATTCACAGAGATGTGACTGTTCAGGCATCAGCAATCTAAAATGTCTCGGCTATTTGGATCATTACGGAGCAGTGAGTCACATATGCAGCCCTCTGTAGTGGGTTTACTGTGAATATTCATTCCCAACCTCCCTGCATCTGCCGTTCTGTATTCAAATTCTGATAACTGGTAGTGACTGTTGGCCGTCATGTAGAAAGGAGCATAACCTGGGTAATGGTGGAGGATTCCTTATAGAATTAGGGATGTATTTTAAAAAAGTGCTTTATGGTTCTCTCTCCCTGCTACCATATGGAAAGCCCCGGTTTGATTCCTAGGCTTAGTCTCCTGCTTAGCCCCTCAGGCAAAGGAGAGCTCATCTGATTCCAAGCTGCAATGACCCCATGGCCAAACTAGTGGGTGAAAGTCTCTCTAGGGAGTAGCACGTATAGGGGATGACCCAAGGCCTGGAGTGAAGGAAGTCACAATTTATATCTTGGTTTGCCTTACAAGTTATCCCTCTCATCATGGCTGTTTGGATGCCAGTGTGATCCAGAGTGGGTGCAATTGAGGTTAAGCACTGGACTCTTTCATCTGCACTGAATCATTTAATCACGCGCTGTGCACATCCCACTTCTGTTTTCTAGTGTGAGGGTAAAAAGAGGGGCAAGATATAAATGGGTGTGGTCTGAAGAGACACGAGTTGTGTGCGACTGTAAGTAAGAAAACTAGATGCTTCTCTCATTGGCCTTACTAGGCAGGAGTAACTCGCTAGCCACACACTAGAACCAGGATCCCTTGAATTCAGTGTCCCGTTCATAAATATGTACATCCCGCTCTGCCTAGAACACTGTCCTCCTGCTCTGCAGGATCAAGCATCCCCCAGAGTCACCCTTGGTCCTTCTACCCGGTTGTGGTGATCCTAGTGGCACCTTTTGGGTCTCTGTTTCCCAAATGATGGATGTAACATGCCTTGCACGAAAAAATGTGTATCCCCTCTGTTTCTTAAGGATGGGTGACCTTAGAGGAGCTGAGGTATTAATGTCACCGTTCAGCAAACGGAAACCATTCCTCGTACTGTGGGAATGGCAAACTGGAGCGAAGGTCTTTTCTGGCTTTGCATTGCATTTGAAGCAACCCCCAAACTGAGGGTCTGATCGCAGACTCCCCTAGAGCCCCACTGAAGTCAATGGGGCTGTGCTCAGGCCCAGGGGTTTGCCCACGTTCATCATATTGCAGAATTGGGGCCTGAATCTGCATGGCTGGGGTTAGATTCAACAGATTTGTATGTAGCTGGCTGGGATGAGCTTGGATTTCCACCCAGCTCGGTCTTCATCCAGTTCTTCTGCTATAAATTATTAATGGAGATATCCTATCTCCTAGAACTGGAAGGGACCATGAAAGGTCATTGAGTCCAACCCCCTGCCTTCACTAGCAGGACCAAGTACTGATTTTGCCCCAGCTCCCAAAGTGGCCCCCTCAAGAACTGAACTCACAACCATGGGTTCAGCAGGCCAATGCTCAAACCACTGAGCTATCCCTCCTCCCCATATAACCAGCCAAAAGTTTGTATCTACTGGGGGGGCATTTCCAAAGCATACAGACCCCTCAAAAATAATTCCTAGCCTTTATCCATAAGGACTTGCTACATCCTGTCTCACGGACACTGTCTTTCTTCTCCTCTCCCCATTCCTATTTACTCAGATACTCTAGTAATGATGACTGTATATCTCTCAATCTGTAGTGTAGTGATCATAACACCACCCGACCCGCGTAAGGTAGGGAAGAGCAGTTATCCCCATTTCACAGATGGGTAACTGCAGCACAGAGACTAAGTGACTTGTCCAAGGTCACTCAAGAAGCCTGCTACAGAGCAAGGAATTGTACATCAGGCTAATGCCCTAGCTGCTGGACTATCCTTCCTGTCCAGCCATCTAGCACTGACCTCTCGATATTGTCAGAAATTCTGCTGCTCTTGGTGCACGATCCTTCTCCTTTGCAGCATTCCTGCAGCATTTGAAGCGGCGTTTCTGAATCTCTCTGCTATGCAGTCCAAAGTTGAAATCTGATCTGTCTTTGCTTGCCTAGCTCTAACCAATTTTTTGTAATATTGTAAGAAAAACAGACAAAGGGCAAATTGTGACATTTAGCTAATGGCTAGAGTAAGGCTGCAGAGCTTTGCCAGCCTATGGGAGTTCATAGATTCATAGATTCTAGGACTGGAAGGGACCTCGAGAGGTCATCGAGTCCAGTCCCCTGCCCTCATGGCAGGACCAAATACTGTCTAGACCATCCCTGATAGACATTTATCTAACCTACTCTTAAATATCTCCAGAGATGAAGATTCCACAGCCTCCCTAGGCAATTTATTCCAGTGTTTAATCACCCTGATAGTTAGGAACTTTTTCGGAAGCACACTTCCTCTCAATGGCCCAGTGCACAGGGGACCATGAAGGTTGCACCCTTTTTTTATCATATGGTTCAGCCTGCCTATTCCCAGGCTGTGGGTGTATGTTTTCCAGTGGGGGAAGGGATAGCTCTGTACTCACTACAATTTTGTGAGCTGTGGGACTGCAAATGCTCCCAGTTTAAAACACAGCTGCAAAAATTATTTTCCTAGATCCTCATTTTGATCATGTCTCTCCTCTCTTTGTATCCTCCACTGCATCAAACACAGACCACTTGCCTTCACTTTCATGACCTATCCCCAACTTATCAATCATCTCTTATATACTATCGAGATGTCAGCGCCGGACTCCACTCCGCCAGTGATATCAGTCTTCGTTGCCCACTTGTCACACTTTCAAACAAGCACCTTGGTGCTTTCTCCCATGCTGCCCCTCATGCATGGGTGGATCTCCCCATAAACCTCCATAAAGCCACCTCAGCACCATGCCTAACCTTCTCGGTGCCTAGGAAATCACTGGTATTCACAAAGGCTGAGTTAGGGGAGTTGGTTCCCTATACAACGAGAGATAGGAGCCTCAAAACAGGATTTACAAAACCCAGCATGCTCAGTGGCTCCTTGCCTAAACTAGCCAATGGAAGATTCCAAGATGAGGGATGTGGGCTAAACCCTGCTCCCTCTCAGAGATATATGCCTAAACTGGGCTGCTTGGATTTTTGGCTCCCTCTCTTGGCATTAGGCACCAATGCTATTTTAGCAAGACTGGGGGGGTGGGGAGGAGGCCCTCCCTCATAACTTTTAGCTCATCTGGGTACTCATCCGGCATGTAAGAGACCCCTGGCTCAAGTCCCCCACCTCTACCTGAAGGGAGAAGGAATTTGAATCTGCTGTCTCTCAGGTCAGTGCCTGAGTTACTGGGCTATTCTGATGTGGGGCTCCTCAGTCTCCTATTAAAGCTGTTGCACTTAGCATGAATAACTTTAAAAAGTCCCTGGGGCAGGGGGACTGGATCCTAAGTCTCCCACCTTCTAGGTTAGTGCTCTAACCAGCAGGCTATATAGTCATTCTCATGCTTGTCTGCTCTCTCTGGCCCAATGTTGAAGCTCTCACTGTGGAAAAATACAAAATCTTTTGGATTTGGCCCATGCAATTTAAGGCCAGACGGGACCATTGCGGTCATCTAGTCTGACCTTGAGCATACCACAACCCATAGAATTTCACCCAGTGATTCCAGCATCTAACCCGTATCTCTGGTTCAACAAGACCATCTCTTCTAGAAAGACTTCCGGTCTTCATCGGAAGACTTCAAGTGATAGTGGATTCTCCATGTCCCTAGGTAGGTTTGTCACAGATAGGATCATCGGTCATACTCAGACAATACTCAACTGCTTAAAACTACTCCTCCTAACTCAGCTCATCAGGTGAGAACATTTCTCTTTTGTGATAAAAGAAAGAGTTACTCACCGTGTGAGGTAACGGTGAACCTTCGAGATGTGTCCCCCTATGGGTGCTCCAATGTAGGTGTATTCACATCCCTGTGCCTCAGATCAGAGATTGTAGGTAGCAGCGTCAGTTCAGCCTGCACCTGAACTCTCCCTGTCTCAGACCTGGCCTCAAGGCTATCTAGCACTGCATGGGTGAACTGCCCTCAATTCCTTCTCTACCACAGAGCCCCTTATTAAGAACTCCGAAGTAGAGGGGAGGAGAGCGGGTCGTGGAGCACCCATAAGGACACACATCTCGAAGAACCACAGTTACTGCACAAGGTGAGTAACCCTTTCTTCTTCTTCGAGTAGTGTCCCTATGGGTGCTCCACAGTCGGTGACTCTACAGTAGTTACCCCCGAGGCTTTGGAGTTGAGTCTAATATTGATGATGATATGGTGGAGCCAAACATGGCATCAGGTGCAGAGTCGTCCGTGATGGCATCATGTTCTGCAAAAGTATGAGCAGATGCCCAAGTTGCTGCTCTGCAGACTTCTGTGATGGGAACATTTTTGATGAAGGCTACAGAAGTGGAAACAGATCTCATGGAATGAAGATTGCCGGAGGCTGAAGATTGCAGGTACAATAGCAAGAGGTAATGAGGTTTGATATCCATCTGGAAAGTCTTTGTTTTGAGATTGAGGTTCCTTGAGACCTCTCTGCAATCGAAAGGAATAGTTTAGGAGATTTCCTGAAGCTTTTTGTTCTATCCGAATAGAATGCCAAAGCTCTTTTGACATCAAGTGTATGTAATATTGATTCTCTCTTGTTATGGTGAGGCTTTGGGGAAAAGATTGGAAGGTGAATACTTTGGTTTAGATGGAAGGCAGAGGATACTTGCAGGAGGAACTTTGGGTGTGGTCTCAGTGTGACCTCATCCCTAAAGAGAATTGTGAAGGGTGGGTGTGCCATTAGAACCCCTATTTTGCTGATTCTCCAAGCCGAGGTGATGGCTACTAGGAAGGCTGTTTTCATAGACAGATGCATAAGCAAGCATGTGGCTATGGGTTCAAAATGAGGCTTTTTAAGGCACTTGAGGGCCAGGTTAAGGTCCCATGTTGGTGTAGGACACCTGATTTGTGGGAAGAGGTTGCCCATACCCTTGAGGAATCTTTTTGTTGTAGGATGAGTGAAAACAGAGTAGCTATCTATCTTATGATGAAAGGTGGTTATGGCTGAGAGATGTACCTTTACTGAATGTAGAGCTAATCCTTATCCGTAGAGTGGATGTGGGGGTAACGTGTTTTGAGTCTCACCAGATTTGGAATCTTTTCCATTTCTGCATATATGTGTGAGGAGTTGTTTTTCTTCTGTGTAATAGCACCTCTTTCACATCCTCTGAACAGGACATCTCTGCTTTTGAACCATTGAGGAGCCATGCCTTGCGTCAGAGGAGCTGTAAATTGGGATGGTGGCACTGTCCAGCATTCTGAGCGAGGAAGTGAGGAAGGGACTGCAGAGTGATTGGCAGGCACATCGCTAACATGTTTGTCTTGGCCAGGTGGGAGCTAAGCGAATAACTTTTGTTCTTTCTTTTCTTTTCTTGAGCAGGACCTTCGATCTGAGAGGAATTGGAGGAAAGGCATAAAGGAGACCTGTGTTTCAGTGACAGAAGAAGGTATCTCCTGGCAAATGATGCCCAAGTCCGGCTCTGGAGCAGTGCTGGGAGCATTTCTTGTTTTCGGTTGTGGCAAATAAGTCAATTTTGGGGGCTCGTCAATGTCAAAATATGTTGTGAAGAACAACAGGGTCCATTTCCCATTCCTGTGAAAATGTCCTGCTGAGGGTGTCCGCTGTGGTATTCTGCACACTGTGCTTCATTTGCATGATTTGCTGTAGGTTACCCAACAGGTTTATCGGATCTTAAATTTAAAGCCATAAGAATAATGCAGACTCCCAAAGCGCAATGTCTGAATGTGTCAATTATTTCATAGATACCAACCCCCTTGCCTTTCTGCAGGAGGGGTGAATGTTACTCTGTTATGTCACCTGTTACTATTTCAAAAAAGGAATGTCTACTATTCCGTCCCCTGCCAGCCACCCTTCCCACCCCCCACAAATGGAGGAAGTCCAGAAACAGAAATTTTTTCTGGAATACAAACTAATGAAAAATTGAACTCCTTCCCCATTCTCCCCAATGCTTTATGTATTTCTCAATAAAGAGTATATTAATGGATATAATTTTTTTAAATAAATTTTATCTCGAGGGTAATCAAACATACTCCCTGCTACACTACTCTATCTACCGGAAGACTGGAGTGATCTCTGCTGTTTACCATGCAGATCTAGGAACACTTTTTATTTTTCACTTAGCAGCCATTTTGACTGAACAGATCCTTACGGAATTGTAATTTTTTAACTCTTTTTAATCTGGAATCAAATATTTCTGGTCCTCCTCCCAGAATGCTGGGGTGTGTGTGCGCGTGTGTTCTCTTTTTTAAATACCAATGTGAAGCATTCATTGAAAAGACTTGGTTTCGCTCTTGATTACAAAAATGTGTGTGTAGTTTTTGGTAATGGAATTGTTGAATAGGCTAAAAGATCTCGGTGCTGAAAGGAGCAGTTTGCATTCTACACGTCACTGAGGAAAATGTGGAGTACATTTTGTGCCATCAAGCTTTAGGCTTGAACAAATTCTTTTGGAAAGATAAAGCATGTGATCCTCAGAGCATGTCCACATTTATTCTTTTTAAATGTCTGTATTGGTCTGGGGTTTCAACAGCCCACTTGTTGGCATTTACTGTTCTTGGTGCTAGAAAATTTTTTAATAGGCTTACAAGTCATAGCATTCCAAAGTTATTAATTTTGTAAAGATAAAGGTTATAGGAACATCCTGTATTTCTTTGGTTTTCCTTGATTTAACACCTCCGTGCTTTGATATCACTTTCAATTAGAGATGTCCTGCATCTGGCTGTTACTATATTCACTGCTATCAAGCACAAACTAATAGGGGCAAATCCACCCCCGCCTCTTTGCTGGCAAAGGGTCCCCAGGCAGTGGAACCGCTTACTATACTTGCCTGGAAGGGTGCAGGGCAGCATGTATTGTGGTAATCCCATTCAGGGATTAGCACCCATTGTGCTAGGCACTCTACCCCAAAGAGCTTACATCCTTAAATATACGGTGAGAGATAACAAAGAGGGAGATTGTGATTAGTGTCCTAAGCAGTGATGACAGCACACCAACTGCTTTGTTAAATATTTATATTATTTATTATTATGATTGTACCCAGAGGTTCCAATCAGGCCGCGAGCAACATTGTGCTGGTTCCTGTAGGCACGCAAAACAAGACCATCTCAATCCACAGAGGAAGGTCAGGGGATGGGGATACACCATAAGAGCAAATGAATCTGATGAAAAATTGTCCCAGCTTTGTTAGTTACCTGCGTTGTAGGTTTTTGGGGGGAGGATGGGCAGGGGGGAGGGAGGTAATAGAGGTGGAGAGGGAAGAACCGTCACAGCTTGTCACCTGCCTAGCCATGATCATCAGGTTAGATTTTGGTAGGCGTTGTGGCAGAGTCTTAAGGAGAGGCTTAAGGAAGTGGCTGTTTAGATTTTGTCTTCTTTTACCAGGGAGTTTCCCCATTCCTGCCTTTAGTATCTTTGCTTCTTCCTCTCCAGAAGAGTAAAAGACCTCTCAGGAAGAACTAGACTGTCACAGCTGATGTCCATCAGTGACTCCCATGGACAGATGTTGAAAATGCATGAAATGTCCTTTTCATTGCCAAACAATGAAATAAACATTTCCGTTCCATATTAAACTGTTCAGAGCCAACAATCATGCACTGATTTGCGAGAAATGCCAATGCTAAATTAGAAACAGAGGGACAATGAAATTAAAGCAGCCAGCAAAGGCCTCAAACATGGGCAAGCTCTTGGGATTGACAGAGCTCATGGGGAGGGTGGGTGGAGAGAGAGCAAAGGCTGGATTTTACAGAGGTTAGGTAAGAAAATGCAGCACGATTTAGAAATAGTACTACAGATGCTCTGAACCTAGACTACTTATCACTAGGACCACTCTATGCAAGGCTATGTATTTAATCGAGTGTGGCGTGTTTTTGGTTTTAGCTCTTGGGTATGAGATTAAGACCAGTGTGTCACTGCCTATAAGGTTATTTTCTGGTATTGAAAAGCTCCTATTTGCTGATAAGGAAACAGAAATAATTTGTGTAAGTGGTGGTAAAAGTCTTGAAATAAGTAAATATATTTTAGAATTCAGCTACTATTCCCCCTGAACAGACTTTATTTCTTGGTCTCAGTAGTAAAAAGAAATAAAATTTGTGTTTTTGTTTAAAGTGCTTCCTGTGACATTGTCTGACTTTTAGATGTGGATATTGATTTTTCTGAGATTGAAAAACAACAGTGTAGGGCTTGATGTAGCACGGTTTGCAATGTGGCAGAGGCTACACTCTGCCCTTCAGCACAGCAAATTAAGGGCACAAGCCAGCCTTTAAAGTTGAATTTGGGAGTTTTCTGGTTCGCAGACATTCCCCTGTGATTGTAATACACTTAGTCATGGTAATTTTAGCTCTATACCTATACAAACAGGAACATTTTCAAACTGCTTTTTAGTTGAAAAACAAGAACAAAGCAAAGCAAAACCTTCTGAGTAACTATTGGCCTACTGACATATTTAGGCCAGATTCCCAGCTGGTATAAATCAGTGTAGCTGAATTGACTTCAAGGAACTATGCCAGTTTACACCAGCTAAGGATTTGGCCCATAATATATTTATGCAGAGCATTGACTCACTGAAAGTGACATGCAGTGCAGTCAGGATCAATGATATTTCTCATTCCACTTACCCTTTTAAAGCAAAGTCCAATCATGCACCCATTGGGCAGTTAGGGTGCACTTTTCTAGATGTGCATTGAGCATCTAATGCACTGAAGTAAATATCAATAGTCCTGATCTGGACAAAGTGTTCACTAATGACCTGTTGCTGCAGTTTTAACAGGGGAAACAGAAAATATGAATATTTAGTAAAATATAAAACCATTGGCTTTAAAAATCAAGCATACCTGGTGAAAGATTAGTAAATTTAAAGAACAATGACAACCTCACCTTCATGTTTTATCTGTAGGGCCCTACCAAATTCACGGTCCATTTTGGCCAATTTCATGGTCATAGGATTTTAAAAATCGTAAATTTCATGATTTCAGCTATTTAAATCTGAAATTTCAGAGTGTTGCAATTGTAGGGGTCCTGACCCAAAAAGGAGTTGGGGGGGGGGGGGTTCGCGGTACTGCTACACTTACTTCTGCGCTGCTGGTGCTGCCTTCAGAGCTGGGCAGCTGGAGAGCGGCAGCTGCTGGCTGGGAGCCCAGCTCTGAAGGCAAAGCCGTCACCACCAGCAGCAAGAAGTAAGGATGGCATGCTATGGTATTGCCACCCTTACTTCTGCACTGCTGCTGGCAGGGCGCTGCCTTCAGAAATGGGCACCTGACCAACAGCCACTGCTCTCTGGCCGCCCAGTTCTGAAGGCAGCAGCGCAAAAGTAAGGGTGGCATGGTATGGTATTGCCAACCTTACTTCTGCGCTGTTGCTGGCGGGATGCCACCTTCAGGGCTGGATGTCTGGCCAACAGCCGCTGCTCTCCGGCCACCCAGCTCTGAAGTCGGTGCAGAAGTAAGGGTGGCAATACCGCAATCCCCTAAAATAATCTTGACCCCCCCCTGCAACTCCCTTTTGGGTCAGGACCCCCAATTTGAGAAACGCTGGTCTCCCCCATAAAATCTGTATAGTAAAGGGTAAAAGACCAGATTTCATGGGGGGGGGGGGAGGGAGACCAGATTTCATAGTCCATGAAGCGTTTTATAGGGCCCTATCTGACTAGAAAACAGTCTCTACTATCAGATTAGATCAATTTGAGCCTACCTTAAAAATGTAAATTCTGTCAAAATCCCATTAGCCAAATTACCATTTTACTTCAAGAATCCTAATTTGCAATTTGTGTTGCAGTGGGCCTAAAATGGCAGCAAATACTTAACACTTGATGTAGCGCTTTCCATCTGCAGATATATCAGTGTTTCTTACAGAAGAGTATCATTAGTCCAATTTTACAGATGGACAATCTGAGGGGCAGAGACACAAAATGACTTGCTTGAGGTCACACCACCTCAGTGGCAGAACCAGGAACAGAGATCAGGTAGCTTGAGTCCCAGTGCAAAGCTAAAAGAAACAATTTCTTACTGCAACTGTGGCTCTTTGAGTCTCTGCACATCCAGTGTGCTGGAGTCAGAGACTTTTGCTTCACAGTAACGTAGAGAGGTGGTGCTCATGCCTTGTGGCTGTGGTCCTTCCCTTGGCTATATGAATTGGTGCCACCCTGACCCCTCTCAGTTCCATCACACCAAATGCCCATGACAAGCGACTCCTATACAGAGGGGACAAAGGGTGGGTCATGGAATATACGTCTGCATCACATCTCGAAGAACCACAGTTACCGTAAGTAACTGTTTGTCTCAGTAAGTAGGTGTTTGTCTCTGTCTGAGGGATTGGAACAAATGCGGCTGTATCTGGATTTCAACAATTCCCACCCTACCATCAACCTCAACCTGGACCAGTCCACACAAGAAATACACTTCCTGGACACTACAGTGCAAATAAGTGATGGTCACATAAACACCACCTTATAGCGGAAACCTACTGACCACTATACTTACCTACATGCCTCCAGCTTCCATCCAGGATACATCAGATGATTCATTGTCTACAGCCAAGCCCTAAGATACAGCCGCATTTGCTTCAATCCCTCAGACAGAGACAAACACCTACGAGATCTTTATCAAGCATTCTTAAAACTACAATACCCACCTGGGGAAGTGAGGAAACAGATTGACAGAGAGAGATGAGTACCCAGAAGTCACCTACTACAGGACAGGCCCAACAAGGAAAATAACAGAACACCACTGGCCATCATGTTCAGCTCCCAGCTAAAACCTCTCCAGCACATCATCAACGATCTACAACCTATCCTGGAAAATGATCCCTCACTCTAACAGACCTTGGGAGGCAGGCCAGTCCTCGCTTACAGACAGCCCCCCCAACCTGAAGCAAATACTCATCAGCACCACACCACAGAAACACTAACCCAGGAACCAATCCCTGTAACAAACCCTGTTGCTTACTCTGTCCCCATATCTACTCTAACGACACCATCAGAGCACCCAACCACATGAGCCACACCATCAGGGACTCATTCACCTGCACATCTACTAATGTGATATATGCCATCATGGGCCAGCAATGCCCCTCTGCCATGTACATTGGCCAAACCAGAGAGTCTCTATGTAAAAGAATAAATGGACACAAATCAGACATCAGGAATGGTAACATACAAAAGCCAGTCGGAGAACACTTCAATCTCCCTCGACATTCACTAACAGATTTAAAAGTAGCCATCCTTCAACAAAAAAACTTCACAGACAGACTTCAAAGAAAAACTGCAGAGCTACAATTGATTTGCAAATTTAACACCATTAATTTGGGCTTGAATGGGGACTGGGAGTGGCTGGCTCATTACAAAAGCAATTTTCCCTCTCTTGGTATTAACACCACCTCATCAATTATTGTGAGTGGACCACATCCACCCTGACTGAATTGGCCTTGTTAACACTGGTTCTCCACTTGTAAGGTAACTCCCTTCTTTTCTCTTCAGTATATTTATGCCTGCATCTGTAATTTTCACTCCATGCATCTGAAGAAGTGGGTTGTTTTTTACCCACGAAAGCTTATGCCCAAACAAATCTGTCAGTCTTTAAGGTGTCACCAAACTCCTCGTTGTTTTTGTGGATACAGTCTAACACGGCTACCCCTCTGATAATTGATGGTACAGGGTTTTTGACCTCCCTACTCGGTACCGGGGAAGGGTCAGAAGTACCCGCGCTATCCCATGTGACACCACCGGCTCTGTGCCAGTCCACGCTTTTCCTGGGAGAGGCAGAAGAGCCACCCCAAGACTTGGAGCAGTCTCGATTCGTCTTATGAGACCTTCCCTTGGTGTTGGCAGGGAACTGCTCCTCCGTCTCTTCGGTGAGACGCATGCTCCAGAACAGGAGGCAGCAGCCCGAGGACGATCTTCGGCCTGATCCAGTACTGAGGCGTTCACGGCCTGTTCGAGCAGGTGCTGCCTGAGGCAAAGGTCCCAAGCTACTTGAGTCCTTTTCTTGAACTGTCTGCAGATCGAACAATGCACCGCCTGATATAGCCAAGGGATAAGCCACAGCCACAAGGCATGAGCACTGCCCCTCTTCAGATACTGCTAGGCAAAATCTCTGGCTCCAGCCTGCTGGGCGTGCACACACCTAAGTGGAATACACGTCAGCATCTACTCGAAGCAGAATGATTATTAGTGGTGGGTCTACTGAAAATAGAAATTTTAATAATAGAAATGCTGAAGGACACTGTGCTGCCCCATTGTCAGAACTTGTTCAGAATCCTTTGAACTCGGTCTGAAGTCTTATGTCTGGTCTCCATTTAAAGCTTAGGCTGACATAGTTATGGCTTGCAGGGGATCTGAAAAATCGACACTGACCTTAGATACACAGCTAGGTCAATGGAAGAATGCTTCTGTCAACCTAGCTACTGTCACTTAGGCAGGTGGAGTTCCTATAGCAATGAAAAAGCCTTAAGCTGCAGTCCTGCTCTGAAGAGTGACTGTGAAAATGACACCTTACTCAACAGACTTGCTGCTTGTGTATATTCAGAGCCAGAGCTGCTGACATGAGTGATAAAAATACGCTTGTACTGCTTTTTATTCCTGTTAGCCCTGCAGCACCAACACAGCTGCAAAAGAGAGCTGGATTCTTTTCCTTCTTATGTGTCATCAACAGGATTGTTTACTAAGCTTCAATTAAATTCCCCGAGAAAATCTATTGAAGGCAATAGAGGATCACTGTGCACATGGCTTGAAGACAATGGGGTTGCATAGGTGTCACTAATTTAGCTCCAGAAGTTTTATAACAGGTGATGAGATGCAAAAAGAAAAAAAACTCTGACCAAATGATTCTTAAGTATTTATCCAGTGTGGAACAGTCACTGGATCAGAAAAAGGATTCTGTAGTCTAGTGGTTAAGCATCCAGCTGCAAGACCTCTCTTCAAATCCTCCCCCTTGCCTGGGGTCTCCCACGTCCAAGATGACTGCTCTAGTCACTGGGCTAAAAGTTAAAGGTGGGCACCACCTTCTTTCCCCATCCCTCTCTGTTTTGTGTTTAGTGATGCAGGCACCTAACTCACTCCTGCAAGAACAACTTAGGCCCCTAATCGGCCTGACTACAGACAGCAGGTTGTTTGTGGATTGCTAAGCAGAGACAGGTGCTCCCCCGCAGCCCAGATTTAGGTGCCTAACTCTGTGAGGGCTTAGCACACACTTGTCATCAGCACCTCCCATTGACTACCTTAGGGAGCTCCCGGACTGGCATGCTGGCTTCTGTGGATTGCATTCTAAGGTGCCTATCTTTCCCCATTCATTGTATAGGGAGCCTAGGTGCCTAACGCAGGCGCTGTGGATTGCATTGTTGTTCCCGTGACTTTTTCTAGGCACCTAAAAATTAGGCATTGTGACAGTGTTGCAATGCTTAAGTGAAGAGCCTAAGGTTACACAAGAACTCTGGGGCAGAGTAGGGAACTGACCATGCCCCAGACTAGTGCCCTAACCACTGGCCATCCTTTTCAATCAAGCACTGGCATATTAACCTGGGGTGTTATTAACGGATTACTATTCAGACATTAAATAGACTTTTAAAATGCCTGTAGCTAGATCAAATCAAAGTCAGTTTTCACCAGGTCACCAAAAAGTACATCCAATCTCGTTATCTTCCAACACCAAAAACCTTCTATTGCCTCTTGCTGAGACACTGGAGATATTCTTAGAAAATCTTAGGCAATCATATTTCTAGATTTTTTTTTTTTTTTTTTTTTGCTACATGCTCCAGGTACAATTTTCTAATCTATGAGCTTTTGAAATATACCAATAGCAAAAATTCTTAAAAAAAAAAAAAAGTCAGATGTAATTCATTTGTTTTACAGTGCCTTTAAGTAGAATTTTTTTTTAGCATGATAAACAAGGACACAAGCAACAGTTTCTACTTTACTGAAAATTAAAGCTACTGTTATTTTAACAGTACGGGCAGTCCTCAACTTTGACATTCGCCTTATCATGAATGGCACTTACGACATTTCTGAATTGACACCCTGATTTGACTTACGATATTGGTTTCGACTTTACGACGCTTGGTCCCACAATGGAGTGGATTGCGGATCCAACGTTTCGGCTTACGACGCAATTTTCAGGAACCAATTGTATTGTAAGTCCAAGGACTGCCTGTATTCATTAAATTTCCAATTCTTGCATTGGATCGTAAGCTGTTACTAAAAATACATATAGTATTCGTGGTACTATATGTTACATGTTCTTCATTAACTGAAGTATTACCAGCAGTCTTTCTGTGCCTTAAGATACACTCCATCATTTCGCTTAATTATTCCTGATGTTTTCATAGCTTGCCTCATATAGTGTAGGATCAAGAGCTGAAAATCTTTGCACAAAAATAACTTAACACAGCCTCTCTCAACCCAAACAGCTTATGCGTTACAAATTTTCAATTGATGTTTTATAATAGTGTAATAATTATTACAAGTTAAACAGGGTAAGACACTTTAATAGTTTTCTCTATGCATCATTCCTTGTTTATGAAAATGATAACTAGATTACTTATGCTCATAGTAAATACAAATTCTGTGTTTTAAAAAGGCTGGTAAAAATTTTTTTTTCAAAATTGAGTTACACAAAGCAGATTGTCACTTTTTTTATCCAACATATATTCACTTGAAATACAAAATGAAAATACCAGAAGACAGATAATAGGCAGATTTGGCCACATGAGTAATTCAGAGCTAATTTATAGTAAAGAATGCCAAAACCAACTTGTCCCATGTGGCCAGAAAACTGCAGGGGAAAAAAAAGAAAAGAAAATGAATCTGAGCAAGAACTGTAACTCCCTGTTTGATCTTGGCTGCAAGCTGTAAATGAGCAAAGAAAAAGCAGTTTCTATCATTCAGGCTTAAGATCAAAACAAGGCAGCATAGTTTAAAGCTTTATTTAATCAAAAATTGGCATGTGCAGTCAAGGAATGAATTGAATAGTAAGTGGGACACTTATCTGCATCTTTGCTTAAGATGGTGTTAGAAACTTTATTATTTATAAACTGTCTTGTTTTCT
Source organism: Emys orbicularis (assembly GCF_028017835.1). NCBI lineage: Eukaryota > Metazoa > Chordata > Testudines > Emydidae > Emys > Emys orbicularis. Next base: position 206,359,101 of record NC_088685.1, on the reverse strand, counting down.
GTGGAACAGTCAGGTGCAACCATACAAAAGACCTCTTATTTCCTAAGTTAGTCTGTGATTCCTTTTGAAGTCTTCCCTTAATAAGTCCAGGTTGAATTTTTAAGCGTTTGCTATATGAACTAGTTCTATGCATTGAAAATTCTCTTGCAGCAATTTAAAGAGCCTGATAGCGTGTATCATATATGGCAAAAAGATCTTCTGAACAAAATATGAAAGTAAGAAGTGGGTCAACATGTCTGCTAACAAGTCTTTTTTTTTTTAAGTATGAAGTTAAAAATGAGTAACACAGTAGTTTTATTTGACTGTGTAAAGCATATGGTGAAGCTGCAGAAATTCTATTTGATATGTATGCTCCTTGTTGAGCAACTCAATTTAATTTTCCCTACTAATCTGAATGGAGCTATCAAACATTCCACTTTTACATAATATGCGGGGGTACGTCAGACAATGTCATTTAACTTCAGTTTTTCCTTATATTTAAAGGCACATTCAAGCTTACTGGAAGGACATGACTTAACTCGTCCTATTTTGCAATGTAATTCTTTCACCTACAAAAGATTTGGGTAAAGTACATGAGACCTGCCTTCTGTAGTGGGCTCTGCAACAGGCTTCATAAGTCACTTGGACAAGTCACAATCTTTCTATGCCTCGGTCTTTTTCTATAATATGAGGATTACATTGCGACCTCACTGGAGTGTTGCGAGGATAAACTCACGTTTCTAAAGCATTTTGAAATGCTTGGCTAGAAGGCACACAATGGATGCACACTCTAAGGTGCCACAAGGTCTCCTCCTTGTTTTTCCTGATACAGACTAACACAGCTACCCTTCTGAAACCTGACACGCAAAATAGTAGTCTTTCTTTCAAATGAACTTTTTTTTTTTTTTTAAAGTATGTATTTCCACTATAACAAAATGGCAGCAGAGCAGCCGCATTTAACCTATACAGCAAAATAGCTTGATTCAAGATTGTGAGAACTGAATGAGGTAGTTTGAGTGCCTGGATTAGGCCCATAAAGAGTTGGTTTCCTTTGTCTCCGTGTTACTTTCAGTTTTGAAGAATGATGTTAAAATTGCAGTCAGGAAAGTTTTGTGCTGGTTGTAACAACACTGTATATACACATCTACCCTGATATAACGCGACCCGATATAACATGAATTTGGATATAATGCGGTAAAGCAGTGCTCCGAGGGGGCACTCTGGCGGATCAAAGCAAGTTCGATATAACGCGGTTTCACCTATAACGCAGTAAGATTTTTTGGCTCCCGAGGACAGCGTTATATCGGGGTAGAGGTGTAGCAGCACTTTAAAAAAAGAAAAGAAAGAGGGGGGATCGGTGTTGGGAGGCAGTTGGAAGGTAGAGTCAGCATGAGATATTCTAGAAAAATAGATTCTGGGTGTGATGGGTTCCCCCCGGGGTGCCACCTGGAACGGGGGTACCACTGAGCCACACTGACCCACCAGCCTGGGCTCCCTTTACACTCTACTGCTGTGAGCAGCCTGCCAAACCCTCTCCCAGACTCCAGCACACATCTAGGTAGGGACATACCCAGCTGCAGTACAGACAGATGTAATCAGCTCTGCATGGGGAGGCTACAGTGAAGGAACTGCCCAGCTACTCAAGTGCACACCTCCCTCTGGAGTGTAAACCCCAAATTATACCAGCTTGCACTGCACACAGAGATGTGTACAGCGTAAGCTCATGAAATTTGCCCCCTCTTTGTGTGGAGAAGGATATGCAATAGCTTTCTGCCCCAAGTTATGATTCCCACACACTGGTTTTAGACAAAGGAAAAATAAGTTTATTAACTACAACAGATAGATTTTACGTGATTATAAGGGATAGCAAACAGATCAAAGCAGATTACCTAGCAAACAAACAAAACACACAAACTAAGCTTAATATACTAAAGAGATTGGAAATGAGTAGCAAATTCTCACCCTAAATGATGATTCAAGCAGGCTGCAGAGATTCTTAAGGGGCTATCTGCACTTGTTTACAGCTTAAAAACCCCAGGTGTTCCTTTCACAGGCTAAAAATCCCTTTAGCCTGGTTCCAGCACTTCTCCCCAGTTCAGTCCTTGTTCCTCAGGTGTTTCCAAGAGTCTCTTTGGGGCAGGGAATCAGTGAAGAATCAAGATGTCACTCCCCTGCCTTAAATAGCTTTTGCATATGGCAGGAACCCTTTGTCTCAAAGCCTGGTTCCCACGCCAGTCAGTGGAAAAACGCTGATATTCCAAGATGGAATGCAGTACCAGGTGAGCTGGTTACATGTCCCTGCAGTGCCATAGCAACCATTGCTCGGAGGCCGTTTGTAGCATCTTCATCTTCCCAGGATGAAGGAGTGGGAAATAAGCTCCTTCTAAGACCTATTGTTTTTTCCCTAATGGTTCATAAACTTGAATGGGCCCTTCCCAGTCAGCCATCTAGACTGACAGTCTTTTGCCTAGTGGGCGTTCCCCAGGTGTAAACATATTTGTGATACAGATACATAGTCAATATTCCTAACTTCAGATACAAAAATGATACATGCATACAAACAGGATAATTATATTAATAAATCATAACCTTTCCAATGATCTCACATGACCGATCTAGCATAAAATACATCAGAATTATGCCATAATCATATCATAATATCACTGTGTAGAATATGGGGTACAGTGTCACACTGGGGATTTACATTTTTTAGAGTGTTTAGCAGGATTGTTTGGCTCCATGCTGCTTCCAGAGGGAATCTCTTTTGCAAGGGACAGGTACATTTTATTTAGATATTTCAGAATTCCTTAAACAGAAAAAGGCCAATTTCTCCACATGAATAAAGCAAAGTTATTTTATGGTACTATATTCATTTCTTGTACAGATCTCCTCCTCCCTAACAAAGGGTACCCTTCACAGAAATAGCTGCAGAAGGGGGAAGAATTAAAAAATTAAAAACCACACAGGATTATGTTTGTTTCTCTAGTTCAGCCATCCTGGGTGAGAGAGGGTTTGTGATGCTGCAGCGGTGGGAGCAGTGGCCTGTAGAGATCAGTGAGAATCACTCCCTAGTCTTGTAGATCTCCAAACACAACTACTGTGCTCTGCTAGTACTTCCCTCCCCATTGGCTGACCAGCTTCTGAACCATGCTCCTGTTGCCTCTTCACTGTAGCTGCATATTCTGACATCTCCCGGGGAGTAGCATTACCATGAAGTTGGGGTTTAATCTCAGAGTGAAGGATTAAAAGAAACTCTGGGGGGAAGGGCGGGGGGAGATCTTTAGGTACTGCAAACTGTCATAGCTTTCTGGAGTTCTGATTGTTTTATACAAGCTGAGGATCTGCCCCATGATGTGGAACTGCTACTCCCCATTTCCATGTGTATCTGCTAATTTCTATGCACCTTTTTATCTTCCATCCATATAAACAGAGATAAATATGTACCTCAGTCGTTAAATTAGTTCAATGCACAAATAAACTGGAATTCGCTGGTCCAGGATCACCATGTTCCCAGATTATACTAGGATGCTACTTTAACCAACAAAGCTTTTCCTAGAAAGTATTGAATGGACAAGATTTCTCATCTAAAACTCCAGAATAGTCTTCTGTTTTTGCAGATAATAAAACTACAACAAAAGTCCTGAAAACAAGTCATGGTGAAAGTCAGAAACTTCAAAAACATGTTTATGATGACAAAAGAAATATTTATGAAAATAAATGAGAAGATGGCATATAACTGAAGAACATATTGAAAGAGCTGCACTAAATCCTAACCATGTGAATCCCATTATTATTAAGAGCTGCACAGCTAAAACCCGCAACAACTTTGAAAGTTTACTGATGGGTTAGAACAAATAAATACACTAATCAGGGTTCCAAGTATTAAGTTTTATATAGGAAATCAAAATGATACAATGGATTGTTAAATTGGTGACCTGCCTGTCTCTATATCGTATATAGCACACTTAATAAACAGAAGCAAAGTATTGTTTAGTCCATATTTCATATTCATAACATTTTTCTATAATAGATATGCCTCACTGTACCAAACCAATTGCACAACATAGGTGTAATAGAGTTTTTTACTGGATTGTAATAATGACTCTGCTAAGTAACAAGTACAAAGGCAACCTTCTGTTCATTATCTAACTGAAATAAAATAATAGACACTGACTATCATAGAACAATCAAACTTTGTGCCACTAATTGTGCTTGAAAATATCTGGCATCTATGCAATCCCAGCACACATGCCTAAAAGTACCAACTCCTGAGTTAGTCAGCTGTGATGTTTTCATATTTGCTTTTTTGTATAATCTTTTATGTATTATATAACACCTACTGGTGTTTTTATGCGGGGGGCAAACTATGAGCAGGGTGGTCAAACAGGTGGAGGCAGAGTAAGGAGGTGGCAGATAGGCAAAATCAGGGACAGAGGATAGGAGCTGGGGTTAAAAAAGGGATAGAGGCACTGCTAGAGAGTGATGGAGGGGGACAACTGCAGATTAAATAGAGGTAGAGAATATAAAATGGAGTGAGCAATTTGCAGTGTTTGCTGAAATAGGATGTAGGTGGCAGAAGGGCTCCTCCCCCTCTCCCCACAAGCCGAACAGCACATCTCAGCACCCACTTCTCAGGGCCAGCAGGGAGAGTAAGGAGTGGGGTGGGGGAGACATGGGGTAGTAAGGGCTATAAACTCCACTGAGAACTATATTTTTGTTAGTTCTCAGTAGAGTGTGTAGCCTTTTCAGTACAAAGAAAATGCAGCAGGGGTCCCATACAACATTCCCTCTACATTTGTTACAGAAATTGAAATGTATGAAGTGAATGAGGTGGGAAGAAAAGGGGTAGCCTCATGATCAAGGCAGTTGAAAGTTGCCGTTGGGCACTGGATTCTATCCCTGCCTCAGCCACAAGAGTTTCTATATGATGTTGGGCAAATCACTTAAACCAAGCTTTTCAAAGATGGTCATAAATTGTGTATTTTCTTGGTGCCTAATTTGGGACCCTGTAGTCTGATTTGCAGAAGTGCTGAGCACTTTCAGCTGCAAGTGAAGTTAATGGAAGCTGTGCTTTTAACATATGAAGTGCTAAAACATGCTAAATATTTTGAAAAATCAGGTCTTAAGCATCTCAAATTGGACACCCAAAATTATTGGAAACCTTTTACCTTAATCTTCCTGTGTCTCTGTTCCCTCTCTATAAAATGGGGATACCAGCTCCTCATCTCACAAGAGTATTACGAGAATAAATTAATGTTTATGAAGCACTCAGATACTACAGAGAAGAGAGCCATACAAAAGCTCATGAAGAAATTAATAATTCTGTCTTCAGAGCATGGTTTGAATAGTACGAAGTAAATAAAATGGGGTCACATGAGAATATAACAAAATATTGAATAGCTGCTCACTCAGTCAGCACTGGCCATTCTGTGGACTGAATGAGTAAGGGGTCTTGTGGAAAAAGTACAATGTGATTAGATAATTAAAGACTGAATCATACTGCATACACACAAGGAGGCTGTATTAAGGTTGCACAGGCAACCTTAATTCTGGCACTTCCTAACTTTTGAGTGCTTTATTTTGCAACCTTCCTCTTCCTTTAATGTAGTTTTGTGTGTGTGTGTGTAGTAACACATATTTGCATATATTGTTTGAATGGATAGAATACATTATAGTCTGAATTCTCAATCATGTGTTACTAAGATTTGGTTATGTCTGAGGGCTGGTCTACACGGGGTGTGTGTGTGTGAGGGGATCGATCCAAGATATGCAACTTCAGCTACGCGAATAGCGTAGCTGAAGTCGAAGTATCTTGGATCGAATTACCTGGGGTCCACACGGCGCGGGATCGACGGCCGCGGCTTCCCCGTCGACTGCGCTACCGCCGCTCGCTCTGGTGGAGTTCCGGAGTCGACGGTGAGCACGTTCGGGGATCGATATATCGCGTCTCAACGAGACGCGATATATCGATCCCGGATAAATTGATTGCTACCCGCCGATACGACGGGTAGTGAAGACGTACCCTGAGCGCACACTAGACTATTAATGTTTAGTTTTTCTAACAAAATGTTAAATATAATTGCAAATGTCTATAACAACTGAAGTGGAGTAGGAATCAGACAAGTAGCTTAATGAGCAACTATGCTTGACATTAAAATTCTGTTTATAGACTCTGTTCCTGCATAGTAGCCTCTTAGTATATTATTTATGCTGCTTTTGAACTTTTTCAAATAAATATGAAGTTCAAAATAATGGAGATGAAAACTAAACTAATTTTGATCTTCAACTATATATGACAAATCCAAAATCAGATTGGCTGTCTCCACTGCCACTTGCAGACCACTACATTTTGCAGTAAAACAGTCCAGTACAAGATGGTCAGTGGAGTTTATAGAAGGCTCATTAGAGCAGCTTTGTGGAGCAAAAGGGATACATTGGCTTCGTAAAACTGTCCAATTGAGATTCCGCTGGTTATTGTAAATCCCACAACCACACTTCAAAACTAAATCTGACCAGTTACAATCACAGGGAAAACCTGACTGAATAGACCAAAAATGTCCATAAACCATATCAGTAAGAATTTCACCATCATCGTGCTCCAGGCAGCAAGCTACACACTCCAGCGAGCGGCAAAAGGCATCAGCAACCAACTGGTATTGTGTCCGAGAACAATCTATAGCTTTCAAAACATTAGTAGGAAGGGTAAAACTCTAAAAAGATAAAATAATAAAAATCATTAGACAACTGTAAATATGTGTACTTTGCACAAACTGGAAAACAAACTAGTAAACATCTTATTTATTATTGAGCACACACAAAATAGTCTCCTACCAAACTACTGGATAACAGCTTTGCTGTTTTTAATAAAAGCAATTTCCCCTCTGTTGGTATTAACACCTCCTCATCAATTATTGGGAGTGGACTACATCCACCCTGACTAAATTGGTCTTCAACATTGGTTCTCCACTTGTAAGGTAACTCCCTTCTCTTCATGTGCCAATATATATTTATGCCTGTTTTTGTAATTGTCACTCCACACATCTGAAGAAGTGGCTTTTATACCCATGAAAGCTTATGCCCAAATAAATCTGTTAGTCTTTAAGGCGCCACCGGACTCCTTGTTGTTTTTATTTTTAACAAGTAGTCCAAGTTAACATTTTTAACTGAGGAAAAATTATTAATGTGATGGCACAATTCAAATATCAAAGGTTTCCCACAAGTAAAATCAAAGCCAAAAAAGTCTTATCCTTATTAGCATTCAAGACAAAATAATTCTATACACTTCTTGTTTTCAATTAAATATTCTAGGAATAAAATGAATGAACTTTTGCTATGGTAAATGGAAATCCGAAGAGCTGTTAAAGAATACAAATGCAGTATTTCTTATGCAATAAGTCCTGAGGCAGATATTTATCAGCACATTAAAATCTCATACAGTTTCATTTTATATTAGTCATTCTTTGGAGAATAAAATGCAACACTTAATGTCAACTGAATCTGCTAAGGACAAGTGAGATGTTTCAACTCTGTTCGTAATCCCATATAAACTAAATTCCTTGTAATCTTAAGTGAATTAAGCAGCTTTAAATATCCTCTCAAGGCCTTACATACCTTGTGTCTTATGTATGAGGCCAAATGAGTTTCTGTACAGCCACCTCCTAACAGTGCCAATGGTTGCTTGATTGTTAGTTGTAAGACATGTTCTGCAGTTTGACACGCAAGCTGAAGAGCAAGAAAAATTTGTCATTGCATATATCACTAAAGCAGAAAAAAAAATCTTGTTTTAAAAAGGTTTAAAAATTTTACTTTTTAGGATATACTTTTAAAGTGCAGTTCTTCTCTAAGAAGTGTAAATGTACAGATGGCACTTGCTTACTCACAGATCTGCTCTGGGTGATTTCAGTATCATAGCTGCTTAGAGTGAACAAACAAGCTTTTGGTATTCACGCTCTTAACATTACAGATCACAGCCAAGAGCGCTGGGTTCTGTTCCTCATTTTGCATAATCAAAATTATTTACTAAGTTTCAATCAGTTACAAACATGGAGCCCCATGTCAGCATAGAACTACACTTTAACTATCTAAATTACTCAAGTGTGAGTGTTGCCAAGTGAAGGGTCAGCAGTGACCCTGAAACTTTCCTCACACAACTGAGAAAAAGTGAAATAACATCCTCCATTTCTTTCCACAGGGGTGGCCTCTAAAAAGGGGGAGAAATAACTATGTGCAAAATGGTGTGGAAAAAATTCTTTGTTTCTGAGATGGGCTGGTGATCAAGGAAAAGTCTTCTGGTTATAGTGACTGAAACGGTTAATAAACCTTTCCTCACACAATCCTCTCCCAACCTTCTCCCTCCAGAAGAGTATGCATTTTTATTAGATATTTTGAAAAACTTTGCCTACCTTCAGCTCATCCCATGCCATTTCACTTCTGTTACAGAGTATCAAGCTGCAGACAAGTGTGTCATTAGGAATTAGATGCAAGAAATGTTTTGAAACAAAACTCTCAGTGCGCAAGTCCTTCAGACTGCCATAACAAGTAGGAGATACAGAATGTAGGGCAGCAATGGGCTGTGAACCTGTACAATTAAGAAAAAGCAAAGAACAGCATCTATTATCTTATCAGAATAGCTGTCTACTGTGTTTTGTAGAACATGGACTGAAAGGTTGTTTTGTTTATATTTTAAAGTTACAAATGCTTTTCAAGACATATACATGTAAATTTTCAAACAATGATGGAAGTCATGCAGACACAAACCAGTACAGTGCTTTGAAAATATAGCTTCTGGTACTAGTTCATTGTAAAAGTAGGAATTTTATTATTTAGATTAGGCAATTTAAAAAGTTTGCATCGGTAAGCAATGTTTACCATGGGACTCTAGCCCTGAGTGCTGTAAGCAGCATCCATGTGTCAGCTGTAGAGCTGGCCAGAAAAGGTTTCCATTAATGTCTGAAAAATCTGGTTTCCATTCAGCTGTGGCCATGCGCTGCTAGTCTCACTGGTGACATGTCTTGCTCAGATTGGAAAGGTAGATTGAAAAGACTGGAGAAAAAGAATTTCTGCTGCACAGAATGGCAAGCAAAGAGATTTAAAATTATAACACAACTTCTTAGTTTTCAAACTTTTAATTAAAACTTTATAAATATTGTATTTAAGGAGAAAAAATGATTACCCTTAACTTGACTTTACCAAAGTTGTCTGGGAATATAATTTTTTCTGAATCTTTACTCCCCCCCCCTTTTTTTTTTTGGCCAAATAGAAATAATTTTAAATCTGTTTCCTCATTAAAGGTTTCATCTTTATGATAGTCATATATTTCATTCTCTTAAAAGATCCAATGACTTGCCTGCTTGAGGGTTTTGTATGTTGGAAAGTTATAGCAAAATAGCTGAGTTTCAATGAAAAACTCAAGAACTGCCAAGAACTGGCTGCAGCAGAGATTCAAAGAAAACAGGAACTCAAGTTACAACATATGCACATGAACTAAGACTTCAACTGGGATAGTAGTTTAAAATGAGTTGGACCTTTTAAATAGGTATAAACTTTTTTGTAAAACAAACGACGTTTGACTTAAAATAATGAAAGCATTACTTTAGGCATTTTCCCATTGTAACTTTGTGCCTTCTGCCTCACCATTACCAGATTATGGCTCTTCATAACAGAATCCCTATTTAATTCTTTATGAATAGTGGCACACAAATATTGGGCCCAAATCTGACCTAGCCTAAAGTTGTTATAACTTAGTGAAGGAAGCTTCTAGACTTATGCCGATACTAGAGATGAGTGTATTACAAGTACCTAGATGTTTAAACTGATGAGGAAAGCCACCATTTTGTATAACATCAAAAACATCTGCTCAGTAGCACCAGATAACCACTATGCTTGGTATGCAAACTTTTGGCATTTGATTAACTAAAAACAGAAGGGGAGATATTTGATGGTTACAAAAAACGTGAAGATATTATTTTCAATCTTGACTGTAGTAATGGAGTGTATTTGGCGATGCCATTTTTATATTAATTAAAGTCTTATTTCCTGAGACTGTCCTATTTTTAGCCAGGAAAACAGCTACTGGTTCATAAAAGCAAAGGAACACCAGAAATCTTAAAAGTTAATGAGTAATAAGAGCACAGCTCTTACAGTATCTAGCAAAACAGAAAGAATTTGGGTTCTGTCTGTAACTTTTTCCAATCACTGGTTCAGGATTAAAGTATTTTGAAAGTTAACTAATCCTGAAAAAGTCTGCATTATTTCAAAGCTTTTCTAAGGATGGCAAGTCCTGACATATTAGACTCTAATCATATAATTCTTACGTTCCTTCTTCCCCGTCCTTGAACACACACAGACACACTTCAATTCTACTCACAACTCTGACATTATAGCAGCTGAATTTAAGGTTTTACCATCTGAAGCTAGGTCCTACATTTTCAAATAGTACTGTATAAATGTACAGCAGTGTTTTCTACCTATAACTGTTGTCACAGCTATCATGACACTAAAATTTTTGAACCTGAAGTGGAGAGGAAAGGAAAATAGTAATTTGAATGTCATTTTGTGATCTGAAATCAACACCACAAATGACTAGGAGCAATTTCTATACATATATTTAGAAAGATGAGATTCTTCTCACTTTTCACTAGCAAACCTCACCATTTCTAGTCTTGGTATTTCACAAAACATACTTAACTATTTTAACCATCTAACCATGCTTTTCGGGAATGATTAGCGCATCTTGGATCATGAGCCGTACGACTTTTATTTCCTTGATAAGGAATTACTTGCCAGTGGAATTTTTTTTAAGTGGTTTCTATTTTACAGTATAATATGAGCTATACATCGAGTGTTTATACCAAATAATTAAATTCTCCATTATCATTTAATGTTATATAAACACAGGGTTTAGAGCTTGATTCTATCTGCTCTAGGTAACAGAGTGGGTAATTGTCTTGTAAATATCAGTTATTGTGCTTGTGTAGACACATGCAGTAATGACTTTTATGAAAACTTATAGGATATGGCCACATATATAAAGGCAGGATCGAGCTCTCTTTACCAAAGAGTTTTAAATAAAGATGTGTATCATGAGATTCTAGTTTGTTGGATTTCAAACAGTACACTATTCAATCTTAGCAAATTTATGATACATAAGATACAACAATGGCTACATCCATCTCAGATACAGGAAAGATGGATTACAATCTTACTTTGTGACATTTCTATGTTTCCTTTGAGACTAATGTTATGGATGCCATGTACAAAGTTCATTTATTACCTGTCATTTTACTCAGGGGCTCCATCATAGATACTCCAACTCTGTCTATAGTGATGACATGGTGCTCTTTCAGGTATTGTTTCAAAGATGGGTGGATAACTTTCTGGCACATTACAAGGCCTACTTGGTCATTAACCAACTGCTTTCCTAAATTAAGCAACTGATCCAATACTGCTACTTCTAGAGAAATTCCATGATGGACAATTATAGTTCCTTCTCCAATATTGGAAAGGTCTCCTGACATAGAGATACAGAAGAGTGCCATCTTGATAGTGCTTGAAGAAACTCTTTTGACAGGAAACGTTCTTGCCAATTGAAATTCTGGTATTTCTATTAGTAGTCCAGGAAATACAGTAGAATCCATAACTCTTTTATCTTTCACAGGAACAATTACACACGTTCCTAAAACAACATTAGTTTCAATGGTATGCGGAATTGTAAGCAAAAAAGCCCTTAAAACCAATGTGCTGAGGTGATTGGCTTCTGTTTTGTTAAGCATGCAGGCAGGTTTGCTTGCTAATATGCTATGTACCAAAGAAAGAAGAGTCTTAATATTGTCAAAATCCACCGATATTCGGCAACCACAGGCCTCAGACTTGAGATAGTCAGTACATAAGCTCAAAAGATGTCTACTTATTTTAGTGACAGTACAGGCCGCAAAGTTTATTCTTTGAAAATTTTCAACCAAGCTGCAGCAAAGAATGGCTGTAAATAAGCCACAGTCGCTGAAGCGTGATATATGATTCTGTACAGAGGCTGTCAGAACCTTTAATACTGGATGGGTGATAGAAAGGCCACCAAGCAAGGCAGAAGATTGTGAAGTTGTGCGAACATAGCCTCCCATACCATTGTGGAGCTGTTTGAGTCTACCAGTAGGGCCATAGCAAGACTTTACTATTCCACTTAACACAGACAGAGAGAAACTAACTCTCTCTTTAGTTAGAGGGTCATTAGTACACAATGAAGGCTTTTTAGCTTCAGTGCGAGACATCTTCAAGACAAGATTTTCATTCTGACCAACAAAATTTCAAGTTTATTCCATTTTCCTTGAATCCATAAATTATAGATGTTTTAATCTACAGCCGTATTTTTTTTTACTCTTTGTAACCAAGCACATTATAAAAGAGAAACCTTGCATACAGAATGACAACTATGTCCATGTAGCTGTTCATAGTTTAATATTTAACAAATTATACAACTATAAGTGATAAATTAATATGTGATGATTGCAGAAAATTACTTCATTCTCCAAGATCCTTTTGCTTAATTTCCAAGGCTGATTTAGCAGAGTTCTTTGCAGCTCTTTGTATAAAATATGTACCAAGATGGACACCCAGAAATGAAAGTCCTGCCACAAGCAGCCAGTTCTTTTTAATCCAGCTCGTTTTTCTCATCTTTTCTTTTGATGGTAAGATTGCAGATGCAAACTTTCAAGGTTAATTATACCTACAATAAAGAAGTAACAGGATATTAGTATAACCTTTTATACAATATATTGTATAGTGACTCTGACTGTCTCTTCTGAGAAATCAGATTGTATCTATGTCAATAGTCAATAACTGAGCAAATCAGCATTGATTTAAGGCAAGACCACTAATTTGGCACCTTTATTTTTCCCCAAACACAGTGTGTTTGCGTGCACACACAAACACTTAACTGTAGTACTTTTTAATAGGACTGTCAACATGTGGTGGGTCATCATCCAAGACTGCTATAACATGAAATATATGGCAGAATGCGGGTAAAACAGAGCAGGGGACACACAATTCTCCCCCAAAAAATTCAGTCACAAATTTAATTAACACTTTTTTAATGAGCGTCATCAACATGGAAGCATGTCCTCTGGAATGGTGGCCGAAGCATTAAGGGGCATACAAATGTTTAGCATATCTGGCATGTAAATACCTTGCAATGCCAGCTCTCACTTTTTGGTGACACTGTAAATACAAAGAGTGCAGCATTATCTCCTGTAAATTAAACAAATTTGTTTGTCTTAGCAATTGGCTGAACAAGAAGTAGGACTGAGTGGACTTGTAGGCTCTGAAGTTTTACACTGTTTTGTTTTTGAGTGCAGTTATGTAACAAAAATTCTACATTTGTAAGTTGCACTTTCAGGACAAAGAGACTGCTCTACAATACTTGTATGAGGTGAACTGAAAAATACTATTTTTTGTGTTTATCATTTTTACAGTGCAAATATTTATAATAATAATATACACTGATTTCAATTACAACACAGAATACAATACATACGAAAATATAGAAAAACATCCAAAATATTTAATAAATTTCAATTAGTATTCTATTGTTTAACTGTGTAATTAAAACTGCGATTAATTTTTTTAATTGCAATTAATTTTTTTGAGTTAACTTCAATTAATCGAAAGCCCTACTTTTTAACTAAGATGAGTAAACCTGCTACAGTTAAATATAGTGTGGGAAGGCACTGCTCAAACACATGCATTTCTGCCAGTTAACCTCTTCAATGATGACTTGTAATATCCATGCCATTTTACCCAAGTCTTCAAAGAGCAGGCCCTTACCAACTGTAACAGATTGTGTGAAAATATTAGTCTATATTGGTTTAGATAACCTCATTTTACTTTAGATCTATACAGATAAGAAGCTAGTGCATTAATACCAACCTCCCTGCATGTGCAATCACTTCAAAACAAAATGATTTCTTGTGTTCAGAAGTCTAGGAACTCATTCCCTTTTTTATGGGGGCGGGGGGCATAGAATGGCCCTTTAACTTGTAGCCCTGTGACGTCTTGACATGTTTAAATTTACACACTTTTCTCAGCTCACTTCTAAATACTTCAAAGATTAAAGAGGTTATTTTTAAATTTAAAATTAATATTCTTTGAGCTATTGTAATCATCCACCATTTTAGCACTCAGTGGCTTACACTTCTGAAACCTTGTTCAAGACATGTTTAAATCCTTAAATCACATCAAACTGGTGGAAAACAAAATACCAAGCCAGTAATAAAAATAATTCAGACTAAAATTATGTAATTAAATTGGTGTCAAGTATCAGGAGGTAGCCGTGTTAGTCTGTATCCACAAAAATAAAAAGGAGTCCGGTGGCACCTTAAAGACTAACATTTATTTGGGCATAAGCTTTCGTGCATCTGAAGAAGTGAGGTTTTTTACCCATGAAAAATTTTGCCCAAATAAATCTGTTAGTCTTTAAGGTGCCACTGGACTCCTTGTTGTTTTTGTAATTAAATTGTTGCGCAAGATGTTAAATATATGGATTTTAAATATACTGTGCTGTGAGTTGAGATTAAGTGATACATTCATTTTAAAACATTTAATTATCACTAAGATAACAACACTGATAATGTTACTTCTTTAATAGTATCTCTCACTTATTCCTACTTAGTAAGAATTTAAATACTATTCTGGAGTGGGAAAGGACTGATTCTATGAGTGGGGAATCCTGGCCTCACTGTAGTCAATGGGAGTTTTACCATTAACTTCATTAAACCAGGATTTTACCCTATATATCTGGGTTTATAGTTAAAGGTGACTTATAAAGTTTTTCAGAAACAATGAAGTGCTTTAGTTATGTGCCAAAAGTCCTTAAAAACAATAGTATCTATACCTACCTATGCTTTTATATAACATCACTATGTTATCTAGACATCTCCTGCACAAGTTTTTCTAAACATATTTGTTTGGTCTTCATTTTCCTCCAAAGTACTAATGGCTAGCTCTATTCTACTGTAACTTGCATAACACATTATTTTATGAAGTTACAATGTGACAGCCATGTTTGCTGGTAGAGTTGACCCTCTTGGATTTGCACATGTTTATTAGATGGACTTGAAAAGCCTTTTTAAGATAATAAAATAACTTGAAGCCATATAATAAAAGTCACTTAGCTGAACACTTATAGTCTAGCAGGATTTAGCTGCAGTTTTGAAAACAAAGACTGATGGATTTTGGAGTGTAATAGCAGAATGGGAGCTGTACACAAGAAAAAGGTATAGAGTAATTTATGTATTGAATTGCCTTCTAACTCCTGCTATGTGGTGTATTCAGTACATAACGGTAGGGTTAACTCACTTTCAGAAAAATTAAACAGAAAGAAAAGGCTAAAAGGTTTTCTATAACAAGATCATAATTGTTAGAAAATTGATTATCACATGAATTATATACTACATTAAGTATTTCAGTCTGGCTAAGTAGGGAACTTACCTTTTATATATAGTACTACTGTTATTTTCCTTTTTTTTGACTTTCATGTTGCATCACATATGTCACAATGCCAGGTTCTGGTACATAATCCTCTCTTTTTGTTTGGAACATAGAATTGGACTTGATGTTAAACCACCCCCAGTGTATCAGCCCAAGGCTAGTTCCCATAACAATCAAAACTTTGTAGTCCTTCCAGATGGTTTTAAGGCCCATACTGGCATCTACCTATGTAAAGACAGTTGATCATTTTATTTTAAACATGTTCCAAGAAATATTTCTCTCCAACCACTATAATAGCACAGTACAGCCAAACCTGAATGTTAACATTTTTAATTATATTGCAGCATGCCAAATGATTAAGAACAAAAAGTGACAGAAGGAAGCCTTGCTTAGTGAACTTTAAAATTGTCTTTAAAAATAACCTCAGTTCAGATACCTAAAAAGAAATGCTAATTGCTGTACTTGTTTCCCATGAAGTTATAAGCTATACTGGTATAATTACTTCCACTTTGTTGGGGTTTTGCTGCTTTAACTATACCAGTTTTGCGTGTAAAACTTTTTTCTTTTTCAAAGAAGACTGAAAGGATATACAATGCTGTAAGATCTGCAACGATCATAAGACTTTGCACTTATCATTGATAAATCTCAAAACGCTTTTCAATGGTTTTACAAAGGAAGAAACAGGCACATTGGCCTCAATTCTGCAAACACATACACACCCATGTAAGCGTTGCAAGATCATGGTAACAGATGCTAAAAGTATGTCTACACTACAAAAAAACAAACAAACAAACAAAAAAACCACAACCCCAACAGCTGGGTCAACTGACTTGGGCTCATGCTATGGGGGTACAAAATAGCTGTGTACATATTCCCGTTTGGGCTCTGAAACCTGGTGAAGGGGATGGGTCTCAGAGCCTCTGTGGGAATATCTACATAGCTATTTTTACCTGCATAGTATAAGCCCAAATCACTTGATTCACACTCCAGGACTGGCTGCTAAGGTTTTGGTTTTCTTTGCAGTGAAGACACATCCTAAGTGACTTCCCCCAAGTATCACTGCACCTCAGTGGCAGTCAGAAATAAAATCCAGGTCTCCAGTTGCCCAACCCCATGCTTAGTTCACAAGAGCATATATGCTAGCCTCATCCCTGCCCCTTTCAAGGGGATTCCCAACCATTAACATATTCTGCTGCAAAACCAAAAGCTTCAACACCTATCTGAATGGTATTGTTAACCAGAATATATTTTACTGCATCCTTTTATAAGTTTTAGTGAATACTTCTCCTTCCCCACCAAGCAAAACACTCCTATACCCACAGGAAGTCCTACTATTGATAAGAACCCAGATTTTAAGCTCACGGTCAGGGTCTCATTATCTTTAGTAATACAAGCGTCTTGTGCTATATTTACTCCTGGGGGAATTCTGCGCCACTGCGGATGCACAGAATTCATGTGCCACGCAGATTTTTTTCCCCACAGAAAATACATTCTGCCAGAAAGGTGCTTCAGTTACTCCTTTCACCCATCAGGAGCCACTGTTGCACCAGAACAGAGCAGCCACTCCCAGGCAGGAGTAGCCCCAGCTGAGGACAGGGAAGAGAAAGAGGCTGCATTCCTCACAGCACCCTGCCTGTGGGGCCAGGTCAGGAGGCATGGGATATGGTGGGAAAGACAGCATGGGGTACATGGGGTTACAGGGGGAGGGGCAGACTCGGGTTCAAAAGGGCTGGGGGGAACAGACTGGGGCGGGGGCTGAATGGGATTTGGGGTGCAAGGACACACGGGGACAGGGGAAAGAAGGTGCAGGGACACATGGAGGGAGTGGGGACACAGGGGCATATGGGGGAAGGAGTGGGTGAGTGAGGGTGCAAGGATTCATGGGGATGGGGGAGAGGATGCAGGGCCACATGGGGACAGGAGCAGATGTACCTGACTGAATGAGAGTGTGCTAGGGTCTGCATGGCGGACGCTCCCTAGCAATCCCTTCCCACCACAAAAACCTGTTCCATACTTCTCTCACTCGCACCCAACCATCCTCCAAGTTTTCTGGGTGTGGTTTTGGGGTGAGGGTTGAGTGGGAGGGTGGAAAGAAAGTAGGGGGAGAGGTAAGCAGCAACTCTTCTGGAGTAGAAAGATTTTTGAAGGGCTGTTATAAAATAAGCCTGACCCCTAGAACTAGTCAGATCTTTCCCCCACAAAGTCCTAATATTTTCAAATACCTTGAAACACTGTAAGGCCAGATCTACATTTGAAAAGGTCTGCTGGAATAGCTATTGCTGCAAACCCTCCTAGAGTAGATGCAGGAAAGAAGTACGTTTGCCAGTACAGCTTATATCAATTTGGCAAGCAAAATAAGCTATACAGTCCTATAATTGTATCTACCGCAGGACTTTTGCAACTATAGAAATGTCACACACACAAAAATACACCCCAATCAACATTGCTATCTGGGCAAAAGTTTATAATGTAGAGCTGTTCTAAACCACAGTTTGCATTATGAAGGGCTCTGAGAATTGCTCAGGTATAGAGTTAGTCTTCCTAACACTATAAGTATGTCTGTGCGGTAGAAGGATCTGGTGCTGATAAATACCTCCTCTGTAAAACACTGAAATCTATACATGACAAGCAACAGATGAGAGCTAAATATTATCATCATGACTAGAGCTGATTAAAAATAATCCAACAATTTCTCAATTCCCCCTCCTCCATAGCATTTCAAAACGTGATAAAAATTAACCAGCTCTACTAATGTGGGAAATGCTGTTGTAAACTCAAAAAGGCAGGGAGGGGGAAGGAAGGGCAGTGTTTCTAAATCCTTGTAGTTTAGCAACCCTTCTTGACAGTGTGTTTTGGGAGCTTGCCACAGAATACTTGACACTAAGGGGCATACAGTGAGCAGTGCGTGCATGCAAGATTTTCTTTGCTTTAGATTGTAACAAAACTATCAATACCTAGTGACCCGAATGCCTTTTTTGAATCTCGAGGGGGGTTACAATCTAGTGGTTTGCAAAAGGCACTGGACTGGGATTCAGGAGACCTGGGTTGGATTTTGGCCTCAGGCACACAGGTTCTCTATAACCCCACTGTCTAGGGACTGCAGCTCAGGTGTGGGAAAGAAAAAAAAAAACCAAAGACCCGACAGGATATTGCATATGCTGCAGTAATAGAGGCCATGCAGTCCTACAGGTGGGTGGCTCCTAGGACTGGGAGTTGGGACACCACTGGGGCTTTGAGGTGACTCCATGTTTTCTCTCGTTTTCAGGTGCTTGCCTGGCTGGCTCTTGCGCATGGGCTTATGCTCCAGCTGATCTCCCTATGAGGGGTCAGAAAAGGATTTTCCCCCAGATTGGCAGGGACCTTGGGGCTTTTCTGCCTTTCTCTGCAGCACACGTAGGTAATCTGCCAGTATCATTCTGCACATATCTCACTGAATCATTTCCCTGCCATGGGGGGGGTGGGGTGTTGGGACACTGGTGAGCCTGGTCCCTCCTATTCTCTGCCCGTGGCCCCTAACAGCCTCGTCCCGTGTCAGGTTCAGCGGGCGGCCCGTGACACACACAGGGGGTCAGAGCAGAGGAGCTGGTGACCCCTTCTGTGAATGGCGGGTTTAGGGCCTGCTCCCATGGACTTCACAGGTGCAGGATCTGACCCCAGCGAACAAGCGAGGTGTGAGTGCGGGTCACGGCCCGCCCCCTACGAACAAGTCAAGGGGGGGGGGGGGACCAGCCGCCTCCCCCTAACCCGCAGCCCTGTTCCCTCTACCCATTCCCAGGAGGCATCAGCCCCGCTCGCCCCCCCAAATCCTCCTCACCTCCACTCACACACCACCCGCCAACTCCCCCTCACGGGGCGACCAACCGGCAGCCGCCAACGCCTGCTGCCCGCGCGCGAGAAACCCAGGGTCAAGGCCAGTCCGAGAAGCCGGTGCAGGTCCTTTGCTAGGGAGAGGTGGTGCCTTAGTCAAACGCCTGTCTGATTCCCCAGAGCTACTCTCCTCCCGGAAATATCCTAACGGGGATTTCAAGCTGATTTTTACTCAGGAAAATGCCCGGACAACGGGACGTGTTAAAAACATGTCGTCAGGTCCCTCAGGCATCTGTGTAGGCACCTATATAATCCAAACCCTAACGGTCGGAGGAAGGCCAATTACATACGCTTTTTGTAATCCGCTTCTCCCGCGAGGGGGAATTATCGTCCCAAAGCCTCCCCACCCCTTTCCAATCGATTTAATTGTGGTTAACTCAAATCTCCTTGCTTTTAGCAAAGAACCGATCTTTCGTTGTCACGTGACACCGCAGGGCCACTAAGGGAAACACCCGGATGTCCATGCGTGTTGCCATTCCAGCTGGAATAAAGGTCTGGGGTTGTTTGGTCGCCATTTTGGATTGAGGCAAGGAGACGCCATATTGGATTGGGGCAGAGAGGCTCCATCCAGCAGCCATTTTGGATAGGGGCAGAGAAGCCGGTGCAGGCGAGCGAGAGCGACACACGCGGTGTGGGGAGGGGCTGGAGCGTGAGTATCCCCCCCCGGGCCCGTTCAGATCGGGCGGATATGCCCCTGTTTCTACTGCAATATAATCTACTCCCAAAATAAACACCGCTCCCCCGCACACCTCCAGGGGCCCCTGCCTCCGATGACCCCCCCGCCTCCAGCTCTCGTCCTGCTCAGCGCACCCTTCCCCAGCTGTTGCCACTGCTTGGTGTTCAGTGCTCAATCCTGGCCCCTGCAGTGAATGGCCAATCCATCGCCCCTGGGTACCCACCCCTTACATTCACCCCCCAACCTGTCTCTGCTCCCTTTGCATTCCCTTTCAAACCGCCCACTCCACTGCTTTCCCCTTTGCATTCACCCCCAAACCAACCCACTGCATGTTCCCTAATTGCTAGTGTTGTTTGTCCCCTTTGTATTCACCCACCCCCCAAACTTCCCTGCCCTCTTTGCATTCACCCCCAAACCACCCCACCCCCAGTGCTATCTGAATTAGAATAATCAGACATATAGATGAACACAATTTGTTGGGGGAAGAGTCAACATGACTTTTGTAAAGGGAAATCATGCCTCCCAATCTATTAGAATTCTTGGAGGGTGGTTGACAAGGGGGAATCCAGTGGATATAGTGCAGTGGCTCTCAAACTTTATTATGTGTAACCCCTTTCACATAGCAAGTCTCTGAGTGTGACCCCCCCTTATAAATTAAAAACACTTTTTAATATATTTAATACCATTATAAACACTGGAGGCAAAGCGGGGTTTGGGGTGGAGGTTGACAGCTCACAACCCCCCATGTAGTAACCTCATGACCCCCCTGATGGGTCCCAACCCCCAGTTTGAGAACTCCTGATATAGTGTACTTGGACTTTCAGAAAGCCTTTGACAAGGTCCCTTGCCAAAGGCTCAGATACAAAGTAAGCAAGCAGTCATGGGCTAAGAGGGAAAGCCCTCTCATGGATTGGTAACTGGTTAAAAGACAGGAAACAAAGGGAATGAATAAATAGTCAGTTTTCAGAGAGGAGAGAAAGGTAAATATAGTAACTCCTCGCTTAATGTTGTAGTTATGTTCCTGAAAAATGCGACTTTAAGCGAAACGATGTTAAGCAAATCCAATTTCCCCATAAGAATTAATATAAATGAGGGGGCTAGGTTCCAGGGAAAAAAATTTCACCAGACAAAAGACTATATTTTATATATATATACACACACAGAGTATAAGTTTTAAACAAACAATTTAATACTGGTACACAGTGATGATGACTGTGAAGCTTGGTTGAGGTGGAGGAGTCAGAGGGTGGGATATTTCCCTTACTGCTAAATGATGAACTAGCAATTGGCTGAGCCCTCAAGGATTAACTCTCTCTACACAAGGCAGCAGGAATGGAGGGAAGATATGCGCATTTCCCTTAAGTACACTGCCTTGTTAATTAGATCAGCTTGCTGAGAGGGCAGCTGCTGCAAGCTCCCTCCGTCTTGAGTCCTGGTGTCCCGTCCCCCCCCCGCTCTATGGAAGATGGGGTAAGTGGGGTGCAGGAGGGAGGGGGACATCCTGACATTAACCCCCCCCCTCTTCTTTCCCTCCCCCCTGCACAGCAAGCAGGAGTCTCAGGGAGCAGCTCTAAGGCAGAGGGCAGGAGCAGCACATGGCAGTGGGGGGAGGAACACAGCTGAACTGCAGGCAGCTGCTGGACAGGGAATTTAGGGGAGTGGGGAGCTGATAGGGGGCTGCAGGTCCACCCTGGTTCCAAGCCCCCACCAGCTAGCAGCAATGGGCTGCTCTTCCTGCAAGCAGTAGACAAAGCAGACGGCTGCCAAATGACGTTAGAAGGGAGCATTACACAACTTTAAACGAGCATGTTCCCTAATTGATCAGCAACATAAGAATGAAACAACGTTAACCCAGATGACTTTAAGTGAGGAGTTACTGTAGTGGGGTCCCCTAGGGATCTGTACTGGGACCAGTGCACCCTTATTCATATTCATAAATGATCTGGAAAAAGGGGTAAATGCTAAGATGGCAAGATTTGCAGACAATATCAGGATAGTTAAGTCCAAAGCAGACTGTGAGGAGTTACAAAGGGATCTCACAAAACTGGGTGACTGGGCAACAAAATAGCAGATAATATTAAATGTTGATAAATGCAAAGTAATGCACATTGGAAAACATAATCCCAACTGTCTATACAAAATGATGGGTTCTAAATTAGCTGTTAGCACTCAAGAAAGAGACCTTGCAGTCATTGTGGATAGTTCTGTGAAAACATTCACTCAATGTGCAGTGGGAAAAAGCTAAGAATGTTAGGAACCATTAGGAAAGTGATAGATAATTAGGGTTACCATATTAAAACATTTAAAAAAAGAGGACACTCCACAGGGCCCCAGCCCTGCTCCTTCCCCACCCCAGGCCCCGCCCCAACTCCACCCCTTCCCTGCCCCCAGCCCCGCCCCAACTCCGCCCCCATTCCAACCCCTTCCCAAAAGTCCCTGCCCCAACTCCGCCCCCTCCCCTGAGCGACCCGCATTCCCCCTCCTCCTCCCTCCCAGCCACGCGAAACAGCTGCCCGAGCGCTACCGGCTTCATGGTTTGCCGGGCAGCCCCCAGACCTCCAGACCCTGTGCCCCCGGCCGGGCACTTCCCCTCCCGGGCTCCGGCTGCGCTGGGGAAGCGCCCGGCGGGGGGCGCAGGGTCTGGAGGTCTGGGGGCTGCCTGGCAAACTGTGAACCCGGTAGCGCTCGGGCAGCTCGGCTCTTCAGCTACACAGAGCTGAAGTGTTTGGGGGGAGCAGCAGCAGCCGCCGCCGGAGCTGCTCTAAGGTAAGCAGGGGACAGGGATGCCGGCAAAGCATTTTCCCTGACATGTTCGGCTTTTTGGCAATTCCCCCCAGACGGGGATTTGAGGACCAAAAAGCCGGACATGTCCAGGAAAATCCGGACGTATGGTAACCCTAAGATAATAAGACATAAATATCACAGTGCCACTTTATAAATCCATGGCTTGCCCTCAGATTGAATACTGTGTTCAGTTCTGGTTGTCCCATCTCAAAATGAGTAAGGGTATGGAACAGCTACCATGAATCAAGATTAAAAAGACTAGGACTTTTCAGCTTGGAAAAGAGATGGGGGAGGGGGGTTATAAAGGGCTATAATATCATGAATGGGGGGAAGAACGTGAATAAGGAAGTGTTACTCCTTCACATAACACAAGAACCAGGGGTCAGCCAATGAAATTAATAGGCAGAAGGTTTAAAACAAACAAAAGGAAGTACTTCTTCACACAATGCACAGTCAAGCTGTGGAACTCATTGCCAGGGGATATTGAGAAGGCCAAAACTATAACTGGGTTAAAAAAAGAATTAGATAAATTCATGGAGGATAGGTCCATCAACGGTTATAAGCTACGATATTCGGGGATGCAACCCCATGGTCTGGGTGCCCCTAGCTTTAGATTGCCAGAAGTTTGAACTGAACAACAGGGAGTGGATCATTTGATAATTGCCTATTCTGTTCATTCCTTCTGAAGCACCTGGCATTGGTGACTGTCCGAAGACAGGATACTGGTGACCAAGTATGGCCATTCTTATGTTCTTATGCCTTTCCCTTTTGCATTCACCCCCTCCATCATCCCTTCTGCCTTTGCATTCACCCCCAATCTTCCCCACCTTCCTAGTGCTGCCTGCCCCCTTTTCATTCATCCCAAATCTCCATGCCCCCTTTGCATTCGCCCTAGGATGACCAGATGTCCCAATTTTATAGGGACAGTCCTGATTTTTGGGTCTTTTTCTTTTATAGGCTCCTATTACCCCCAACCCCCGTCCCGATTTTTCACATTTGCTGTCTGGTCACCCTAATTCACCCCCAAACTGCCCCACGCTTAGTGCTGCCTTCCCCCTTTGCATTCACTCCCCCAAACTTCCCCACCCCCTTTGAATTCACCCCCCACCTTCCCCACTGCCAGTGCTGTCTGCCCCCTTTGCATTCTTCCTAAATCTTCCTGCCCCTTTCGCATTCACTCCCAAACCGCCCCACCCCCAGTGCTACCTGCCTGCCACCGTTGCATTCACCCCAAACCAGTCCTCATTGCTGGTGCTGCTTGTGCCCTTTGCATTCACTCCCCAAACCTCACCACTCCCATTGCTGCCAGCTGCCCCTTTGCATTCACTCCAAAACTTGCCACCCCCCATGCTGCCTGCCCTCTTGGCATTTACCCCCCAAATTTCTTTGTTCGCACTTTACACAGTTAACATTAATAACACATCAAAATATAAGTTTAAGTGACACCCACATTATAAAATGTTTACTCTAGGTTCTTTTTCAGACCAGTAATTCCCAACAGTTGTAACTCCATCAGTAGTAGCTGTAGTATGGACAAGACTTTAGCATTTTTATCACTGTTTTTAACCCTGATCAGAGTGGATTGGAAATTATGGGTTTGAAAAATCCAGAGCCTGGGTAGATGACAAGATGGTGAACACACCTGAGCCCTTCTAAGACGAGTCTACACTAGTGTCCACAGGCAGAGCTGAACAATCAACAGTGTAACACTTGCAAAAAAAGCAAACATCATTCTGGGATGTATTAGTAGGAGTGTTATAAGCAAGACATGAGAAGTAATTCTTCCGTTCTACTCCACGCTGATTAGGCCTCAGTTGGAGTATTGTGTCCAGTTCTGGGTGCCACATTTCAGGAAAGGTGTGGACAAATTGGAGAAAGTCCAGAGAGAAGCAAGAAAAATTATTAAAGGTCTAGAAAACATGACCTAGGAGGGAAGATTGAAAAAAAAATGGGGTTGTTTAGTCTGGAGAAGAGAAGACTGAGAGGGGACATAACAGTTTTCAAATACATAAAAGGTTGTTACAAGGAGGAGGGAGAAAAATTATTCTCCTTAACCTCTTAGAATAGGACAAGAAGCAATGGGCTTAAATTGCAGCAAGGGTGATTTAGGTGGGATATTAGGAAAAACTTTGTAACTGTCAGAGTAGTTAAGCACTGGAATAAATTGCTTAGGGAGGTTGTGGAATCTCCATCATTGGAGATTTGTAAAAGCAGGTTAGGCAAACACTGAAACCTGTCAGTAATGGTCTCGATAATACTTAGTCCTGCCATGAGTGCAGGGGACTGGACTAGATGACTTCTTGAGGTCCCTTCCAGTCCTATGAGTCTATGAATTTGGGAATAATTGGTTTACAAGGTCCTAGATTAGCCAAGCTAGAAGCATCTGATATGAGCTATCAGAGCTAGAAATACTTTATTGAATACAAACGTTTTTAGGAGTAGGAAACTTCTCCAAGCACTGCTGGACCAGTGATTAAAAAAAGAGAATTTCAATGCCTGCGTTACACTAAGGGCCTGTTTTAAAGCCACTGAAGTCAATGGGAATCTTCACTGATTTAGTTGGGCTTCGATCAAGCTCTAGGTCATCTATTTGTTTTGTGTAAGTTTCCAGACACTTTATTAGAAAATTAGCAGTGTAAAAAGATTTTAACATCTCCTGTAATTTATTTCTGTGGCACTAATTGTTAACTTTTTTCCCAACCTGTTTGACATATTTAATTAAATTAAATATTATCTGTTTTAGGACTATTTGAGCAATATGTAAAGAGGTGGTTCAGCTTCTAGTTCTAGCAGAAGGAAATTATTAATAGATAATTAAATAAAGCTTTGTTCAGTAAAATGCAGAAGAAGGAATTGCCATTTTGTCATTAATTACTCATGTTCAGAGCATGTACAGGGTCCCAACAGCACACTCTTCTTATAATTCTCCATTATTTATAACTCACCTGTTGTGCACTTACTGCATTTAAACAGTAACATGTATTGCTACTCTCGCATCTTCATAATCTTTAATATGTCATTTACCTTTTCCCCTGATCCATTTGTTCTTGGGCCTTCCTCAGTGATGGTTATGTATTTCATAGTCCATCTCAATTACGATGTGTCAATAGTGGGAGATTTCCCCAATGTTAGTGTTGGTAATGTCTAAGAGCCATATTTGTAAAGATGCAGATAGGTGCCTAGTGGGATTTTCAGAAGTGCCTAGGTGCCTAAGTACCTTGGGATGAAGATCTTTAGGAACCTAAATACCTTTGAGAATCTGGCCTCATGGTCCTCTTCCATACTACATCCTGGTACTGGGAATACATAGATGACAAATCTTATTTCAAGTACTGTGCGGCTAATTTGCTCCTTATTATATATTTTTCTGTATTCCACATGTTCTTCATCTAACTTTAATTCTTCTCTTGGAACAGTGTTTGACAGCTTGTCTGTAACAGGTGGGTGGGCTGTTGAGATTAACAACAGAGTTAATCTTGGTGGACTTTGCCCTAACTGTGTACCTCTCTCACTGAGTTGCTACACCATAATACTTTCTACTTAAATAATGGTATGTTCAGGCGCATAGTTGAATCTGGAGTGCTCCATATTTCAGATTTACACACAGCTGGGCATAAAGGTAATGTTAAAAGGTATGAAAAGGACTTCCAGTTCCCAAGGCAAGCTCTTGATCTAGTGCCAAAAGCCCCTTCATATTTTGGCTGTGGTCCTTAGATGTATTTCAAAGCAATCATTTTCCCTTATACTAGTGGTCAGCCCTGGGCTTGACAATCATACGTATTAAGAACATATTATTTTCCATCTATTGCTGCTTTTTCTTCCTTGTTTTCTAAGGGGAATAATTTTAACAACTAAATACTTGCCTTATGGCTTCATCTCTTATTGTTAATGTTAAATTCTCTGTTTTATCCTGTATAGTACTGAGCACATCAAGGCTTACATAATAAATAGTTTCAAGGCCTTTCACCTTCCAGATTTTAATGCACCTTGCTGTCTCTTCTTACTAGCATTTTCTTTAATCTGAACAACACCACAGTAATGTCAAGTGCAGATATAAAATGTATCAGGTGCTGTCAATTGATTTTGATGCCCAAATCTTTCCATTTACAGTTTCTAAAGCTCTTATCCAGTTAACCTCCAGGTAAAGAGTTTTAGTGGTAAAGAACTTGTCTCACTGTATGCTTCAGATGAAATTTTTGCTAGAATTCGATAAATATTTCCAGAAAGTTTTTGCAAACATCCACTTGAATTAAAACCTCATGTTTGTTTCACTGGTATTCCTTTTCCTGTTTATTTGCAAGTCTGATATTTGCAATAATGTTTGCAAAAAGGAAAAGCATTGCAAATGTTTGAATTAATACTTATTTGCATGCAAATAGCAATGCATGTATGTTCATATGAGTACTTGATCTGATTGTGTCCAGTCTGTAGGTTTGGGAGTCAAACAGCCAAATAACATAGACAATAGTATGTGAATTTAGTGACCAGACTCATGAAGCAAATATATTAATTGTAAATATATGAAGCAAAGTTGTAGTTTGTGCAAGTAATCCTTTTACACAGATTTGTAAAAAAGGAAGTGTTTGTAGATAATTAATGAACAAATAAGCTATCATTTGTTTTACAGTACTCTCTTGAGGCCCCAAATGACATTGGGGCAACGTTGTGCTAAGCACTGTACATATACATAGTAAGAGGCAGTCCCTACTGTGAAGAGTTTATAATCTAAAAAGACAGACAAATGGCAGTAGGAGAAAAAGAGGTCTGAAGTGACATGCCCATGGTCACAGAGCAGGGCACTGGCATAATGGAATTCAGGTCTCCTGATTCCCTGTCTAAGGCTCTATCCACTGGACCCCACACTAGCTTAAAATAGTCAAATTGTTTGCTGGAAATAGACCAGCTCTCCTTTTCACTCAGCATGTCATCATGTGTGAAGGAGGCTCTTCTGCTCCTGAAACTTTCTTTGCTTCTAACACTTCTGTTTCAGTTGAGTTAGAGGCCTAACTATGTCACCTTCAATAGTTATACAAAATTACATATTAAAACAATGCATTTGATCCTTTCTTAAAAAAATGCTTCTATAAATAAAAGTGGGCTTTTTTGTGAGGGAGTGAGGGATTGGATTTTTAATCACCTGAATAATATCTACAGACTTTTATTTATGCACATAGATGAGTTTATGGGTCTAGACAGGCTGATGGCATGTCACGTACAGTACACTGTTTCCTGGAAGCACACTTTTCACTCCAAAGGGTACCAGTTGTACTAGATCCCACCCTCTTGTGTCTTATTTAGCCTGGGAACTCCCAAAGCTATGTGTCTTAAGTATTGCTGGCCCATTTCTGCCTACAATGGAGGGAACAATTCACCCCTGCTGGGTAAGGTAGCTCATGTTTCCTCTCATGTTTCAGTTCAGGGATTGGCAACCTTTGGCACGCGGCCTGCCAGGGTAAGCACCCTGGCAGGCCAGGCTGGTTTGTTTACCTGCAGCGTCCACAGGTTTGGCTGATCGCGGTTCCCACTGGAGTCGTTTATATTAGTTCTGTCTTCAAACTCTCTTCTGTCTGTCTGAGCAGGAAGAGAGTGGGATTTTGTACAAATTAGGGCACCTTTGACCCTCAACTCACGTGATTGTAAATTAATTTGCTGGATATCTTATTATGAATTTTCTCGCGTTTCTTTTTCAATCCACTGATGTATTTTGCATTCTAGGAGGGAATTTGTCTCTGTGGTAATGTTCTGTGTGAAACGCTGTGAGACTAAGGGTATGTCCAGACTACCCGCCGGATCGGCAGGTAGCGATCGATCTATCGGGGATCGATATATCGCATCTCATCTAGACGCGATATATTGATCCCCGAACGCGCTCCCGTCGACTCCGGAACTCTACCAGGGCGAGCGGTGGTAGCGGAGTCGACGGGGGAGCCCCAGCCGTCGATCCCGCGCCATGAGGACGGGAGGTAAGTTGAAATAAGGTACGTCGACTTCCCGTAGCTGAAGTTGCATATCTTACATCGATCCCCCTCCCCCCCCCAGTGTAGACCAGCCCTAATGTGGCTTTCTGACACCAGAATATTTTTGGATGATAGACAGAAGGTACATCCCCAATCTTTTTGTAGCAGGGCCTGATAGCTGCAGCCTCTATGCACCTGACCTCTCATGCAAGCATCACCACCAAGATGCAGCCTGGGGGAGTCAGATAAGAGGCTGCCTCTCTCTGATTCTTGGGATGTCTGTAATGCAATAAGCCAGTGGTTCCCAAACTTGTTCCGCTGCTTGTGCAGGGAAAGCCCCTGGTGGGCTGGGCCGGTTTGTTTACCTGCCATGTCCGCAGGTTCGGCCGATCGCGGCTCCCACTGGCCGTGGTTCGCTGCTCCAGGCCAATGGGAGCTGCTGGAAGCGACGGCCAGTACGTCCCTCAGCCCGCGCCGCTTCCAGCAGCTCCCATTGGCCTGGAGCAGCGAACCGCGGCCACTGGGAGCCGCGATCAGCCGAACCTGCGGACGCGGCAGGTAAACAAACCGGCCCGGCCCGCCAGGAGCTTTCCGTGCACAAGCGGTGGAACAAGTTTGGGAACCACTGCCATAAGCATTTGATGGAAAGATGCTTTGCCATATTTTGTAGTAGTTCCCACCTCTTTCTAGGCAGCTGTACATTAGGAAGTAATATTGAAGCATCAGCTCTCCAAACACAGAGCTGCTCCTCCAGTTCACCAACCTGCAGCACCATGGGTGGTCTTTTAAGCCTCAGTGCTTCTGAGAGTAGAGGAGCTTAGAGGCACCATATTTGCTGAGCAGCATTGAACACACCTCATGGCATGGCATGTTCCCAGCCTCATACTTTGTGTATCCGGGGTACTGGTCACCCAAAGTAATCCACAGGTTAGCTAAGTAATCCTCATAGCTGCGAAGAGGATTCTTGATGGTGCTTTTCAGAATAGAGGAAGTGAGCCTATAAGCCCATGTTCCCCTATGCTGCATGGGGATTTTATTGGTTAAGCAATCTTCAGTCATGATTCAAGCTGTTTGGATAACCCCTGCTGTGACAGTCTATCTTGTGACATTGAACTCTTTCCTATTGTTTCCCTCCTACTGTCTTTCCTATTTTATTTTTTAATTGGTGGATCATTAAACAAGCTCTTGCTGATGACCCTTTATTAGACAATGTTTACATGTCTGCCCTATTCTCAGACTCACAAGAGCCTTACGGTGCAAAACAAAGATCTAAAATAATATAATGTATGTGCGGGGTTATATTGGCTGTGGTTTGTGGGATGCCGAAAGCGTCTTGGCCTTTCTGTTACTTGGCCTGTATTTTTTGCTGGTCTGAAGAGCTTTTTAAGGTACGGTATCCCGTGAGTCCCAGGGGTATACACTAACAGTATGCACTATTTGAAAGCTGGGATTCTGAATTGTTTTTCGCTTCAGTGGTTGCCTTTTTCCTTCAGCTTTAATTCTGACCTAGATTAGCAGCTGCTGTTTCAAGAACTGTTAGTCAGAACCACATTTTATACCATTTAAATAGTTGTCAGTAAAGGCACAGTGGTTTCTAAATCTGACTCTGGATACCACCAACGAGACAGCTAGATTCTGTTACCCTTACTTATGCCGAGTAGCACTTTACTTCATGATTGGCTCCATTTAAATGTAGGGGGGTACTCAGTGGGAGTAACATGCTACTCACTGCAAAGGTAGCAGTACCTCCTCCCTAGTTCGTGGTGTGGGAAATCTGCTGAACCCCACCAATGATTTGGATAGGAGGAACTCTGCCAAAAAAGCAGAAATCTTATGAGAGTGGCCATTTTATGTGAGGGTGAGTGTCTACCCACATTATGGAGAAAGCATGACCACTGTGGCCCTTTCTTGTAGCACAGCATCATGACCTGCATCTCACTTGTCTGTCTCTGAGTAGATTTTTATTAAAGAATTTTGTCTGCTTGCTAGCTAGTGAAACACTGAGCCGTATACAAATAGAATACAATACAAGAGCCCCATCACGCTAATAGTCCATTCTTCTACTTCAAAGTATAATGCAAGTGATGGTTTTGTTGGTAGTTACATTTAATTTTCAACAGTTACCTTTAAAGGGGCTCTCATTTTAAATGACCCTTACCTAAGTCAAACAGAATATTGAAAACCTAGTTTACTTTTCACTATTTACGATCCTTTGTTTACTGTTTGAATTTCTTTCAGCTCGAACAGTGAAATTCATTTATGGGCCTAATTCTGTTTTCATTGTGCAAGAAAATCACTGAAGTGTCAATAAGAAATTTCCTTGGGCAAGAGTATTGAATTGTTGCCCCAGTCACTTTCACTTTTGCATATTGTCATTTGCAATTTCCGATTCAGAGCTGCAATGTTTGGGGTGCAAATACTGCATGGGAATGGTTATTTCAGACGATTGCTGTTGGAATTTAGGATCATAATTTAAGTCTTTCTTTTGGCCTTCAGAGTTTGTAAAAGTGTGTGATTTTTGTTCTTGTTACCAAATTTAATTTGAGGGCAAAATTTGAGTTGACAGTGTTCTTTTAAATCAGAACATTTTAGTATATTTGACTTTTCAGTATTACCTTTTGGAGCTAATGTTTTAAATTTCAGGATCTGAGACTTACTATGGGCACAATCAAGGCAAAAGTTACTTTTGTGACCATTGGAACAAGTATAATCAAACCTTCCAGGCCCTGCAACTGCATAAGATCTGAATGAAATGTTAGGTATTCTGTTATGTCATTGTTGAAGGGCAAAATTTTAGCTATAAGTCTATGATACAAACGTCTTCTGGGTGTGAATGGCTTCTGAAAGTGAGCAGTCTCCCATTTTATTTTCAGAGGACTAAGTCTTTCAGCAAACCTT
Source organism: Emys orbicularis (assembly GCF_028017835.1). Classification (NCBI taxonomy): domain Eukaryota; kingdom Metazoa; phylum Chordata; order Testudines; family Emydidae; genus Emys; species Emys orbicularis. Next base: position 206,327,463 of record NC_088685.1, on the reverse strand, counting down.
TGCCCAAGACACTAGCTAAAGAGACTGTAAAATTTATGTGACCTGCTGTCAGACCATAGTGACAAAGAGTTCAAATAAGATAAAGGGAAAATGTGTTCATCTTCTAATACAGGGGTAATTCTTCCTAAACTGATAAATAGAGAGACAAGGTGGGTGAGGTAATATCTTTTATTGGACCAATTTCTGTTGGTGAGAGAGACAAATTTTCCAGTTTATACAGAATTCTTATTCAGGTCTGCAAACATACTCAGAGTATCACAGTTAAATACACTTTGTCTCTCTAATACCCTGTGACCGACACAGCTACAACAACGCTGCATACAACTATAAACTGATGAATGTCTCTCAGCTAGTATATAATTGGATAGAGAACATAATCCAAATTCATAGTGATCTGTGAGCAGGGCCAGAGTTCATGCAGCTGGACAGAACCTCAGCAGGGCTCCCAAATTAAGCAGCAGAACCCATTTTAGGTTTTCAGGTTCATTTACAATTTTTCCTGTAGAGCAGTCAAAATGATGCTCATCAGCAATATCTTTGACCACATTCCCTAAATCCATTTTAATAGTCTAAAATATAAACAAAACAATATAAACAAGGCAGCTTTTTTTGTCAACTAGAGCTTCCAGTCCTGGCTTCTGGTCAGCAAACACTTGTCAGTTCTTTCCTGAAAAGAACTCTACCCCATTTTAAATTTCTGATCCTAACTAACCTCATATGCACCTGTTTGACCCAAGTGCAGGTACAAAACTAGAATCCCATACCATGGTGTAGTTCTGAAGGGACCCAGTTAGGACATCGCTGCAATGGGATGTGTCATAACTACAAGAGTCTCCCCTCACATGGAGCACAATAGGAGATATACAAGCCATCATAGGTTCCCTCTGGCTCACAGGAATTGAGTTGTCATCCAGGTAGAGGAGAAAGGGACTTATTGGGCCACAGACTCCTTTGTAATGAAAGGCTGTGAGGGGAGAAAGGAAGAAGGTATCCACAACCACCACCTGAACCATGATACAAGGTTGAGGAGACAACTCATTAGAGCAGGTGATATCCTCTCTCCTCTTTAGTTTATATTTCTCTTTTTGAAGGAAACTGGTTCAAAGGATGGTCTTTCCCATTTTCCCCCTCTCCTCTTCTTCACCCTCCCCTTCTCTTAGAGCTGTGCAAAGGAATTTCTCCTGCAGGATGTGTCCTTGGATAGGGCTATGTTTCTGGGATTGTCACTAGAGCACTCAGGAAGTGAGAATCATGAATCACTGAAGGTCTCCTAAACTGCTTCACCAGGGTCTTCTGTAGAGAGAAAAGTTGACATTTCGATTTTCATAGAACAGATGGTGGTGATGGATGTAATTTTTAGGGTGCGAGTACTAAAGGAATAAGAATTGCTGGTATAGAAAAGAAGCTGGTAGGGAAGGCCTAAGGCAAAAAAAAAAAAAAAAAGTGGGGGGAGGTTGGGTGGGTCTGGAGACGGTCCAGTGGTTGTGGCACTTGCCCAAGATTTGGGAGACCTGGCTTCCATGTCCTGTTCCACAAGGATTTCCTGTGTGACTATAGACTGGTCTGTCTATGCCTCTCTCTCCCATTTGTAACATCAGGATGGATAGTATTGCCCTACCTCACAGAGGTGTTGTGATGATAAATACATTAAACATTGTGAAATATTATAGTAGCAGAGGCCATAAAAGTACCAAAGGTAGGTAGCTAGATTGATCTTCTTAAAGTGTTTTTCCTTTGATTTCAGTGTGAGCAGAGTCTACAATATGTAAAGCAACATGAGCGTGGAATAAACAAATAGTGGAGCTAAAATTGTTTGCCACTTGGTATAAAGATCTGTTTTTTTTTCTAGTGCAAATCTTTATTTGTAACTTCTTTTTGATATTTTAGGGGCTCTGTTTGAACTGATAATCATGGCATCCAGCAAGTTTGTTATTAAGGTAAGCAGAGCTTCAAATCTTTCATAATAACCAATATTACCACAGTAATCTTTAGTATATGGCTAATCTATACATATCTATATTTAAGTTAATGATAAAGTATCAGGTCAGCATAGCACATTTTGACCCTTGGCATTTCTCACTTACAAAATGGAGACTATATTAATGACAATAGAAATGCAACTGATATATCATGTACACCACTGGACCTTGGCAGAGTATCTTTATTGGAGGTTTTGTCCTTTCAAATGACATTTTAAAAACTATGCTTGTGTAATTTAAAGCTACTCACTTTATAGTTCATAGTTAGTGAGTCAGAAAACTGCATGAATTGCCAGTGTAATAATCTTAACTACCTGGATTAAAAATAGGAATCACTTCTCTCTGACTAATATTTTAATATTAACCAAGTAACTCCCTCATCAGATCAGCTAAGACTTTTGTTGTTTTTTTGCAGGTAATCATATTGTTAAACTTTCTTTGTGGTCAGTCACTGCTTCTTGACTTTTTTCTCACAATTCCTATTCTTTTCCTCTTTCCTGTTCTTCTTGTTTTTATTACCACACTATAAAATATTAACTGTAAATAAATCACAAGAGCATATATGTATGCTTTTGTGATTTATTTATGTATATAGTTTGTTTATATATGATTTCATTATATAATATTTGAATGTTTAAAGATTAGTGCTGTCTTTATTGCAGTATTGTGTAAACAGCATTGTATAGTTCTGCCCACCTGCAAACTATTTCAGCTCAAAGCAATGGGTATGTAAAAAAATCACTCAATCTTATTATCTGCTTCTACTTCCAGACCTCCTTCTCTGTTATCCTAAATGGAGAAATGCAAACAGTAATTTAGACTTTGCATATAATTCCATGTGATTAGAACCTCATGTTGCTCTTTGGTGGGGTCTTCTCCAAGATTTTTCTTCATAGGGGAGCTTATGTTTTTCCTTTGTGGATAGGTAGCTTTACTTTTTGGTGGGTTGTTAGAAAATATTCATGATCATCCAGATATAGCAGCCATCTAAGCTGCCATGTTCTGGTTTCATGGCAAGCTAACCTGTTTAATAAAGAGACATGTATATAGTCAAAGTTGTGTTCTTCCACAAGGGAAAGAGAATCATAAGTCATGCAATGAGCTTTTTAGTATTTTCCTCCTCATATCATCTTTAACTTGACTGTACATACAGTCCCATGTCTTGGTCAAGGACAACTATATATGCCAGAAATTTGCGTCTGCTTCCCCATCATTACAAGGGAAGAGAGGATTAATGTTTCACATTTATAGCATTCTGTGGCTGATATCCTGAGTATACATCACTAGTATTTTACTGGTAGAAAAGTAGCAACAGGAGCCCTATGGGAATCCAGTTATTTGATCGGTTGAGTCCTGGTGTCGTTAACACTAGTGCCATTGCCAAGGTAATCGGCTGGGTTGAGTTGGAGTGTTTGTGCTGGATAGAATCCTGAGATCTTTGGTCACTAATCAGCAATGTGGTGTGGATTGCCTATCTAGCACAGACACTGCAACTCTATCCAGCCATTTACTTTGGCAATCACACTATTGTCAATGACATCATGAGAACTCAGCTGAGCAAACCAATGGTTTCTCATACAGGTGTTTCATATTGCTACCGGATGAGTCAGGTACCAGTAGTGTATGCTACTGTCACGTCAGCCACAGAGTGCTATAGGTTTGGGACACTTCTATTTCTCTTTGTAATTTTGGAGAAGCAAAGGCAAATTTCTGGCATATACAGAATGCTGAATAGGAATATAAATTAGTTTCATATTTTTTGTGTCCATGAAGTTTTTCCAGGTTGATAGCTGTAGAAGCAATTTCCTATTTAATTTAAACCTGAAAGATCACTTTGTCAGGCTTATTTATTTACTAGGCGTAGATTTCCATCTATGGGTTTTTGCTTCCCAAAAGATATGTTCTCCAATGAATATAAATATGATTGCTCCCTCTCTCCTTTATATTCCACTTTCTGGGGAAGGTTTTCCTTCAAAAGGCTCCTCATTAAGGCCCAGAAATTGCTTCTGCTCCACTACACAGAGAGGCAATATAAGATAGCATGTTCTTACTCCGTTGAGGCTTGTAATACAATTTAAAGTAATAAATAATAGAAGTATTGTGCCACTCTTGCAATAAATATTGTATAAAATTGAAATATACATATTTTGGCTTGTCTTCCCATGAGTAACATGTAAAAACGGGAGAGAAACACCTCAGCATTATAAATACTGTGGTGGTCAGAATCTGGAATATGCAGCTTATTATCCCATCTTTCATTTTTGTCTTAATAGTTTCAAATGTAATTTAAAAAGAGAAAATGCCTACAATATATTTCATAGTTTTACTTTACATGAACATACATGTATTCTACCAGAGGGCTCTCATAGGATCTTTTAACATGTTTCTGCTGTGTAATGGTGGATTATTTTCAGCAGAGGGAGTAGTTGGTCCACATTTGAAAGAAGATGATAAGCATTTTTGTGGGAGATTCTTAAAAGCAAATGAAATGAAGTTAATTGATGCAGTAAAATCGCTTTTATATTTTTATTACAAAAACTACATTTAAGTCCTAAATGCACATATTTCAATTGCCAATTGGCTGGAAACCATAGTATATTGTGATATGCGACAGCTAACATTTAATGAATAGTTATTTGAGCAGGTATTTTCAGTTTAAGCAATACTTATACCTCATTGCTTCATGGTGTGCTATATGGTAGAATAAAAAAAACTGAAAAATTAGGCATATGAACTTAATTAGGATAATGTCTGTGTGTGTCTTTGCTCCTAAAATATTTTAGTGCTATTATAAGTAAGCAAATCTTAACCTTAATTGGGCAGGCTTAAAGCAAAATTATGAACTGTATATAGACTTGAGAAAAAATACCACTGGGCTTTTGTTTAAAATTGATGAAAGGTTAAAAAGGAGAATTCTCCTGAAATTATGTAATTTGCATCCACCCATGCCAAACTACTCAACTAAATATGGTAAGCCCTGTAGCCATAATATAAATCAACCTCATATACTATTTATAATATGTTGATCTGTCATACCTTTCAAAAAGAGTACATCTGAGTTGGTAACTCTTAAGCTTTAGTGAAAATATTATAAAATAATAAATCTCTTCTCCGAGATGGTTTCTTTCACTTTGGACTTCCTTGCATTTACACATTTAGGGCTCTGTTCTAACTCAGATTTGTAGACCTTTACTGCCACATATCTGAGATTAGAATAATTGCTGTTAAAATGTTCCTCTGGTCAGCCAGGACATTTTGGGCCAGATTTTCAGAAGTGGTCAGCCCCCCGCATTTCTCATTGTTGTCACTGAGAGTTGTTGAGGGCTAAGGTCTATAGGTTGCAAACTCCTTGAGGCAGGGAACGTCTTACCTCTGTTTTGTACAGGACCAAACACACAGCCATTGCTTAATAAATAAATGCAAAGAGAACCCTTGGTATCTTTTAGTTTAAATATAACCATCAAACCTTGTTAAAAGTGTTCCTGTTGAACATTTTTACACTTCTTAAAGCATTCTATTCATGAAGGGAAGTATACTAAAAAGCTTTTATCTTTTTATCAGGGTGGAAAGGGACTGAGTAGATATACTGAGAGAAATGTTCTTTTTGTCAGACTGTATACTAGCATCAGCCTATGCCGTAATAACAAAGCGTGTGATTTTAGAACAAAATTCTGCTCCCAGATATGTGCGAGTTGCCATTGACATCAGCGTGGGCCTGAGAATACAGAATTGGACACTTTATTTTGGTGTGGATTCATTGTGGTTTCATTTGTAATATTTGGTCAGGGTAACTTAATTTTATTAATGGTTTTCTAACAGTAATATTTCATTTTTGTGTGTCTCCCCTCATTTTGTTGCTCTCTGATTGCTTAGCTGCCATAGACCTTTTCCAGGATATTGACAATAACTTGTATATCGAGTGATGATCCTGTGGCTGACTCTTAAAGCTGATTGTCTGTCTTGCTTACTTTGATAGCTACTGAGGTTAATGATTTTGTAAGTTTCACTGGCCTGAGGTAGCTGATCAGTATTTCTATTAGACTATCCTTGTAGCTGAAAACAAGGCTTGACCTATCTTTTCCAGTAAATAGTTTGGTTTAAAATATAAAGTATAGTTAAATTTTTAATCTGTTGTTGATAGTATAGTGGCTAGGCCTTTGCCTTAGGACCATGGGGGATGGACTGTGCATTTTACTACTCTAGGGAGTAATTAAATCCATATGTATATGAATGTACTGTTTGTAAGGTGTGGGGAGAGCAAGGGTAAAGAATACTTTATGTAAAAGATTGCTATTTTCCAAGATACTGCTTTTATAGAGTAAACAAAAGAGATTTTCATAAAAATCTGTCATGACAGATCAACGGTTTTGTATCCGGTTCTTGCAGCTGAATGTTTTTCCTACATTATATATTGTGCATATCTTTTGACATATCACTTAGCTTGGAAAACCAGATCTCTAGAGGGATGGCTTACCTTAAATAATTATAGTGAATGTATTTTTCTGCTTCTTCTTAGTATGACTATTAAGGCTATTTTATATGTGAAATCAAATGGGTTATTTTAGTAGGGATACTCTGGCAAAACATTTTCAAAAGGATTAAACTATTTTATAATATTAAAAAACAGTATGTAAGAATTCAATTTAATATTAAAAGTAAGATGCCAGAGTTCTGTGAATTGTTTTTAGGGGCTGCTGAATGAATTTTCCTTATATAATAGGAGGCCCGATAATTTAGTATGTTTTTTGACCCACTTACTTTAAGGGCTATACTACCCACTCAAAATGCTGGGTTCCCAGGGATGGAGTTCTTTTCATAAGGGTCAAGTAAGCAGGGCCGGCTCCAGCGTTTCTGCCGCCCCAAGCAAAAAAAAAAAAAAAAGCCGCGATCGGCGGCGGCACTTCAGCGGCAGGTCCTTCGCTCCTAGAGGGAGTGAGGGACCTGCCGCCCCCGAATTGCCGCAGGTGCCGCCCCTCTCCCTTGGCCGCCCCAAGCACCTGCTTGTTAAGCTGGTGCCTGGAGCCGGCCCTGCATGTAAGTACCTAAAGTAAACAGTATTTGAACTATGTCTATTTCAACTGTATTGTACAAAATAACTACAATATACAGCTGTGGGTGGTGGTGTTTTAATAATAATAATAGTAATTAGTATCACAACAATACTCCAATCAGGATTGAAGCCCCATTTTGCTAGACACTGTATAAACATATAGTAAAATGTGTTTTTTCCTTCATCTGTCACCTGGCTTTTTAGATTTTAAACAGTGTGAAGGGTTGGAGAAAGGGAAACAACATAAAAACAAAGTGATCAGGGGTAATGGGCACATTTATTAATTACTTTTATTTTTATTTTTTTCTTACTGTGCAATTTCTCTTTCATATTTATGGGGGAAGGAGTAGCAGGATATGGAATGGCAAAAGAGGTGAGTAAATAAGGGAGTGGGGAAAAGAAAAGATGAAGAACATTGATCAGGAAAGGAGTGAGTGGATAGCCTGATTCCAACTCCTCTGAAATCTCTGGGAAGATCTCAGACCTGAAAAGGCTACGGATCAGGCCTGGGGAAAGGAAGGAGGAATGATGGAGAGTAATGAGATTAAGGGTGATAACAGGGGAACGTTGAGGGAAAGGGGTAGGAAGAAGCTGGGATACATGCCAATAATATGAGAGAACTTTCTTGGCGGTCACTTGATGTGGTACGGAGTAAAAGGCTGCTGGTACAACTCATTTAGCCTTCTGTTCTCAGTAATTTAAATAAATAAATTAAATGTATTTGCTATACCTAGAAAGTGAGGATTCTGCATTATGTTTCCCTCTCCCATCATATGCTATGTAAATTGATTCTGGTGGGTGAAGATTCAGTATTATCCCTGTTGTCTGCGTGTTCAGTGTGTTGGGACATTCTGATAGAAGGCGAGTGAAATGAGGAAGAGATGTGACAAAAGAGTGTATGCAGGAATAAACTAAAAGACAAAATTCAGTAGTCCACAATTTCCTTAAAATTGTTCTATTCTTTTAAGCTGTGCGGACAAATTTCAATTTCAGTTCTCCAATAAAAAATGAGTGTCTCGTGCATACTACAGTATTTACCAGTCAGCTGTGACTCTGCAAATATTCTTTTTGACTCAGCATGCTAACGTTTCCTTAAATAACAGTAGAGCAGAGAAAGGCACATTGTGTAATTTTCTGCATTCATTGTAATCCATGATGTTTGAGGATTCTTGACTGTTGTGAAAACCCTTCTAACCTGCTGATAAAATGATGACTAATGGTCAGCTGATGAAAACAGATGCATTGCCATGGCTTCAGAAACTTTAGTGTCCATATAAATGTTTCACTTTCCACAGTTGCTCTTACTCTATCCGGGATGATAGTGCACTTATTCTCTAACAGTTGACAGCTGCTCAATCAAGCCACAACAGTGTGGTTGGCAAAAACTATAAATTCCAGTTAAAGTTTTAAAATAGTTTAAGGAACTAAAAATCTGAAACTTGAAGAAGTCACATTAGGAGCATTTTCAGATTAAGTAATACTTTTGAGCTGAGTGATGATAACGAAACATAATGGCTCTTTCTGTGGACCTGACCCAAACCCCATTGTAATCAATGAGTTTGGGATCAGGGGCCTGTAAGAGTATATTGGCAATAGAATATAGCCTAACTCAAAGGACTTATAAAATTGTTCTGTCACCAGCGTTATTCAGTTTGGCTTGTTAGCTTTAGTTATTTTTGAGTTTATTATTATTATTATTATTTATTATTATTAAGTTCAAAGTCTGTCAGTATTTGAGCTCCCTATCCCTCCCTAGGAATGGTGCATCCAAATAAATTATAAACAAGATCTAACTTTCATATGGAAACCAAAGGCAGACTCTAGGGGAGGAACTCCAAAACACTATAATCTTGTTGGTGATCTAATTTACCCACATTTTACACTGGTGTCACTCTTTTGACTACAGTTACTTCTCACTTGCTGTGAGGCCCACTATGCTTCCAGTAGAAGTTTTTGAAGCTAAGCAAAGTATCAATGCATGGTTCCAAATATATAATATCAAAACTCGTATTTTGATGCCTGAACTGATACCAGTGATTTATATGAGCAATATGAAGATAGAAGGCCAAATGCATTGGATTTGAATGCAGTGAAATTCACATGCATACTAACAGGTGAGCTTCAAGTCTTTTCTTCACAATCCATTTTCTTCAAATTATTTTGTTATTTGTTCTAGGCAGTCTCACTTATTTTCCTGTTGCTGAACTTAAAACTTAGATGATAGACTTGAGCTGCTCTTCCTAGCACTGTGCTGCAGTCTCTGGAATTGATCTGCAACAGGAGTTTAGTAATACTAACTAAAACTGCTGACCGAGGGGTTTTTCATACAAAGTAAAATAGACAAGCTAATTGTGGAATGGAGAGACTGAGGATTTTGGAGGAGAGATGAATTGATCTGCTGTTCCAGGAAGAGGATACTTGATATTCTGTGACTTGAAACACAAGGGGTGATCTGATTAGAACTGAATTTGCATTTCAGATACCAAGGGAACAAAAATCTGGTACAAGATAAATTTGTTAGCAGGTTTGTATCATATAGAGAAGACATTACCAAGTACTGACAGCAGCATGGCAATAAATAAATAATGTATGAAAGAATAAGATTATATTTTTTTACTTTGAATACATTGGAAGTCATCTCCAGTTTCTCCCATTGCTCTGCTTTCCAGAAAATTGTCCAGCCTATAGTTAAAACCTATCGTAGGAAAGATCCATGCAGCTACACTGAGTTTCAGTTCCATTCAATAATAAATTGCAGTGATGGTACCAATAATAATAATAAAATTTAGAAAATTGAAGAATAAAATTGAAGAAAATTGAAGAACAGAGGACTATGCAATAAAGAAAACACACACAGAATATGAGCTGGTATCCTAACCCAATTAAAAAGTAATTGTTGGTTCCAGACAGTAAATGCTGCTTAAGTGTTTCAGTCTGTGTACTGATGAGCAGTTAGTTCTTCTCACTTGTGAGGGAGAACTGAGGGAAAGACTAGAGATAGTCTGAATGGTAACTGGATGCTGTACAAGAGTATTTTGCACACATGGAGACCCTTTTCTGTCTCAAATATCACTCTCCTACACAACTGTATCACATGTATTGTGCAATTAGACATTTACCACCAGAATTTTCTTTTACTGCAATATTCTTTATACTCTGAATGGGAAATACCCTGAGTGGTAATTGTCCATTTTTAATGGTGCCGACTTGTAATGACTGATCCATGTATATGCAGCTGTATCAGCTAGTTACTATTTCCATATCTGCTTGGTTTTTTTGGAAAGATGTTAGCATAAGGATTGTGCAGTACTCTGATAAACAATGTGCTTGGTTATGAATCTGAAAAATTAACTATATACTGTTTGTCCTTTGATATAGACATGGAATATTCTTATTGTGTAGATTAAATTAGGGAGTTTTCAACGATTGTCAAAGTTTGCCTAAGGGATCTAGTAAGTAGGTGCAAGGAGTCTGGTGTATCAGACACAGCAGTTTATATGACACACAAATTATTGTTCTTCAAGCCTAAACCAGCGTACTCTTCATTTAAACTCAGGGACTTCACAAGGCAATGTCTTCCTTCTCTGTTCCTTGAATGTAGCAGTGATTTAATAAAGGACATGGCTAACCAAGTAGACATTGTTATGGATTATTCTGTTTTATATCATCTAGATAAAAAAATTGCAAACAGTATAAGTGCTGAATGTAAAGTATCTGCTGAACTGGAGACTTAGGAAAAGCTAAATTTTAGGCCATTAGTAGGAGGATCTGTTTAGTACCAAAATCCTAGACTTTGGCAGTTAGCAGGGCATGCCATGCATAACTTGCTCTTCTCTATTTTTTTCAGTTCCTAATATTCAAGAGATAAAACTCATTCCTACAGTAGTAAAATAGAATAGAGACTAATCTGCACAACTCTACCATACTAACAAGGCAATGTTCATTAACTGAAACCAAGCTTATTGTGAACAGGTGTTGTACTCTTATTTATTCATACTGTAGTAGCACCTAGAGGCACCTGTCAAAAAAAAGTTTGCATTGTGCTAGTTGCTGGACAGTCACATAGTGACAGGCTGTCTCTCAAAGAGGTTATAGTCTAAATTGAGACATGTGTGGCATACCATAGGAGGACTACAGTAACAGAAATAAGATCATCCAGTTAAATAGGTCACTATTGCACCAAGTGTTTCTTTTTAATTTTAAATAAATTGGCTCTCTCTGCCAGACATGCATCAAGCCCTTATTGGTTAGCTGAGGCAGGTGTCACAGCAGTGGTTGACCTTGAGGAGAGGATAGTGAATTTATAGATTTGTGTGGAGCAGGTGTTTAATGAATATGAGATTTTTTTTGTTGCCAATTCACAAAGTTTAACTTTGTCCTTCTGAGAGTTAAATCCAAGTGCTTTGGAAAATGACAGAAGTTAAAAGTTGGTCTTGAAAGACTCCAGAAATTCAAAGGAAAGGTTTCTCTCATCTACTTGTCCCCTATTTCTGGCAGCTGAACAAAATGTTTTGGTCTGGCCTCGAAAATATGTTGAAAATATCTCTCTCTTAGACAGCTAGGACATAGATAAGCATGGCCATTAATTATATCAGGACTGTGATTACAAATCCCTAATCCAAAGAAGTCATTTTACAAGTTTTTTACAATTACCGTGGGTATTATAGAATTTACTCTCCTCGTTTAGTGTTACTTGCAGAAACTGAATAGTGATACAGAATAGAAAAGGTATATCTGCAAAACCCAGTCTATTATAAAACAATGATTTCCCCCCCACCCCCAATACAGCAAAACCGTCACTAATTTGCATGTACTAGGGGGCTTTTTCAGTTATTCATAAGATTATAAGGTTACAAGGGACCATTGTCATCATCTACTCTGATCTCCTTTATAACACAGGCCAGAGGATTTCTCTGAATTCATTCCTGTTTGAACTCAATCACATCTTTTAGAAAAATATCCAGTGTTGATTTTAAAGTTTCCAGTGATGGGGAATAGAACAACAAAGGCCATAAAATAATAAAAGATTCAGAAATAAAGTATACTCAGATATAATCAATTCCTACTTTTTATATAAAGCACCTTTTGCAATGATCAAGAAATTTTACATACACCTCTACCCCGATATAACGAGACCCGATATAATACAAATTCGGATATAACGCGGTAAAGCAGTGCTCCGGGGGGGGGGGGGGGGGGGCGGGGCTGCGCACTCTGGTGGATCAAAGCAAGTTCGATATAACACGGTTTCACCTATAACGTGGTAAGATTTTTTGTCTCCTGAGGACAGCGTTATATCGAGGTAGAGGTGTAGTTCCTAACAATACATATAGAACAGAGGTGGGGAAACTACGGCCCGCAGGCCACATCCGGCCCGCGGGACCGTCCTGCCCGGCCCCTGAGCTCCCCCGCAGGGAGGCTAACCCCCAGCCCCTCCCCCGCAGCCTCAGCTCGCCGTACCACCAGCACTCTGGGCAGCGTGGCTGTATTAAATTGCTCCCCGTAGGAAGCACATTCCTACGGGGAGTAATTTAATACACTACACCAGCCCTCCATACAGTTTCGGAACCCCAATGTGGCCCTCAGGCCAAAAAGTTTGCCCACCCCTGATATAGAAGGATCACTTCACACATTTTTGAAATGTAGCCAGCAGTATGATGGAGCAGAGCAGCCATTATTCATGTACGACTGTAAAATACCATACCCAGTCAAAACAGAAATGATGAGGCAGGCATAATGTACTATAATTGCCCAAGTTGAAATTTGACCAGAACATTAAGTTGCCCCCTTACTTTCAGAAAAGTGCCTTGGGCTCTTTAATGGCCCCAAATCGCCTCTGTTTTAAATCTAATTAATTCAAAAATGACCTCCAGCACCATGGTGGGACACTGGTTCAAAATTGATGTAGAAGGAAGAATGACACGCATTGGATTACCAGCACCATATCTAGATGTTCCTTGATGGTTCTTCATCCACATTTGAATGCAGCCCAACTTTGCTTAATGCAATCCAATAGCTCTGCCACTCTAGCAATCCTCAATTAACTGGGTGCTATTAAGAATAAGAGACTCTTCAAGGAACATTCTACTTTAGTAGAAACAACCTTTGGTAGAAACTTTTGGAGGACACTCCATGATCCCAGCACTAGCAAAATCAAGACAGAGAAGCTAAGTGGCAGAAAGCTTCTGCAGGGGTGGTGAATGTTTTTTGACCCTTACTGTTAAACTAAGTAATGAATCAGCGGAGACACATAACAATGGACCTACTTGCATTTCCAGAGAATTGTTAAATCAAGAAATAAATCACCGGGTATTCTGAGCCAAGGATATAGAGGATTATGGATTGTTTTTCTGTCACCTGATGAGTTGGCCTCAGTTTGACGTTTCACCTATCTCTCTATCCAAAAGATTTTGAAGATGAGGAAAGATGGGGAGAGTAATTCTGGTGTGATATTGTAGTCTAGGTATGATTCTGTGGTCTGATCCATCTAGCAGAAAGTTTGTACCAGACCTATGTGTCCATAAGGCCTTATCAGGCTGATGTTTTGTTTTTTGCCTTTTTTGTGTGTGTTTGTTTTTGGAAATACACTGAAATTTTGTAGCTCCAAAATTGATTATAAGGTTTGGGAATCTACACACCTGCCTGTGGGATAGTGTACAAAAGATCTTCTTTATCTTAATATCTGCAGTATCCTCAGCCCAGCCTCTAGACCATAGGTTTTCAAGCTGTGGTACGTTTATCGCTGGTAGTGTATGAGTTTGATGTTCCATCAGTCACTTCACAATAATTTTTTATGAAGGTGGTATGTGAACCAATAGCGTTCGGGAGATGCTGCTCTAGACTATGTCCATTTGTAGTCAGCATAGCTGACCGCTGAGGAGTCTTATTCCTTCTGAAAACCTCAGATTCAGTAGCCTTCAGGATATTTCTCTGAACCTGAATATTGCTGCAAATGTTGGAGCACTTCAGCTATAATAAAATACACATATACAATATTGCTAATACAGTGATATTTGGCAATCGATGGTGTGTGAATGTTCCTTTTTCTATCCTTCTTTTACTGGCAGAGACTCACACAGGTGCAACAGTTGGAACAGTGTTTTAATGAGCTTTCCTTCCAACCCCATTGAGTTTCACCCTGGTCACTGTGTTTACCATGAAGTTGGGTCTTGTTTTGGGAGTGGACTGGTGGTAAACTAGATGAAAATAGCAGGGATTCTGCAGTTGAAGGGTAGGAACACACACTCTTTAATCAAACATTGTTTTAAAGCCTACTTATTTATCTTGTTGTTATAGCGACAGAACAATATCTCATTTCCAAGCAGTGGATAATTCTGTACTACATAACTGCAGGAAGCTTTCCCAGCTGAAAACATGCTGTTCCTCATTCCATTTATTGACTAGCTGAGAATTACATTGTGTACATTTGTCCATGGAAAGGGAAATGTTATTACATGTTGCAACATGAATCTAAAAGTAAATGTTTTTTAAGAAGCAATGTGCAGAAAACTTAAATTATGAGAGCTGCTGGTTCTGATTGAACCTGGAGAGACTGGGAGTTTAGTAAAATGAAAAATATGAATAGTTTTTATCATTTTTACATAAACCTGCACTTAGTGGTCAAACAATGGAAAGGTCCCTGGAATAATGTTCCTTGAGTATTGCTGTGCCATGTGTGAACGGATTAAGTTCAGATATCTGTAATTCTTCATCACTGGCAATTTTTAATACAAGATTGGATTTTTTTTTAAATATATGATCTGATTCAAAAGGAATTATTTTAATTCTGTGGCCTGTGGTATGCAGGCAGTCAGAATAGATGATCACACTTGTCCCTTCACAGTGATCACAGTCTATAAATACTATATTCTGCCTGAGCTCAGATAGAAGATCAGTGACTTGAAACTAATGTAAATGATGCTCTAAGACTATCCAGCACCCTGGAGCTCAAGAATCAAATCCCAGTTAATTTGAGAGCAACCTCTAAAGTCATTGCCCAAACTGAGTACTCTGTGCTGCTCTGTAGTGTTGGTCATACTACTGTTACAAACTGAATTGTTTCTTCTGTTCTGTTTGGAGTATCACATTGATTAGAGAGACCTTGGTTGGCAATAATATCATACCCAGGTTAGATAAATTGACCATCCGTAGTTTAGTGTGCAAACAGACTTTCATTTAAGATTCATGATTCTTGTTAGTATTTATAATTGTTGGATCCAGTATGCAAGAAACATTATTTTGTATAATGGTTGCCAAGGTGTAGTGTGGGTAGTCCATGCCCCTTGTGAAAATGAGACAGATGGCAACAGAATTTTGGTGTCAATTTCTCCCTTTTCCTCAGAGGTCCACTTTGCTTCCTCTTCAAAGAAAGGTCAGAAGGAGAGCGACTCTGATCTTTCTACTTCCAGGATCACTTATTGTTTATTCTGCTAGTGGAGTCCTTTAAGAAAGAGTGATATAGCTTTTTTTCTCCAATACCTGTCTTGATTATTTTCCTAATATAGGGAGCACAGTATATATTGGGGATATGCTCACTTTCTAAAATGCTGATATGGGTCACATGACATTTTATAAAGTTTAAATGGCACAGAAGGGACAATCCTGCTGGTGCTGAGCAGTCAGATAAGTGTTGACTGCTCATAAAGAGCTTATAAAGCGTGGGCCTGGGATCTGAGTGTTTTGTTAGAGTAATTCTTCAACTGTTTTTAAAAACCTAACGCAATTGAAAGCCAAAACAGTGTCATGATGTAGTAAAGTTTTAAGTATATATCAGTAATCTGAAAGAAGAAAATAAAAGGAACTTGGAAATTAAAAAAAAAATACATTGGAGAGCCATTTAAAATTTAAAAAACAAACACATCCCTTTCCACACACACATACGGAGATAGAGGGGGGGAAATATGCAGGAACCTCTGTATCTATAACCTGTTCCACCCATATTCATGAGCTAATCTTATCTCTGCACACCTCTCATCTATAACTTTAACAACAGGACCTACATACCATTACTACACTCTGCATACTACTATGCTATAAATGTACTAATGTACATACCACCTCTTACATGTACTGTGCCCATTGCGGTGGAATCTGGGCACCTTCTAGTGATGCATTAGGGATTCTCAGCCTGAGGGGAACAAATAGGTGTCAGGAGGTCATGACCCCCCTCGCCTTCTTATTTGCTTAGTGGGTGGGGAGTCCCAGCAAGACTGGAGGGGAGTCATGCGGCATCGATATGGAAAAGGTCAAGAACTTTTGTATTAATTTGCTTTTGTATTAATCCCCTTCACTGACACAACAGCCACAGCAATATGTACATTTTACAATTTATAAACACCACAAGATCTATCCAGCCTCCTTTCATCTTCCCCTTACCGTTCGCGTATGCCAGCCATTTGACATTTTACAACTATGCCAACTGTAACTCTCCACAAAAGCTGGCCTCCCTATGTTGCAGACCTCTTACATATTCTGTTCCCACATGGTTTGGCTACTTAATACCTGACTGTGTAAACCATGGGAGGACATTGGTAAAGATGTTCATAGTATCGAGCTCTAATTTTTTGGGAAGCTTTGTTGGAGAACCACCAAAGTATATGAGGTTTAAGATGTCCAGAGCCATTGAGGTTCCTATATACACAGAATTTAAGTTCTCAGTTATTGTAGATGTGATATTATACTTGTCATCGATGAGACAAAACTTGTCATAGACAAGTACCTACTTTATGTGGAAGAGTGGTCGGAATATGGGAGCAAAGTTAAGGAAGTTACAGAACACCTCCATGCTTTCTACACTGCTGCTGTTTTAACTGTATCTAAATTTAAAAGTTCTGGACTTTCTAGTTTTCTTATTTTTAAACTTCAGAGGAAAAAATCCTTCAAAGTAATGTAAGTTACTGATATGTTCCAACAGCCTAGACTACCTTAACAAACATTTTTGTGAATGATTTTATTTAAAAAGGTGTTTTGTGTGAATGATTATTTTTAATTTAAAAAGAGTGGGGTATGTGTATGCGTGTTTAATGCCCATTTTGAGGAATTTGTATCTCAACATTTAATATTCAGAGTCTGGCCTTAGTTGTAAGTGTAATAGCTTATTTCATGCTCTGTATCTTCACAGTTATGATACTGAAATGTTAAGACCACACACAGACAGCAAAGTCTCTAGCCACTTAAGCATGTAAACAGTCTGGCTTTTTACAAAGTGGAAAAATATTTCTGGTGCGCTATTTTAAAAAGATCAGCATGTTAAAGTGCGGTGTGCAACTGTGTCAACATTTTTTTGGCTGTAACCATTAATTCTGTAGCCTCTTGATAATATGTAAAATGTGAAACTGGTTTGTTTACTGCTGGTATTGGTGCAGCAATTACTGTCTGCAGTTTCAAATAGATAATAGATCAAAGAATTATTTTGCACGATCATTTTGCTGTTTAAAACAACTAAGGTTTTGGGTCATTGTGTGTGTGTATGGGTTTTTTTTTTTTTTTTTACAGATTGCTTTGGGCTCTTGGAAGGGACGTTGGACCCAACGGGTATAATAAATATTTTACTATAAATACATTTTCATTTTAATAGGCAAAGACAGTTTATTTCTAATATGACTCTGCCCTTGCCTTTTCACGCAGGAATTTGAGCTTTCTGATTGGCCACAGACACAGCAACATATATTTCTTTCTTCACAAACCTCAGTTATCTTGAAACCTGACATGACATTAAGCCTTTTAGATCTTTTTATTAATGCACTTTCTCAGCATAGTTAGTTACTGCAGTGATAACCAAAATGCAGACCCACATAGATGTACAGTATGGCTTCAGAACACCCTCATCTTCAGTACAAAAGATTGCAGAGATTACAAGTCCCATCATGCAATATTCCGCCTTGATCTGGCTGCTAGGCTGGTAGGATTAAGATGGAGGATTCGTATAAACAGCCCTGATCCTTATGAGCTGCATCTCTATTAAAATAATAATTATTCTTGTATATAGCGCCTTCCATTTGAGCTCCCAAAGCATGTATGAATATTAATGAATTTAGTTTCACAACAACTCTATGAGATAGGGCAGTTATTAACAGGGGAGGGTGACTTGGCTCTAAGAGCCCTGACAAGATGCCAATATGTTCTTCATTTGGGAAAAATTTGAACACCCCTGCATTACAGCAATAAAAGTTCTATCACACAAATATAATGGTTCTTATTCAACTCCTTTTACAGTTTAATTTTTTAAAAATACAGTTGGCTATTCTACATCTTCTGTGCTGTCTCATAGTAATAATATTGTGAAAGGGAGTTAGAGTAGGAGCTCTCTCAGCCAGGGAGTTGTTTGTACACTGTCTAACACAATGGGGCAATAATTCCTGAGTTCTTCAGACATTACTGTAATAAATAATAATAATAACAATAATGTTCTAAAAGGTAGATGGTTAGTTCAATCATAGTGCAGAGTATGCGTAGAAAAATAAAATGTAACTTTAGTGATATCATCATGATAAAAGTGTTTCCTTTAAAGTGTTGTTTAAAATAAAAAGTCTGTATATTCCATGTCTGTAAATATCCTCTTTCACCTCCCTTTCACTGCCAAGAAGGGTTATTTAGTCAAGTATGGGGCTAGCAACACAAGTGGCTACAGTGGAGAGGATTTTTAATCCAGCAGCAGTTTTAAAGATGGAGATGGGTAGGAGCAAATGTGCTTTAACTGTACAAATGTGCATGCAGGCACCCTGATTTCATGAGGATAAATTTTACCTGTTCAATATAGGCCAGGTCTACACTACAGACGTACATCGGTATAACTACGTCACTCAGGGGTGTGAAACATCCACACCACTGAGCAGTGCAGTTATACTGACCTAGCCCCCGGTGTAGACAGTGCTATGTCAATAGGAGAGCATCTCCTGTCGACATAGCTACTGCCTCTCATGGAGATGGATGCTACAGCTCGTGGATTTGTGGATATCTGCTTAATATCCGCAGATATCTGCATCCCTGGATGAGGCTATCCGCGGACATTTTTGTGAATCACAGATTGGATGCGGATACAAATTTTGTATCTGCACAGGGCTCTACTCATAGACTTTAAGGTCACAAGGAACCATTGTGATCATGTAGTTTATCTCCTGCACATTGCAGGCTGAAAAACCTCACCTATTCCTGTAATAGACCACTGACCTCTGGGTGAGTTACTGAAGTCCTCAAATCATGGGTTAAAGACTTCAAGTTACACAGAATTCACCATTTACACTAGTTTAAACCTGCAAGTGACCCGTGCCCCATGCTGCAGAGGAAGGCGAAAACCCTTAGGATACTTGATTTTTATCATGTACTTATTTTTTGTTAGTATATAATATCCCTTATTTTCACTTGTCCTTATACTAAGTATTCTGTTGTAACATGTAAGAATGGTGAAATTAATCACTACATTATATTTACAATTCTTCTGTCATGCTCTGCACAAAGGAAAACATTTAGTGGGTGATGGAGAAATATAATTTTTACCAGCAGCTGGAAATGTATGCAGTAATTAAAGTAATATCCCTGGCATGTATGCCTATTTCTGCACTGCATGTGTACCTGTGTGATAGACCTCATTATTCAGAACCAAGATTGCTTTTCTCAAACCTAATAAGCTCTCTCTCACTCACACTCCTCAAGGATAAAACGTGTTTATTTTTTATCTTTGGTGTATAAGAAGTGGGGTGTAGGTGTGGGTGTGCGATAAATTCTGCTTTGGGCCCAGATTTTAAAATGCTCGGCACCCATCTGGCTACTCCCATTTAGGAGCCTAAAAGGGAAACGAGTTCTCATGAGAATCTGATCCTTATTTTTTTTATCCTGGAAATATCAGGAATATCCAGTCTTGCCTTTCCTGTTTTTGCTAGGGGAATCATTGAAAAACTAGAAAATTGGAAATGGGGGCTTTTGTGATCCTCAGTTGGAGGGACATGTATTGAATGTTTCATAAAGAACTTTTCTCTCATTTTCCTCCCAGACATTTGAGTGCTAATAAAAACAAACACAATCAAAGTTTTAAACAGACTGATCAGACTTCCTCTCTCAATTGTTCAGGTTTCACTTTCTGGTTATTTTTCATGGTTTTATTAGTTCTTCTGCCATCCTTAGTATCTACCTCGCAAAACTGAGGGTATGTCTTCACTACCTGCCAGATCGGCGGGCAGCGATCGATCCAGCGGGGATCGATTTATCGGTCTATTCTAGATGCGATAAATTGACCCCCGAGCGCTCTCCCATCGATTCCTGTACTCCAGTGCCGCGAGAGGCGCAGGCGGAGTCGACGGGGGAGCAGCAGCAGTCGACTCACCGCGGTGAAGACACCACGGTAAGTCGATCTAAGTACTTAGACTTCAGCTATGTTATTCACATAGCTGAAGCTGTGTAACTTAGATCAATCCCTTCCCTCCTCCCCCCACCCTCCAGTGTAGACCAGGGCTAAGTCGATAATATCTGATGTTCCCAACTCTTGTAGTTTCACTAAAACATCAGCTTCTGCAGTCAAGTGATTATGGGAGCATCTTGGTTGTCATTTAAAAAACAAGTTTCTAGCCCTCATGGTTGCAGAGAAAAGCTTGAACCCTGAAGTGCACCCTGAAGGGCTCAAATGCCAGAAGACAAATAAAAAGAATCCCAACATTTATTTATTTTTAAAATCTCATGATTTTGGGGCCAGAGTAATCATTTTTGAACACTTTGTTTTAGCAGTACTGTTCAAATAAAAACAATCAGGAAAAAGAGAACTTATTCCCTCCCCCTTCTCCCCCCCGCAATGTCTCAAGCTTTCTTCATACATATACTAAAGAAGTTAAAAAGGACACAAGCACCATTTTTTGCTTTGTAGATCATCTTTAAAAGTAAAGACCGTTTCCTTTGTCTTTGTTTTAAAAATTGAACATGACTAGTAATAGCTACAATATTGTAGTAAGGGGATCTTTCCCTTTACTCAAAAACAGAATGTTGTTATTAAATAATAAAATGCCAATACTCATGAAAAACCTGCTGTTAGCTCCATAAACCCCAGGGCACTTGGTTTAAATATCTCATTGAGCTTTTCCTAATTAAAAAAAAAGTACTAATAAATCGGTCACATTTTTCTCTACAAAGTACAAAGAGGAAAGAATATCAGCATTGTAAATACATGCAGTGTGGAATACTGTCATTTCACAGCTTCAAATCATACAAAGGTAAAGCAATCATAGTAAGTACAAACAGAAAGAAATATGTTGATTCATGGAGATCCAGCTGTGGAGAATAACCATTGATCTGGAACCTTTCAAGAGTCATACAAATTTATAAAGTCTTCCATAGATGCATAACTCTTAATACAAGACTTTAATAGAGCTTTCTCTTTGCACATCAATGTCTTTCTGTGTATATGTCTTTTCTTTTGATAGCTAAACACTCAATTTGCCCCTTAAATCTTTTAAACATTATTTATTTCACTCAATACAGGTAATTTGCAATTACCATAACTAACATATAACCCACACCCCATCCCATATAAACTAACATGCCAGGCTATGCCAACCTAATCCCCAGCGTAGCCACAGCTATGTTGATGTTCATACACCAAGAGAAAACCCCCTTCCATCGGTGTAGGCTACATCTACACTTCGGGGTTATGGTGGCATAGCTATGCCAATATAGCTCATCAAAAATTCATTTGGGATACGGTAGGGTGTGAATTTAAAGCAGAATAGCTATTCCTGATTAACACCCTGCATAGATGCTTTTATTCCGAATTAGATTAATTCACTTTGGAAGTTAATTGGGAATAGCTATTCCAGAATAACTCCCCACAGACAAGACCTGACTCCAGTAGAAGGAGGTTGGCCTTAGTTACTATTTATTCATAAAAGAGGTTAATTTCTGAGCATAGCCAACAGTGATGAAGCTATGTCCTGTGCTCCTGTGACCGTAATGCTTCCAAATCATCAAGGAATGTCACTTTTTGTAGGCAGGGCTGGTAGCACTGCCTCTTGTTTAGGCTGACTGACACTTCCCATTACAAGACCCTGTTTTCAGTTGCTTGTAACATTGCCAAACTTTAACCATTTTGGTTGAAATTTTCGCGGTGGGTGTTTTTGGAAACCTTCAGCAAAAACGGTTGAGGTCTTTCTGAGAAGTACATTGTTAATACAATGAAACGGGCAAAGAGGATATACTATGTCCCTTTTAAAGGTTTTGAATACACCTCTACCCCGATATAACGTGACCCGATATAACACGAATTCTGATATAACACGGTAAAGCAGTGCTCTGGAGGGGGGCAGGACTGCACACTCCGGCAGATCAAAGCAAGTTTGATATAACGCGGTAAGATTTTTTGGCTCCCGAGGACAGCGTTATATCGAGGTAGAGGTGTACCTCTACTCTCACCTGCCCCCAGGCTTTTTGGTGGTGGCAGCAGCTAATGAGCGTGAGAGGCAGGGGCTCCAAGCATAGACATTGAAGGGCAAGGAATCAAAGAAACTGGACTTGTGTGCTCGTAAACCTTATTTGATGTGCAGGCTGCAACTTAGAATTGCTAAGCAGCAAGCTCCTCTATGTCACTGTGACTTCAATCTGTGGGAAAACATTGTGAAGTTTAAAGACAGGCTACCAGAGGACTCCAGGCAGAAGTTCACTCTGGTGGTAGAGGAGGGCAAGCTGATGGCAAAGATAGCTCTGCAGGACAGCTTGGATGCTGTGAACTCAGCAGCTCAGTCCATGGTGTCTGCCATATCTATAAGGAGATGTTCATGGCTGCAGTCTTCCAGTCTGAAGTACAGCAGACCATCCAAGGTCTGCCCTTTGAGGGTCCCTCCCGTGTTTTGGGAAAGGATGATAGGCTACACAGCATAAAAGATCCCAGCATAACGCTGAAGTCACTTGGAATCTATACACTGGCAACAAAGAAGCAGCAGTTCCGTCCCCAGTCGGCTCACGGAGATCAGAGCTTTATACCTTAGCCCCAAGACCTGCCAAGAAAAAGGCAGGAATTACAGGAAGCAGCCATCTTCCCCCTCCTTCTCTGTGACAGCAGGATCCTCCCGACCCAGGGTCTTGTTCAAGGTCAAGTAGGACCATGCTTGCCTCATACTAATAACACCAGTGTGGCTTTGGCAATATTGATCCTCGAACCTACTAGCAATGTTAGTGACACCTCCTCTGGCTCACCTGTTGGCCATCTGCTTCACCCCAATCTACAGGCATTCTACTTGACAGCGTGGTTGCTTCATGCTAACACTATCGGAAATTGCTTGCTCGAAAGATGTTCAGGAAGTGCGTTGGAATAGCAGAAAGTCTTCAACTAGGCATACTTACCTGGAAGCATTTTTCTACCTAGTCTCAACAGAAATGTCTGTCTCCGGTGCAAGCTTCCGTTAACCACATTTTGAACTACCCATTACACCTAAAACATCAATATTTGACAATTAGTTCTATTAAAGTACATTTAGCATATATTTCAGCTTTCTACCCTCCAGTGGCTATTAGATGGCTCTTTTCTAAAAGGGTTAGATTGTTACATCCATAGGTGCAAGAACCTGTTCCCCCATGGGATCTCAACTTGGTGCTAACAACATTAATGGGACCACCCTTTGAACCTCTTGTAACTTGCTCCATCTCTATGAAAGTGTCATTTCTGATTGCGATAACATCAGCAAGGAAACTGGTGAATTGAGAGCCTTGGTCTGAGAGCCTCCTTGTATAGTTTTCCATAAGGATAAAAAGCAACAGAGGGTCCTGTGGCACCTTTAAGACTAACAGAAGTATTGGGAGCATAAGCTTTTGTGGGTAAGAACCTCACTTCTTAGATTCAGACTAACACGGCTACCCCTCTGATACTTGACATAAGGATAAAGTTTACCTCTGTCCTCACCCAAAATTCCTGACAAAGGTGGTTTGCAATTTCCGTGTTAACCAGGCAATTGATTTGCCAACTTTTTTACTGATGTCCCACATGCATACTGATGAGCAGAAGCTTCATTCGTTGGATGTAAGGAGAGCTTTAGCCTTCTACTTGCACAGGTCATTTAGATCCACGGTGCAATTATTTGTTGCGATTGCAGACAGGGTGAAAGTTAAACTGGTTTCCATTTATAGGATTTCCTCATGGATTTCCTGTTGTGTTTGTTTGTGCTACCAATTAGCTAACGTCATACCACCTCCTAGAGTGTTGGCTCATTCAACTAGAGCTCAAACAGCTTCAGCAGCTTGCCTGCCGCAAATACCTATTCGAGACATTCGCAAAGTGGTGACCTGGTCATCATTTCACACCTTTGCTGCTCATTAATTGTTAAACTTAACATTAACAAGTCACCGGGACCAGATGGCATTCACCCAAGAGTTCTGAAAGAACTCAAATGTGAAATTGCGGAACTATTAACTAGGGTTTGTAACCTGTCCTTTAAATCGGCTTCTGTACCCAACGACTGGAAGATAGCAAATGTAACGCCAATATTTAAAAAGGGCTCTAGAGTGATCCCGGCAGTTACAGACCGGTAAGTCTAACGTCGGTACCGGGCAAATGAATCGAAGCAATAGTAAAGAATAAAATTGTCAGACACCTAGAAGAACATAAATTGTTGGGCAAAAGTCAACATGGTTTCTGTAAAGGGAAATCGTGTCTTACTAATCTATTAGAGTTCTTTGAAGGGGTCAACAAACATGTGGACAAGGGGGATCCAGTGGACATAGTGTACTTAGATTTCCAGAAAGCCTTTGACAAGGTCCCTCACCAAAGGCTCTTATGTAAATTAAGTTGTCATGGGATAAAAGGGAAGGTCCTTTCATGGATTGAGAACTGGTTAAAAGACAGGGAACAAAGGGTAGGAATTAATGGTAAATTCTCAGAATGGAAAGGGGTAACTAGTGGTGTTCCCCAAGGGTCAGTCCTTGGACCAATCCTATTCAACTTATTCATAAATGATCTGGAGAAAGGGGTAAAAAGTGAGGTGGCAAAGTTTGCAGATGATACTAAACTACTCAAGATAGTTAAGACCAAAGCAGACTGTGAAGAACTTCAAAAAGATCTCACAAAACTAAGTGATTGGGCAACAAAATGACAAATGAAATTTAATGTGGATAAATGTAAAGTAATGCACATTGGAAAAAATAACCCCAACTATACATACAATATGATGGGGGCTAATTTAGCTACAGCGAATCAGGAAAAAGATCTTAGAGTCATCGTGGATAGTTCTCTGAAGATGTCCACGCAGTGTGCAGAGGCAGTCAAAAAAGCAAACAGGATATTAGGAATCATTAAAAAGGGGATAGAGAATAAGACGGAGAGTATATTGTTGCCCTTATATAAATCAATGGTACACCCACAGCTTGAATACTGCATACAGATGTGGTCTCCTCATCTCAAAAAAGATATACTGGCACTGGAAAAGGTTCAGAGAAGGGCAACTAAAATGATTAGGGGTTTGGAAAGGGTCCCATATGAGGGAGATTAAAGAGGCTAGGACTTTTCAGCTTGGAAAAGAGGAGATTAAGGGGGGATATGATAGAGGTATATAAAATTATGAGTGATGTGGAGAAAGTAGATAAGGAAAAGTTATTTACTTATTCCCATAATACAAGAACTAGGGGTCACCAAATGAAATTAATGGGCAGCAGGTTTAAAACAAATAAAAGGAAGTTTTTCTTCACACAGCGCACAGTCAACTTGTGGAACTCCTTACCTGAGGAGGTTGTGAAGGCTAGGACTATAACAGCGTTTAAAAGAGAACTGGATAAATTCATGGAGTTTAAGTCCATTAATGGCTATTAGCCACGAGGGGTAAGGAATGGTGTCCCTAGATTCTGTTTGTCAGAGGGTGGAGATGGATGGCAGGAGAGAGATCACTTGATCATTACCTGTTAGGTTCACTCCCTCTTGGGTACCTGGCATTGGCCACTGTCAGTAGACAGGATACTGGGCTAGATGGACCTTTGGTCTGACCCAGTACGGCCGTTCTTATGTTCTTATTATGCTATTTCCCATTAGTCCAGGAACAGTGCCAGTTTTGCATTGGTTGTTCTACCATCACTGTTCAGCTAGACTCCAAGCCCACCTCCACGTTAATCTGCTTGTGAATGGGCTACAGTGGAATGGACATGTAAAATCACTCAAAGAAGAAAAAACGGTTAGCTGCTTTTCCATAACTGTTGTTCTTCAAGATGTGTTGCACATGTCTATTCTATGACCTGCCCTCTTTGTACTCTCTAGTGGAGTCTTATCTGGTAAGAAGGAACTGAAGGGGGTCAGGGGCGGTGGCGCTCTCCTCTGGTACCAGCAAGCAGTGGTGTGTGATGGCATTGGGTGATCAATTTACCAGTGTATTGCTGAGGGAATACAACTGTGCTAGAGGCGCTCACATACCTACAGTGGAATGGACAGATGCAACACATCTCGAAGAACAACAGTTACAGAAAGTTAGATAACTGTTTGTTTTTTTTCTTTTCTATGGAACCCCTGCCTTATTCAGTCCACAGGATGATTGAGCAGCTACTCAATATTTTGTTTTCTCCTCATTGCTCAATGCGTGGCCCCAGGCCTCATACTATATGAACTTGCTCCAAAATTTATATGTGGTTTCTTATTCTACCTCCTCTCTGCTTCCTACTGTGGAACATAGTTTAACTTAGTTTTTAAAAAGTGTATCGAGAGCAGAATATTTTCTTGGTTTACCTCCTTTACACCCACTAGGGCGACCAGATGTCCTGTTTGTAAAGGGACAGTCCCATATTTAAGCCCTCCTGCAGGTGCCCCGACTTTTTCTTAAACATGGACAAATTGTCCCATATTTTCTGTCTCTCCCTCATTGGTACTGGCGGGTCCTGCTGCTGGCCGGATCCCGGCTCACCAGCCAGCCGGCCGCCAGGGGTGAGTGGGGAGGGTCCAGTCGTCGATGATGGGGGTGGGCGTGCAAGACTGGTGGCAGGGCAAATCTGCTGCGCATGGAGATGGGCCGCTCCCCATGCTGGTCCATCAGCACAGCCCCCTCCCCTTGTCCCATTTCCGGCCGGCACTGGCTGCATGCTGCGAGCTGTGGTGGCTGGTGTGTGCGGGCAGGCGCCAGGGAGCGGCCAGTTACGTGTCGCTTCTGCTGCCCACCCATTGGCCCTTTACGTGCGCCCCCTCTCGCTGTCCTCTTCCTGCTTTGACCCTTCCCCCTACCCTTGCTGCTCCTCCATATCCCCCCCGGCAGGGCGTGTGCCGCTCTCAGCACTGTGTGGAGAACCATCCCCTGTTCAGAGTGCTCAGCTCACCAACTGCCTGGCCTGCAGGCTCCTTCCTTTCCCCACTGCCTCCGGCTGGGCTGGTGCCCTAGGAAAGGCCAAGACCCTCCAGCCTGGGGTGCTGGCCAGGAGGAGCCAAGCCCTGCATGTGCCAAGGCCCGCACAGCACTGGCACGGGGAAGCCTCTCTGCCCCTCAGCTAAGCTCTGGAGTGGGGGGGAACAATTTCCAGCCTCTTCATGCTCCAAACCTGCAGGCTCCACAGCAGACCCCCGGGCAGAGGCGTAGCACTCTCTTCACCCCACACCCCACCCCGGGTCCTGCCCCCAGGGAGCACGGGGCTGCTCCGTCCCTTGGGCACCTCCCCTGCTGAGCCACCTCTCTGGCTGGGTTCTCGGAAGCCACTGCAGTCAGGTACCCTGGGCCCTGGTGCACAAGGCATCCTTAGGGGTTAACCCCTTCCTGCCCACGCTGTAGCCGGGGGACAGGAGGCGGCTGGGTTATATTGGTGGCCAGCAGCAGCCTGGAGGTGTTAGCTGCCTTTCGACACTGTGCGGGCAGGAAGGGACAAGCAGGGCAGGAAGGGTGAAGGAAGGGATGACTTGGCCTGTGTCTTTTCAGAGCTCATCTCTTATTCTCTCCCTCCTCCCTGCACCATCCCTCTATGGCTAGGGAGCTCTGAAAAGACACAGGCCAAGTCATCCCTTCCTCCACTCCTCCTGCCCTGTAGCTGGAAGCAGCTCCTGTCCCTTCCCTC
Organism: Emys orbicularis; assembly: GCF_028017835.1. Lineage (NCBI taxonomy): Eukaryota > Metazoa > Chordata > Testudines > Emydidae > Emys > Emys orbicularis. The sequence continues at coordinate 206,299,455 of NC_088685.1, read as the reverse complement.
CTACACAGTGCCGAAAGCCTGCTCCTGACCACATTCTGGTGTGACCCTGGCTGAAATCTGGGGAGGGAGACACATGACCCTGCATGCTCCCCCATGTGTTTCCTTGGGAAGACGTGGCACCAGGTACCAGGAGAGGCAGGTCCGTCCCAGGGGCCCAGCCAGGCCTGGAGAGCAGAGAGCGCCAGGCAGGGAGGGTCAGGTCGGTCGGTCACCCCACCCATGTGAGAGAGGTGTACAAGAATGTGTGTGTGTGTGTGTGGGGGGGTAGAGGTATGTGTGTCACTCCTCCCTGTGTGAACCCTAAAGGGGGGAGGGATAGCTCAGTGGTTTGAGCATTGGCCTGCTAAACCCAGGGTTGTGAGTTCAATCCTTGAGGGGGCCATTTGGGGATCTGGGGCAAAATCAGTACTTGGTCCTGCTAGTGAAGGCAGGGGGCTGGACTCGATGACCTTTCAAGGTCCCTTCCAGTTCTAGGAGATGGGATATCTCCATTAATTATTATTATTAGCCTTAAAGATAAGAAGGTAAATAAAAAGAATACAGCTATGCAGTATTTCTTTTTAACAGGGGTTCAGTCAACTTGATGTTAATTTGTACGTTTGTACTGCATAGTTGTGATTGATTGTCACTGAACTCGCTTGAATACGAGTAATTTTACCAGGTGTCCCATATTCAGCATATGGTCACCCTAACTAGGGCTGAAGATTTGGTTTTCTACTTCTGTTGGGCATGTGAGTGTCCTTTACTGATGGACTGATGTGTGTACTAAATGCCTCATTTGAAAATATCAGAAAAGGTTTATTTTGCAACTTTTGTGATGTGTTCTTAGGTTAGGAGTTATTTCCTTGAAAAAAACAAAATCATCTTCACAGCCTAGACTAGAAGTCCAACCATCAAGACTCATCAAATCTCATTTCCCTGAGGTCTGAATTGCCTATGGCAGAGTAAAGAAATTAAGAAATAGTGACACTTTTGCTTACTTTATTTTAAATTCTAATCTGATCTGGGTGAAATTTTGTGGTCTTTCTTGTAAATGTGGTGGGTGTTTTGTTTGTTTTAAAGGTTGGTCTACATTGTAATGGACATGGCTTGGTTGACTTAATCAATATTGAACTACATCATAGAATCGTAGGACTGGAAGGGACCTCGAGAGGTCATCTAGTCCAGTCCCCTGCACTCATGGCAGGACTAAATATTATCTAGACCTATATGTAGTATATTGACATGGTCATGCAGTTTTTAAAATAGGGAGTTCTAAATCTTCTATTTCCTTCCATTCTCAAAGACAGACCTTTTAATTTGTATTGACCACCTTTTCAAATTATTGAGTGATGAGAGATTTAACTTCTGAAAGAAGTTGATAGGTAATGTGATACGAAGCATATTAGTAGGATAGATAAAACAGAGAAGGGTAACTTTCTTGATTACAAACATTCCCTTAGCCATCTAGTAGATCATTCGACTGCTCATAATCACTTTTCATTTCTGAAGAAAAGGGAGGTAAATTGCAGAAAATAGGAAGGTGCGAGAGGAAGGAGTATGAATCTCTAAAACCAGTTCCAAATTGGTTTAATGTTTCCAGTATAAGGAACAAGAGAAACTGATATGTAAGACAATTTGTGTGTGGATGCAAGGCAGTTTCTGCTGAAAAAGTAAAGTTTATACCAATGTAACTTTCATATATAGACAGAGCTACCCTATTTCAAGCTATCCGAACTATGGAGAAAGGCCAAGCTATGCAATTTCATTTTCTTTTTCCCCAACAGTCCATTGTGGATGACTTTAGTATACTGAATGAAAATAAGATTCATATTGCTCTTGAACACTGATCTGCTAGAGCCATTGCTGCTTTTTAACAGTTAATGGAACTAATGATTAGGAACAAATAGCTAGGAACAGTTTAGTCAGTTGCATTAAACTAGTCCCTCTTAAGCTGCTTGCTGACTTTTGTTTGGCAAGTACCTTTATGTAAAAGTGTCCTTTTTTGATGTTTAATTTTTATGGATAGTATTGTGGAGCTCTACTTCTAGTGAGTGCATCTAGGTTGCATACTTGTCCAAATACCTTTCTAAAGGGATAACAGAGTTTCAATTCTATCAGTCAACAGATCTGACAACTATTTCCCCCTTTTCTTCCTGTCAAACTATTTAAGACATTAAATATTAACTTTGGTCTAGTGTGGATGGACTTCTGAATGAAATTTGCCTGGATAACATCAGTTAGTGAGATAAATTTGTTTAAATGATTTGCTGTGTATTTTTGTATTGTTATTCATGGGCAGCAGTTTTCTGAAAATTCCAAAAATAGTGACCATTGCCAAGCTCAGACTGAACTTACCTTTAAAGATCTCCACAATATCCATTTGGGGCTAGATTTCAGCATAATCTAAGGGGATGTTGGACCTGATTCATAGCCCATTAAAGTCAATCAGGTCCTTTGTCACATGACACCTGTTACTACTAATGAGAGTCAAATGGCTGTTTCCCTATGCTGTAATGTGCTCTTTGACGTTTATTACATGCAGTAGGTTTACAGATCTCTCTTGGCATAGCGTCAGGTAGATCATCTAAATTCCTTTTGGCAGTATGACAAGTAAAGGAATGTTTCCTCTTTGTCTGATACATTCCCTCAGCAACATCTTGGTCTATTTCAGTTGGTTATTGGAATATATATTTTTGCTATGTATGCTATTTGACAGTGTGTGTGTTGGTGTAGCTATAAATCTGTATCTGTGTATATGTTCTTACACTGAATTACCCTGGGGTATATAAGTATATAGAAGGTGTATATTTGCTAATTAGTGATAGTCAAACTCACAGTAAGGTATCATTCTAGCTTTTTTCATAATCTTCCTTAATGTAACTGTGGCAGAGCTCTGACCTTGTCCCCGGGGGTCGTGCGCTTCTAGGTGGTATATGCTAGCCTCAGTGGCTCTTGGTGACCCTCCACGTAGCCCTTCTCTCTCTAGGGCCAGGGTTACAGTCTACTGAGCCCTTTTCATCATAAGCCAGCAAGGAGGTTGGTGAGAGAATTCCCACAGTCTCTGTTGTCCCTAGGGCTTGTTTTAGAACAGTTTAGCCTCCTGTCCTGACAGGGGCCTGACTTCCCCTCCCAGGAGGTGTTCCTGTAGTGGTGGGTTGGGGGGAACCCGGACCCGCCCTCTATTCCGGGTTCCAGCCCAGGGACCCTAATGGTAGCAGCTGTTGGCAGCCAACCTTTCACTGCCAGAGTTGCTACATTTCCCTGGGCCACTTTCCCACAGCTCTCCTGCTTCTTCCTTCTTCACCCTTACCTTAGGGCTCCCTTATCAATAACTTGAGGGTGTCTTCATTAGACCAGCCCTTCAGCTGCACTTCCTCTCCTCTGCCAGACTGGAGTGAGCCCTTTTTATAGGATCAGTGGGGCCTTAATTAGAGTCAGGTGGTCACATTAGCTTAATGGCCTCACCTGACTCTTTGCAGGTTAATTGGAGTCAGGTGTTCTCATTAGCCTGGAGCAGCCCCTGCTCTGGTCAGTCAGGGAACAGAAAACTGTTAATCCAGTGGCCAGTATATCTGCCTTCTGCTATTCTGCTGTACCCAACTGGCCTGGGTCTATCACATAACACAAAGATTTTGCCTCAGATAAGAGAGAAAACATTCACACTTTTTCTTTTCTCCCCATTCCTGGACACCCTTGTTCATCTCTGCTTTTTATCTCTCCTTCCTTTTAACAGAACATTGTGAGATGAACCAATGAGAGCAGCCCACCACATAATTCTTTTTCTTCTTTAAAAGTAAGCTGTTGGATGAAGGTACTGCTTTCAATAGGGTTTTGCCATCAGTTAGCCCTTCTTATTTAAATAATTCTAAAGAGAGATTTTAGACCTTTTTATTTAATTTAAGAAAAACAACCCATGCTCCAGGCCGTTTTAAACAAATGCAGCCACAAGTATGTTTTATAAAGCTTCAGCTACACCATCACTTGGAAGGTGGGAGGGAATTAAAGAATTTGCCATGAAAGTCAAGTTTTGTAGATATGGGGGGGGGGGAGGGGAATCTCCATTCGGTTTAAATTAAGGATCTGCCCCATGGTGTCGCTCCCAGGAATTGAAAGCTTGCAGTCATATGAGAGCTGTGGCTTAATTTGTAACACTGATGTGCCATTATATTAAAATTCAGTATATTTGAGGCCCTTCGTTGTTAATATTTTACCAGCTGTATTCCGCCCAAAAATTCCTGGGTTTTTGAAAAAGCCAGTATTCAGGTTTTACCGATTTTTCATCCAAATTTTGTCTATTTCCGGACCTGGAAATTTGTTGCAAGGAAAGCAGATGGAGCTGTGCTAAAGGGCTGGGGTCAGCAGGGGGCTCTGTCTAGCAGGGAGGTCAGTACCATGGGGTACAGCCCTCCACACCCATCCTGATCCCAGGCCTTTGGCATGGCTCCATTTGCTTCCTCTGCATAGTCGGGGAACAAGATGGGCAGAGAAGATGGATCCTGGAAGCCGAGACTTGCCCAACCGCTGCAGGGAGCGGAAAGCTTCCTCAACTGCTCAACACCATGACTACTGGGCATCTCTCCTTCCTCCTGCCTACTGCTCTTCGGTTTTGGTTTTTACTGATTTTTCTCCCATTTTAAAATTATTAATAAAAGCCAAAAAAACAAACAAACAAAAAATACATGAAATAATATATAGATAGATATTATATATTAGTTATTTTATACTTTCTACTAAAGTCCTGAGTATTTGCAAAATATTATTTCTAATTCTAGTGAAAACATTGTTCCATAGGCAGATGGCATTCCAGCTTATCTGCCTGTTTTTTGTTTTTTTTTTAACTTTGTGGTTTCCAGTAACATGGGTAGTGTAACAACACAGAAAAGGAACTTTCCAACCTGCAATATAAGCTCTTGATTGGAAGAATGCTTCATTGATCCACTTAGCCACTTTACTGCCCACAGAGAGTTTGGTTTAGGGTACAGTCTTTACACAGCAGGCTGCTATTATTAAGTTGCATTTTTTTTCTCCTTGATAGGAATTGTTTCCCCAAAAACATGGCCCCAAAAATACTTTGCTGAATACCTTGCTTTATTAAAATTCCATGAAATATATTTATGCTCTGAAAGGTCATTGCAAAAAAAATTACTATGTTTGGGTTACATATTTATTGTTTCTTACTGACTTCATATCCAATCTGCTAGTTTGACAAATAAAATTATATTTTTCTAACTTGCAGCCCTGCAAACTCAACTTTGGATCTGAACATTAAACTGGGTCCATTCACTCTTGCATGTCAGCAAGCCCTAAAGTTTCTATCCTCCAAAACACCCCCATTGTCTTTAAATGCATAACTCCATATCCTAAAAATCTGTCTTGGTTACACTTGTGCAATCCCATTGTCTTCAAATTGAACCCTCAGTTAGATCTGTGCAATAGGGGTCTAATGGCAGAATTTGTCTCTGCACTCAAAATTTAGTTAACAATTTTGTTGATGTTGTGAGATTTTTAATATGTCCTAGGTCTCACTTTCACTCACTCATAGCTGAGATGGATCTACAGTGATAACAGTAGTAAAGGCAGTAGAAAACTTAATTTTCACTACAGCAAGCAGAAAGAAATGTGAACATCATTATTTGTTAAATAAGGTGTTATTTTCAGTCACCTTTTAAGTGTAAAGCGGCAGTTTAAAGTATATAGGTGCTTCAGCTATTAGGCCTCTTCTAGTATATGCCAAACAAATGATCAAACTGATTATATATGCACAAAAGGTGTGTGTTTGGCAGAGGGGGTTCAGATACATGGATTTCTGGGGACTTTTTTTTCCAGTTAATTCCAATTAAATTAATGGGCCAATGTTTTCTTGTGATAATGGACCATACAGAATAGTTGGACCGAACAGAATAGTTGGACCGTACAGAATAGTTGGACCATACAGAATAGTTGTTCTGATGGGGTCCTTAGATTTTAGTGGGAATGGATGTACGCAGTTGAAAATCAGAAGTTTCATTTTTTTCCAGAGCTAATTATTAATGTTTACACTATAAATAAAATAAAACAGGAGGAAGCGTCTGGCATGTTAACCTCACAATAGACAGTCTGGTTTGTGTTTCTTTTATGCTTTCACTTCGTCTTTAAAATATAACTTCTCCAGATAGTCATTGCACTTCACTGAAAGTGGCCAGTAATTTTGTATAAGCATTTAAGTTCACAGCCCCAGTTGGAATTCCTTATTTGGCTGTAGGATTCTTCACAGAGGTTTTCCCCTCTTCCATTCCTATCTTTGCACCATTAAATGAATGCAATTTAAAGGCAAGATTATCTTTAGGTCACAGTGAAATTTAAAACATGAGGGAAAAAGTGCATTTAGTGTAGTTGGAATTGGAAATAAACACATAAAGAAATGTATATGGCCATGCTGATAGTTATAAATTAAGTGTCAAGGTCTCAAATCTGGGAAAGCATCATCAGAATTTATAAAGTTCTATTTAAGCAGTCCATTCTCCTCACTTTAAACATCTGTTACTGGTTATTGTTTGAGTGACCACCATGTACATTATACAAAAAGGAACGTGTTTTTTGTAAGATCTCTGCTAATGTGGCAGATAAAATCCCAATGTTTGATAGCAATGCCAAAGGGCAAAGAGGTGCCGAGCAATAGTCCTCATCTTTACCATAGCTTTCCTTCCTGGAAAAACAGGCTTTGACAGTGGGAAAACTACGAAAGTGATAAGGAGAGGTGGAAAGATGCTTGGGAACTGAGACTGATGTAGACCAGAGCTGTATTTCATCAAGCAGGAACAAAAAGCCTTCTCTTAAATTAATGCACCAATAACTATTTGTTCACTGATTAGAAATAAAAATAGAAATTCTAGTTTATATAATCTTGTTGTGGTAATAAATTAAAAGGATTGGTGAGTTAAGAAACAACATTGCTTTTGTTGGCACATGACACAAACTGGATCTGGTTTTTGCAGTTCGATTTCCCTGACAACCCATTTTTGATCTGTTTTTTAAAAAACAATCTCATTTCTTATTGACTGTCTTCAAATACTGTGTGTTCTGCTCAGAATAAATGTTTTTAAACTGATGCACTATAAGGATGAATAACAATTTCCTGAGGGGATAGAGTCTGAACTGTTGGAAATTGTCCACACCTTTGAGGTATGTCTACACAGCATTTTGGAGTGAGCAGGAGCAAGCCTCAGCTTCGTCTCAGAAGCCCACACCTCTCCCCTACAATGCTATGTACACATACCCTGACTCTTTTCTGACACTGCTGGATTTGTTGTTGTTTTGAAGGTTTTTGGTTTTTTTGTGGCGGGGTAGAGGGTGACACTTGTTGCATATAAAACATTTAAATGTCTTTCTTTCCCATTACATACCTGAGGCGGTGAGGATCAATTGCAGAAAATTAGCAGCAATGAGAACACATAGGACTAAGAGTGAATTACTTAAATACTGCTTGCTAGAGATGAATGAAACAATTCAGATGCCCTTTTTGTGTTCTTTCTCTGATCTATGCTGTCTGCTTGTACAAAGGAGGAAAACGTGCTTCATGCACTGACAGACTCTCTGCATATTAAGGGCCTGTCTACATTGAAGAAATATTTCAACAGGTTAAGCTAAATCAATTTAAAGCTGCTTACAACCATACAGTGAAATCCTGCCCCATTGAAGTCACTGGGAGTTTTGGCATTGATTTCAATGGGGCCAGGATTTAATCCATAGTGTAGACCCAGTTTTAGGTGGATTATCCTATGAAATGATAGGGTCTAAATTAGCTGTTACCACTCAAGAAAGAGATTTTGGAGTCATTGTGGATAGTTCTCTGAAAACATCCACTCAGTGTGCAGGGGCAGTGAAAAAAGTGAACAGAATGTTGGGAATCATTAGGAAAGGGATAGTAAATAAGACAGAAAATATATTGCCTCAATATAAATCCATGGTACGCCCACATCTTGGATACTGTGTGCAGATGTGGTCAGCCCATCTCAGAAAAGATAGATTGGAATTGGAAAAGGTTCAGAAAAGGGCAACAAAAATGATTACGGGTATGGAACGGTTTCCGTTTGAGGAGAGATTAATAAAGACCGGGACTTTTCAGCTTGGAAAAGAGACGACTAAGGGGGGATATGATTGAGGTCTATAAAATCATGACAGGTGTAGAGAAAATAAATAAGAAAGTGTTATTTACTTCTTCTCATAACACAAGAAATAGGGGTCAGCAAATGAAATTAATAGGCAACAGATTTAAAACAAACAGAAGGAAGTATTTTTTCACACAACATACAGTCAACCTGTGGAACTCCTTGCCAGAGGATGTTGTGAAGGCCAAGGCTATAACAAGGTTCAAAAAAGAACTAGATAATTTCATGGAGGATAGGTCCATCATTGGCTATTAGCCAGGATGGGCAGGATGGTGTCCCCAGCCTCTGTTTTTCAGAAGCTGGGAATGAGCGACGGGATGGATCACTTGATGATTACCTGTTCTGTTCATTCCCTCTGGGGCACCTGGCATTGACTACTGTTGGAAGACAGGATACTGGGCTAGATCGACCTTTGGTCTGATCTAGTATGGCCGTTCTTATATTCTTATGATTACAAATTGGATACGATACAAAAATCTACATATTCTGTAATTTATTTTTATCACACATGGTGGATCTAACTGATTTAATAAGACTGCACTTCTGTAGCATCCTTCATCTGAGTCTCTTAAAACAGTCAGTAAACACCAATTTTAGCCGCACAACATCCCAGGTAGGGAATGAACAAATACATTAACTGAGGTGAACAAATACGTTAACTGAGGTGATGAGAAGGTTTGCCCAAGGTCACACAGAAAATCAGTAGCAGAGCCAAGAACAGAATTTCAGAGACCTGGCTCATTCACTTGCTCTGCTGGACAGCACATGATTTCTTAAAAATCTTGCTTTTGAAAAAGTGCTACAGGATAGCAGTCCATGTGAACAAAGCTGGTGGCACTGAATCTTCCTGTTGCAGGTGAGTGGAACAAGTTCCTAAAAGCAGTAATAGCAATAACAGAGTCAGATGTTTAATGCCAGAGGATAAAAATCTTGTTCACCAATCTCAGCTCAGTCACATAAATCAAGAGTAAAAATCTAAGTATTCTGGGAAAATCTTTGGTTAAAGAAATATTGAAAAGAATAAACAACCTGATACCGTGGTCTTGGACCCAAAGAAGACATCACCTGGGATACAGAATTGGGTGATGAGGTGGATTTTGGTGGTACTGGTAGAAAAGACTTCGTCATGTCACTGGAGGGAAACAGGAGGTGGGGTATCTGAGACATGCGGACTATTCTGGAATCCTGTATTGATGGGATTTTGTAGGAGAGCAAGAAGATGTACAACTATTAAGGACTGAAGGGTGGGAGGCAGAAATATAGTGAGTGGTGCATAAAAATCTAAGCCTGAATAAAACTAGACACACACATCTCAGTGCTTTTATTAATTTATTAAAAATGACAGTGCATTAAATAACAAATTCATTTGCACCTCTGGATTCAAAGCAGCTGGTCAGATCTGTCAAATACTATTTCTCTTGGGTGAATGAAAGAGTTCAAGTAGGCTTCCAAGATTGTGTATGAGCATGATGATCTTACCATGTTGGGGCATGTGTACAGCAAGTACTAGGATATGTGCCCAAACTGCCTCAATTTTTCCAAAAGTTAGCATAGAAAAGCTGCAGAACTGAAGACACGCAAATTAACTTTGAAAATAAATTAACTTTTAGATTTTGTGATGTTCTTAGCTACACCAGTAAAATAACAAATGATTTTTTTTTTAAAATATGTTTTTAAAGTATCCATTAGTGTCTTTGAAATAAGTGCAATAACAGCCAAATTTTAGGATATGTGTTTAATATATAAAATATAATCATGAAACAGATTTTACAGCTCTGCAGATTACTTTCATGTGAATCCAGTTCTGGCCACTTTAAAATTGACGCTGTTTATCATTTTAAATCAATTTAATGTTTTTCAGGCATTTCATGGTAGTTTTCTTGATTACTGCCCGTTACCCCAGCCACTTGACTTTTACAAACATAATTGTGGGAAATGTTTTCCAATTAGTAACTCAATACACTGGAAAATTAAAAAGTTGGCTTTAAAGATTTAAACTTTCAACACAGGTTTGATAATGTTTTTTTTTTTTCAAATAATCAGCTGATATTTTAGGTGCTTCTAGGCTATCTTTTTATTTACCAAAATCAATTTCCCTTTTCTCTTAAAACAAAATCCTTTTTTTTTAAATCTCTAGAATATAGAGGAATTTGCTCATTAACAAATCAGTCTCTCAGTTTTCTTTCTATTCCTATATTTGATTTCTCTGAATTCATGAGAGCAAGTTTCCTCCATTGCTCTTGATTGAAGGTGAAGATGAACAACATGAAAGACATGTTCTATATATACACTTTATACATATTGTATTCTAAAACCAAAAATTGATATAAAAGCAGGGTTACTTTTTATTCATGGTTTTTCATTTCTTAACCCAGTTACATGTGAATAAAGATGCCTATCGTGCTTAGTAGCATATCAAGCAATTAAAGAAGTTGACAGACGCAACTATAGATTAGCCATTGCCAGTGTAAAATACTGTGGGATTTTTCCTTTTCTATCACCTTAATATTTATTTTCCTATACAAAAATTAATAACACTTAGTATATATGTGGTTTTTCATCTTCAAAAGGGTTTACAGGCTTTGTTAACTAAGTAGTTCACATAATACCTCTGTGAGGAAGCCTGCTGGGTAAATATTAGCTCTATTTTAGAAACTGAAACCTGGAAAAATTCAGGCCAGGTTTTGCAAAAATGTTCACTAGATTTTGAGGTGACCCAATTTTTGAGTGCCCAGCTTGAGAAACACAGGGTCTGATTTCTATGTAATCAGCATGTTGCAACTCCACTCAAAGTCAGTGGCACCTCTGAATGTTGAACATTGTTGAAAATCAATCCCTAGGTGTATCGTTTCTGTAATATGCAAATTTTGAAAGAAAACCACATATTTTGTTCTCTCATAATTTTCTGAAAACTTTCTGGGCTGAAAGAGAAATTTTAAAAAATTAAAACAGTTCGTCCATTATTAAAATGGAAAGCAGGGCCGGCTCCAGGCACCAGCCCACCAAGCTTGTGCTTGGGGCGGCACCTGGAGGGGGGCGGCGCGGCGCTCCGGCCGCCGGGGAGAGCGGGGCCACAGCCGGGCTCGCCGCCCTCCCCGCGGCACTCTCGCCGCCCTCCCCCGGCCGCGGGGGGAGAGCGGAGCCCCCGCCGGGTCTCGCCGCCCTCCCCCCAGGGCTCCGGCCGCCCCCCCCCCCCCCCCGCGGGGGGTGGGGGGGGCGGCCGGAGGCTTTTTTGCCTGGGGCGGCAAAAAAGCCAGAGCCGGCCCTGATGGAAAGTAAAAAAAAAAATCTTTTTGGTGCTTAGAAAACATAACAAACCAACCCCCCAAAAACAAAAGCAAACAAAAAACCCCAGTAGAACCAAAAAACTGTAAACTTGGCATGATCATAGTGTTTGAGGAGGAAAGTTAACTGAGACAAGTATATAAAACAAAACTAGTATTTTTTAAAGTTATAAGGGTTTAAAGTTACAAGTCTGTGCATGTGTAATCAATGTATCTTTAATCTGCTAAATTATTTTGGCATAAGGATTTCACATCTGCAGATACTTTATACTGGAACATGGACTGCATGTGGTGTTTCTTTTTTCATAAAGAATTGCCTTCTGCGGTAGGTAACTTCATAAGACAAGGGGAAGGAAGTGTGTTCTAGGGCAGGTGGGGCATTTCTCACGGTCTAGTAGAGGAGTCAAAGTCTTCCTGAACTAGCTGCATGTCTGGGGACATGGAGCAGTTTGTTGCCTGTGATTCTTTCCCTCCCGTTATACTGGTGGGGCAGAAGAATAATCTAGCCCAATTCCCTGCAGCTGCTGTAAAATGTGTCCAGGACATATAAGCCCGTGTGCATTACTTGTTTCAGAACTCCTTTTCCTCCTCATTTGAGGGACTGATTCATTACTTTACCTTACTTTTTGCTTTATCTCATCTTCACCTTAAAAGACCTTTGAAAGTAACTTTCCCATGATACCAAGATGTAAGATCTATTTCCTTTGTCATAACATACATCAAAAGAGATGGTAGCTTTCTACCTAATTTTTAAATGGCATTTTTATTGCAGTTAAGCAATTTTGTAGTGACTCTAATTAATCTGATATATTATAGAATATACCTCGTATATCCACATGGTTTTTGTGTGTGTGTGTGTGCGTGCGTGCGTATAAAATAAAAAAGGTGGTGTATTATTAGTAGGCAGTTAGTAAAACACCTTGGGTGTGCTTTGCCTTTTACCTTTAGTTACCTAGGAAATGTACTAGTAACATATTAATGCGTACCCCGGAAATCTTGGCTTTTTATTTTTAAACTTTGACTAATTAATATTAAAATGCAATTTGGAAAGTGTTTTATGCAAATCTATAAATATTATTTCATGACTACAAATATAAGAGAATGGTATTGAAAAGGCTTAAAAGTATCTTTAACTACTATTTATGTCTTCATAAAATTATTTTACGTTTTTGTTTCCTGGCCCCTTTTTTCCTCTCAGCTACCTTTTCAACAACTTTCTCTGGCCCAAAGACCACTTTTAATGCTAATTTTGTCATTTAAAAATTGCTAGGGACTTCAATGAACAATTTTATTCTTGTGTGTGAAGCCCTGATTCTGACTCTGGTGTCCTGGTAGAGAAAGAAATGTAGAGTTGTTCATGTTTAAACAATAAATAAATTAGGAGGTCAGTTTAGTTTTAATAATAGAAAGTTAGTGGGCTTCACACACATCTTTTGAAATGTCCTCTGGGTTGATGGAAGAAGTGAAAATTGTTAAGGCTCTCAGTTCTACATATCTGTGTATAATGACATCCATTTCCATACTATCTGAGACCCTCTCAAACGCTAATTAACTTATCCTTGCACAGCCCTTTTTAGTAGGCATTACTGTTACCTTTGTTTTACAGATGGGGACTGAAGCACAGAGATTAAGTGACAGATTCACACAGGAAGTCTGTGCCAGAACAGGGAATTGAACTCAGCTCTCCTGAGTCCCCTCCATCCATCCCTCATCAGTTCAGTTTCTTAAGATGAAAAGTTTATTGCAGATGGTCTGGAGTGGATGCAGGAGAAGGGTCACTTACAGCCTTTGGATGCCTTTTTCATTAAGAAAAGAGCTTATGCCCATTACGTTAAGCATTGAGCTTGAGAACATGGTAAATGACCATATTTCAACTACTGGTAAATAAAAAACCCCAAAACATTGATTTCGTCTTTGTTGTAAATGTATTAATCACCCAGGGTCTAGAAGTTGTGATTGAACATATTCCCAAGAGAAATCCTTCCATTTTTTTCTAACAGAGTCATATAAGAAATACCTTTTTCTTGTTTACAGCAAAAGTAAAATAAAATACATCAGGGAATAGTTTTAGGGCGTTTTATTCATGCCTGTATTCGCCCTTTACTTGTCTGTCCATTCTTTTTGTTATTAAGCCCATTCATGAGAATAAAAACAAACCACAGTGAATATGAGTTGCTCATGCCCTCATTTGTGGCCTGTCATCAGTGGCTTCACAGATTGTCAGAACGTTAACTGCAGCACTTGAGAAGGAAAGGGTGCATGCAACTTTTTGTGAGCTCAGGATATCTGTCCCCGATCTGACACAAATGTGATCTTGCAGTTTTTGTTTATGTGGATCCATTTTGACACAGGCAGAGACATGGTAAATCCCTTTACAATGTTGAAATTGAACTGATATTTGGAGCCTTTGCCCTGAGGAACAACTTGTGTTTTGCAATTGCTTGTGCTCCTGGCCTGATGGCTTCTTTCCATTTGTAGGCTACAAAATTGCCTCCTACAGAATTGCATTGGTTGGCAACTGAAATAAACTTGTTCTCTCTACTGCATTTTATGCCACTTTTTCAAGAGTATACCTCACAGGGTGGTTCTTGGAAGACCAGTTCTAAATTTTACATATAGTAGGGATTGTAAGAAGCAAATTGAAAATAAAAATAGTGGAGTGAGGAGCTTTATATAGAAACATTATTTCATTGTATTGTGTCGTATGGAAATAGTTGATTTTTTGAGCCTGTCAAGTTGCATGGAGCATTTTAATAATTGCATGCATTAACAGCGGTGTGTGTCAACACTAAGTTTGAATTTCTCAGTCATGAGATTCTGCTGCTCCATCAGACTTGGAACTTCTAGGTTTCTCCATCCTTTCTAAGTATCAGAGGCATGTAAGAAGTTCTTCATTTTCTCTTTCCTGCTCTCCCCCAATCCCTAGTGCTCTCTGCCTGTCAGCACCCTCTACAGGTGTGCCTGATGATCTGCTGCTCTGATGTTTCTCCTCAATTTTTTGCTTCTGTGCTCACAGACAGAGATTTTCTCTGCAGTCTGTTCTGAGAATTTGTGTGGCCCTGTTCTCCCTCTCCCTCCACCCTAGTTTCTGTCTAGCAAGGAGAAAGTCTTAGAGGGATCACTTTGAGGAAGGCTTCATACTCCTGTAATTTACTGATAAATCCCCAGATGCTTGTCCCTTCCCCCCTTGATCCCATCGAAGCACCAAGTATGGGACTCTCATCCCTTTTGGAGCGTTTGGTGCAAGAGCTATACACACCACTGCCAAAAAAGCGAATCATTCTCTTCTGAGGATTCCCCTAGACATAACTTGTCTTCACCCCAATCCTGTGCTTATGAAGTGGAATTATTCTCCTGCCGTGAGCACTTTGAATCAGATGATTCAGGTTGCCTGTATCCTACTGAAATTTTGGAAGTTATGGTTGAATAGATCAACTCCCTTTCAAGATTGCCAAATCAGCAATCCAGTCTCCCCCTACCCAGGATGTGGTGATGATGACTCACATGACTATATGTATCTCCTTCTCCATTTTGAACCTCCTGTGACATCACCAGATTCTCTGCCAAGACTCTTCTCTGCAACGCATTTTGGCTCAAAGGAATAATTTGGCTCTAGTCTCTAGATCCAGACACTGCTTCCAGAGGCAACCTGGTTCAGGCATTCAAGCACCTTTTGAAAGGATAAAGTTCCTTAGTGAGTCCCTTTTAGGGTTGCCAACTTTCTACTTGCACAAAACTGAACACCTTTGGCCCGCTCCTCCTCTGAGGCCCCGTCCATGCCCTGCCCCTTCTCAGAGGCCTGGTCCCCCCGCTCACTCCATCCCCTCCTTCCTCTGTCGCTCGCTCTCCCCACCCTCACTCATTCGCTCATTTTCACTGGGCTGGCTCAGGGGGCTGGGGTGCGGGAGGTGGTGTGGGCTCCGGCTGGGGATGTGGGCTTCGGGGTGGGACCAGAAATGAGTTCAGAGTGCAGGAGGGGGCTCCAGGCTGAGGCAGTGGGTTGGGATGCAAGAGGGGGTGAGGGTTCTGGCTAGGGGTGTGGGCTCTGGGGTGGGGACAGGGATGAGGAATTTGGGGTTCAGGAGGGGGCTCCAGGCTGGGGGGTGGAGCCGAGGGGTTGGGAGGGGGCTCCTGGCTGAGGCAGGGGGGTTGGCTCTGGGCTGGAGGTGCAGGTTCTGGGGTAAGGCCAGAAATGAGGGGTTCAGGGTGTGGGAGGGGACTCCAGGCTGAGGCAGGGGGTTGGGGTGTGAGGGGGTGAGGGCTCCGGCTAGGGGTGCATGCTCTGGGGTGGGACTGGGGATGAGGGGTTTGGAGTGTAGGAGGGTGCTCTGGGCTGGGATTGAGGGGTTCGGAGGGCAGAAGGAGGATCAGGGCTGTGTGGGCCACGGGGTTGGGGTCCTGGAGGGGGATGGACAGGGGTGCAGGCTGCGGGAGGCACTTACCTCAAGCAGCTCCCAGAAGCTGCGGCATGTCCCCCCTCCGGCTCCTACGTGGAGGCAGGCCAGGCGGCTCTGCGTGCTGCCCCATCTGCAGGCGCCACCCCTGCAGCTCCCCTTGGCCGCGGTTCCCAGCCAATGGGAGCTGCGGGGGTAGCGCTTGGGGCAGGAGCAGCGTGCGGAGCTCCCTGGTTGCCCCTACACGTAGGAGCCTGAGGGGGGACATGCTGGCTGCTTCCCAGGAGGCGCAGAGGCTAGCAGGGAGCCTGCCAGCCCCACTGCCTGGTGCAGCGCCGCCAACCAGACAGTCAACAGCCCAGTCAGCAGTGCTGACTGGAGCCGCCAGGATCCCTTTTCGACCGGGTGTTTGAAAACCAGACACCTGGTCACCCTAGTCCCTTTACAAAAAGCCAACAAAACTAAACAAACAAATAAAATCTCTTACATCCTCAGACTTGAATATGATGATGATCATCCATCCATCACTGAGATGCTCCAGGAAGCTTCGGGGAACTTTGCTTTGACTTCGAAAAGTCTCGTTTGATCCACCAGGGCCAGGAAATTCTAGCAGCAGCCAGAAAGCTACCCCAAATGCAGGTTAAAGACAGTGAAGCTCTGCAGGCCCAAATCCTCCTTCCACTGGAGGAAAGCTCAAGAGTTTCTTTTTGGCTTTATGATGCTTTTAGTGCAAACTGAGCATATACCTTTGTTGCCCTACTGCTGATTATACATTGTGACATACCTAACCATTACCAGCTTTTTGACCACCTGTGATATCATCAAGAGGTGATCATCAGGATCTAGTTCTTTGCTCCATACTTCTGACATCAGAGAGTGGAATAAAACTGTAGCTAGCATTGTCTAGCCCTGGGAAATTGTACATTAAAAAGAAGCTACACCCACTTGCTGAGCACAGCAGTCTGAAAACTCACATGTTGAGAAGCACTGCTCACCACATCTGAATTGTGAAATGTATTTCAAAATGGTTTTAATTAAAATTTGTAAGTTGATCATGTTGTTGAAGTCAGCAGGCATCTTCTTGAGAAATGAAATCATTTGTGACGACAGCAGTACAAAAAAGCTAATCTGTTTCCATTCTTCTCTGATTTTGTTTTAACCAAAGATTACAGTGAATTGTTTTGCTGATCGTACCCCACAAAAAATTAGGGCTCTAAGGAATTGGCTGCCAGTGAATGACTGGTGGTGATAAAGCACTTTTGGACTGGCAAAACTGAATGTAAAATCACCATTCCTCTCCCTCCATTCTCAAGATTATTTTCCTTGATCTTGCCTTTCTTTTCAGGCTACTCGTAAATGATGAATGTGCAAAGACAGGAACTAGAGTGTGTGCACCAGAAACAGGTTATGTGCATATTTGAATTTAGAAATAAACTTTACCGGTCTATTTTAATTCGTCTTCTGATTTTTGGAGTGTTGGATTTAATAGTCTTGCTTGTTTGCCAGGCTGTGCAGAGTCACTCATCTGAGTTTAGCCCTGGCCAACGTTTTAGGAGGCTGTAGGCAAGCGACATTGCTTGACTGACAAATTCAGACCATATCCTGGTGGTTTCTATTCTGATTCTGTTAAAAAAACATTTTTATGTCCCCTCAAAGGAATCCATAACATGATCAATGTATTTTTGCAAGCTGCCTGAGCCCAGAAATTTTGTTATGAATTAATTAAATTCTGTTGCTGGACCATGACACACTGGCAATACCCTGAGATAACTTTAAGCCCTTTGCTTAATAATTAAGTGATGAATGTTAATATATAAACAAAATGTTTCAGGCTGGGGAAAGTAAAGTTATATTGAAGTTCCTAAAATTAAGGCAGGATAAAAATTTGATTGCTAGCTATTTAGATATAACAAATGTCTAAAATGTCTTTGCTGGTAGTTTTGAAATGCCAATTTTAACTGTATTTTTCAATATGGTGTACAGTTTTAAGTGTTATCAGATTTTTAGATTACAGTATTGCCAATCCCAACCCTTGAAAAATCATGGGTCAGGCTCCCCAAAGTTATGAGACTGGCTTAAAAATCTTTTTTTTTTTTTTATTATGTGTTCTTTTTATTTATCTTTGATTTTTGAACATTTAGGGTTCACATTTTAAAGCTTTCCTCTGCAACCATGAGGGCTACAAACTTACTTTTTTCCTGGAAAAAAGTTGAGATTCTCATGAAATCACATATTTATTTGGGCATAAGCTTTCATGGGCTAAAACCCACTTCATCAGATGCATGGCGTGAAAAATACAGTAGCAGTATATATATATCACAGCACATGAAAAGATGGGAGTTGCCTTACCAACTGGAGGGTCAGTGCTAACGAGGCCAATTCAATTAAGTTGGAAGTGGCCTATTCTCAACAGTTGAAAAGAAGGGGTGAATATCAAGAGAGGGAAATTACTTCTGTAGTGCTAACGAGGCCAATGCAATCAAGGTGGACGTTGCCCATTTTGTGATGTATATACTGCTTACTCTATTTTTCACTCCATGCATCTGATGAAGTGGGTTTTAGCCACGAAAGCTTATGCCCAAATAAATTAGTTAGTCTCTAAGGTGCCACAAGGACTCCTCGTTGTTTTTGCTGATACAGACTAACATGGCTACCACTCTGAAACCTGTCATTGTGAAATCACATGACTCCAGGAGGTTGGACTTTAAAGACCAAATATTGTGAGACTTGTAATGAAAACATTAGAGTTAGCAACACTGATGTTGTGCTGAGCAATGTAATTCCCAGGGTTTTTTCTTTAATGTCTTTGGATTGGAGTTTAGTCTGTACAGAGAGCTGTTTTCTCTACTGCTGCAGTGGCAGCAGCTATGTTGAGATGCCTTTCTGACAGATGCGTAGTGTAGATGCAAGGTATAAAGAAGCCTGCACAAGAGCCATTCCTTCCATCACAGGGCAGGGTCTAACTGTTTGAAGAATTAGCATTAGTGAGACCCAGCAGGCCCACTGCTCACATAGCATCTTGTACACCTCTACCTTGATATAACGCTGTCCTCGGGAGCCAAAAAATCTTACCGCGTTATAGGTGAAACGGTGTTATATCAAACTTGCTTTGATCCGCCGGAGTGTGCAGCCCCGCCTCTCCCCGCCCCTCCCCCCGAGCACTGCTTTACCGCGTTATATCAGAATTTGTGTTATATCGGGTCGCGTTATATCGAAGTAGAGGTGTATCTTGGTGATCCCTTTCTGCCTTGTGTCCTTTTATGTGTAACTTTAGCGCCCAAACAAAAACCATTTAAAAAATAAAATCTGACCTCAGGCTTATGTCTTTCAGGACTAAATATTTATATTTTCTATATTCAGTACAAAATGGCTTAAGGTAACATTTAGCATGTACTAATCATTTAAAGATTCATCATAACTAATACCTTCAGTATGCCAGGTGTTTGATTGTGTGGAGTGTAATGGCTTTATATTACCTATATTGTTATGTACTGTCTGTAACTTTGAAGTTTGCCAGTCAAATCAAAAGTTTGCTGGGACTAAATAATGATTCACTAGAGGTTTTTAGAGGTACTTTGTCATCAGTTTAAAAACTTGGAGAGGTTTGGTATTGCAGCCATCTGTTAATTCTTGGATCTCTGGAGGAAAGAGAAGGCCGCCTTTTGAAAAATAGATCAAAGCATTCTGTTCTTTCAGTGAGTGATACCTATACGTAACTTAGAAGCTTTGCAAACTGATTACACAATGCCTGTCTCATCTGGCAGAGTTTTGTATTCTACTTACTGGTACAATGTTGATCATACATTATTTTGTAATTGCAGGTAAGCCGTTGTTGACTGCTTCTGGTCAGTAATTACTTCTGCAAAAGTATTAATCTGAAATGTGAAGTAACGGGAGAAATGTCTGATTTACTTAATATGGCATTGCAATTGGTAAAAATCACTATAATGAAATCATGGTACATTTCTGCTCAACATATTTAGCACTCAGCGTAAGAGACGCTCAAGTAGTGTACTTTCTGTAATACCTTGAACATTAGGTCTAGATGTGCCTTTCAGTCTCAGAGATCAAAAAAGTGCTTTATTTTATAATTTATCTATTTTGCTGTTACTAGGAATAATTGTTCCCACAACTGAAATGCTAGAGTTGAATATGCAGATGTTTAGCAGTGAAAATCAACACCCTGTAATATTTAGGGACAGGAAGTGAAGCATAGAATATCCATTTGAAACTACAGGGGAAATTTAAGTGGCAGAATGTAAATATCCAGGGATTTGTCTAGGACTCCAGGAATAATATTTCCTACTTTTGTGAAAAATTCCTGAGTATTGTAATGACCATGTGCAGTAGGTCTTTTATAAACAATGTTGCTTGGATATCATCGAGTTGGACACCTTAGAAATGCCTGAGACAGTGAGGCAGTCAGACCACAGTACCTCCTAACACCATGGGTCATTACTGTCTCATAGGGCAGACTATTACATACTGAACTGGCATCTTCACATTTTGCAACAAGTTATGTTTCTTATAGTCGCCTAGCCAAATATCGCTTTGATGTCACCCTGCGCAGCATTCAGGATCTGACAAGATAACCACTCAAGGATTGCTTTGCCCATGCACCCTATTCTGCGCCAGCTGATGTAGGAGGGGTGGCAGTCTCCTCATTTTATCTCTGCTATTCATAAGGCAGTTTATAAAAAAAAAAGGCACAGAAACGTTGGTAGTCCGTTTCCTACTCTTCCTACAAGAGTCTGATGATACAGTCATCTGTGGCCAGGACTGTGACTGTCTAGATTAAGGGTCTGGAACCCCTACTCCATGAACGGAGGCACTTTACAGGAAAAAGGATTTGCCATTCTTCAGTGGCAACTGCTAGCAGTGAAAACTGCAAGGCACAGTTTAAATTGTCGAAAGAGGCTTGTACTTCTTTACAGATTCTCCCAGGAAAAATGCAAAGAATATAAATGTGTCCTGATGGCCTGGATGCAGCCAGACATTGGGTATGGGTGTCCTAAGGTGTTGATGGTAGGATGATGAGGACAAGTGTTCCATACATCGAAACTGCACATAAGCATGGCTGCCTTCATCTGGCTTTCATAATGAGTAACAGGAGAGACTTCCGAACTTGCCATAAGATGAAGTGAATGACTTTGGGGAAAAAAGTAGAGGCTAGTCTGACAAAAGCTAAGAAGAGAGAAGGTATCCCTGTGATCTGTGGTTCAGTTCTCTTGCTCCAATAAAGGGCAAGGGAAATAGAGCTGTGAAGAAGCCAGTCTTGGTAGATATTTCTGTTGGAGGGGAATTAAGGGCTTTCTACCCCAGTAGCCTGTGGATACCTCTCACACATGAGCAGTGAACATTATCTAATGCTGCTACTGAATTTGCTTTTTAATAAACTTTCCAAATTATTCCTCTCAAGAATGAAGTCAAGTTCAAATGTATTAGGAAGAGATGCTGCAGCCATTCCCATCCCACTTGGTAAAGAGTGCCAAAACAGAAAGAGCACACTTTACCAGTTGCGTTTATAGCTGACTTGCACCATAAGAACAGCATAAAGCAGCCAAACTGCAGTGCTGAATTTGGCCCTTAACTTGTTGACTTATTGGGTTAGAGAGCTGTTTTAGTGAGACTGATGCTATATGAAAGTCTTCTAAGTCCTAATGTTTTTGCACTTGAAAGGCTCCACTATACTCCTGCCTTATTTGCCTGGCACACAGTGGAGCCCAGCAGTGCCAGTTGGGCCAAGTTATCTACCAGTGAAGATTCTTGGTTCATATGTCCAGTCTCCCTCACATCCCGTCTCATTCCAGCCGCTAGAATTCTTGCATATAAATTAATTATAAAGAAAGGATGGTGACTGGTTGAACCTCTGATATCACAATGGCCCCACTTAAGAGTTATCTGAGTTGTTGAGATGACCCTGGCTGTAGCCTTTATAATCCTAACGATTAGATACAGTCATTAATAACACTGCTCTACAGCCAAAATGCTTCTGAAATAAATGTAGTCAAACTTTACTAATTCTGGGTCACTGAGAACGAAAATGATGCTTAAAATTGTTGATTGGCTCTAGTTTTCAAGATATGCTATTGGGTCAGTATATACGACCCTTGACTTGGGAATGGCGGAGGATAAGTGAGTTATAAAGGGAAGGGATCTCAATTTAAACCAGAAATGACTAAAATACATCTTTGACTGGATCTATGAATAAATCTATGACTGGGTTTGGACAGTACTTGCTTTTTAGGCAAAACAATGAATGATGCAATCGGAAGCTGGTATTGCGTCATACATGATATGAATTACATCATGTTATTCCTAGAAGTCATGGATGATGCAATCATAACAAAGCTTACATCACTCTGCTGAACAAATTGCCCTATATCAGCTCTAGAAATCATATAGTGTCGTGCTCTCTTATTTGTCAGTGTTTGATTTTGCAAAGGGACACATTTCTGTTTAGCCAAAGTGAGCAGAGATGCCTCGTACTTGTGTGAACAGTGCAGATAACTTCTGCTATGTTTGTGGTGAAGTGACTTTTGCATCACAAAAGCGCAGTATAACCATTATGGTTAAGAAAGCCTATCACCTTTATTTTGGCTGCAAAATTGGAGATCAGGACAAGAGGTGGGCCCCACACATATGCTGCAACACTTGTGCAACAAATCTTCGCCAGTGGTTGAACAGGAAAAGGAAATCTATGCCTTTTGCAGTGCCAATGATTTGGAGAGAGCCAACAGATCATACCAGCAATTGTTACTTCTGCATGGTGCCTCCAGTTGGGAAAGGTGTGTCAAAGAAGAAAAAGTGGACTGTGCATTATCCAAACATTCCATCAGCTATACGCCCAGTACCCCACGGAGAAGGACTGCTGGTTCCTGATGCACCAGAATCATTCTCACTTGAGTCAGCCGAGGAAGAGGAAGAGGATGAAACTTCTGGTCCTGAACCATCAATGTCACAGGACCCACATTTTCTCCCATCCTCCTCCTCTGAACCACACCTCATAACACAAGGTGAACTGAATGACCTTGTCAGGGATTTGGAACTACCCAAGAGTAAGGCAGAGCTGTTGGGCTCCAGACTACAGCAGTGGAATCTCCTGGCAGGTGATGTTAGGGTTTCCATGTTCCGTGACCGTCAAAAGGATCTTGTCCCATTCTTCTTCATGGAAGGTGATCTTGTAGCCTGCAACAACATCGATGGTGTGATGGCAGCCCTCAACATCGTTCACGATCCAGATGAGTGGAGACTGTTCATTGATTCATCGAAGACGAGTCTTAAAGCTGTTTTACTGCATAATGGCAATGTTTTGCCATCAAGTCCAGTTGGTCATGCAGTCCATATGAAGGAAACCTATGACAACATGAAACAACTTTGGAGGTGCATAAACTATGACCAACATCAGTGGCAGCTTTGTGGCGATTTGAAGGTTGTTGCTCTCTTGCTTGGTCTGCAGACTGGATACACAAAGTACTGCTGTTTTCTCTGCAAATGGGATAGTCGTGCAAGAGATTCCCACTACATCAAGAAAGATTGGCCACTCCGACAGTCACTGGAGCCTGGGAGGAAAAGTGTTCAGCATCCACCACTTGTTGAATCAAGGAAGATTTTGTTACCACTCTTACACATCAAGCTGGGTCTGATGAAGAACTTTGTCAAGGCCATTGACAAAACACAAGCAGCTTTCAAGTACCTCCGTGGAAAATTTCCAAGGTTAAGTGAAGCTAAGATAAAGGAAGGTGTCTTTGTTGGTCCTCAGATTCGTGAACTTCTTCGAGATGATGCATTTGACCATGCACTGCGTGGCAAGGAAAAGACGGCCTGGAAAGCCTTCCAGTTAGTGGCAATAAATTTTCTCGGAAACAACAAGGCAGACAATTACAGGTTGTTGGTGGAAAACCTCCTCAAGGCATACAAAAGCCTTGGTTGCAACATGTCACTAAAGATACATTTTTTGAACTCTGATCTAGATTTTTTTCCACCGAACTGCGGAGCAGTGAGCGACGAGCACAGCGAGCGATTTCACCGGGACATTGCAACAATGGAGAAACGCTATCAGGGCAAATGGAGCCCATCAATGCTTGCAGACTATTGCTGGACAGTGACAAGAGATGCTCCATTTAATGAATACAAGAGACAAGCCAAGAAGCGCCGAGTAGACACTGAATAGGACTAAACTATGTACCGAATAGTTTTTTGCCTTTTGTTTCATAATAAATTTTATTTATATAACCCTTTTGCTGATTTTTAAAGTGTTACATAAACAGGACAGGTGAATTATTATCATGTAAAGCAACCATAAACACATGAAAAGACCTAGGTTTACAATTTATGATTAAAACTCTACTATCTACACAATATACATAGACATAAAATGTAAAAACTTAAATATCTTAGAAACAGTAGCCAATCAGTTGTTTTAATTGTCATATTTGAATTCAGCACATCAAAATACATAATAAATAGCACATTTTATCTCTGAAGCAGACGACTTCTCAAAAATTGTAGACCAGTGTAATATAACGTAATTTCTTCAAACAGAGGCCAGATAAAAGATTCCGATTAATGTTAAATATATGGAAAGTTCGAAGAGTGTATTTTTCTGTTATTAAGATAATGTACGATAAACAGAAGATTGATACAGTTGCTAATTTTTTTTAAGGGACTCATTTGAAAATTTATTTTAACCTCTAAAATAATTGTAACATCTCAGAAAATTATTTCAATAGAGTAAGTGCTGCAAATTTGGGGAGGATATGTTGTCTTTTTCGTAGATAAAGTGAAGATTTAACACCTTAGTTATGTGCAAAAGACAACTCAGCCTTAAATGTGGATCTGTGACTAGCACATCCCCAAGAATCTGAGTGCTTATGCTTGGTACATCTAACAAGTAGCAATATCTGTTATTTGATATGTTATAATAAGCAAAATAATATTGTTTCTAGCACTGTTTCCCATTATAAATATGTGGAATGCCTGTTAAAACTGGAAATTCCATACCTAAAAATGAAATGTTTCTTTAAAAAGCTTAAAAAACTCTCAGACTTTAATTGTGGCTACTGCACCTCTGACTATGATCACTTGACGGTTTATTTCCTTGTCTGCTGGATGTGTGCCTCACAACAACAACTACTTAACTTTTCTTTCTTTCCTTTTTTTTTTTTCCAGTGTGGGAACTTTGCTGTCCTAGTGGATTTTCATATTATGCCTCAAGGCTCCAGTAGAGACTCCAGCTGGTTTTCAGATCATGAGAAGGAGGTACAACAAAATCACTTCTACTTCAAAAGCATGTAGCTGCAGGGAAAAAGTTGGATTGCATTGAACTGTTCAGATTTTCTTCTCAGTACTGTGATGTATTCAGTATTGTGAGTTATACCCTAACCCTGAACAACTCCTTTGGGACTACGAGGCCTGTGATGTGTGTTATCTCCCCTCAGGTCACTAAGTGACTGCTTTTAAATATTAAACTTTTTTGTGTTTGCTATTCTGACTTGGATATTTTTTAGATTTATGAACATAATGTAAACACATACTTATAGTGTGTATGTGTGATTATCTTAAGCTAAGAAAATGATTAATAAAATGAAGATTATGTAAGATGGATACTGTCCTTTTCTACAGTTCCTATCAAATGTCTTTTTATTAATTGTTTATTTTTTCTTGCTCTCAGAAATACGAGTGTTGCACCAAGAGTATAACAAGTGCAAGGAAATGTTGTCTTGGTATGCAGGCTATAGTGTCAGCAGATCTTTTATCTCCTGTAGAATGAAAATCGAACCTTATTCTTCAAAGGTCCATTAGAATTCCAAACAGGAACTAGGTTTAGGACCATAGATGAAATGTTACAAAATTACTGTAATATGCATCAGTGACCAAGGACATGAAGTTTGTACCTTTCATGAGATATTTTTCCTGTGATTTCTATTGGGATCTAGTAACAATTTACTGGATGATTTTTTTTCTCCATTACAGGCTATTGTGGGAACTTGAGTCTCCTATTAAAATGAATGTGAGACATGTAAATTGCCTCAAGTGCCAGTCCTTTTCCGCAAGTCTCTGTTACGGTACTTTTCAGCAGACCGCTTTCCTAATAATGGCATAATTGACTTGTCATCACAGAACATCCCAATACTTCTCACAAAATATTTTGCTTCAGTAGTGTAAAATCGAAAGGCGTAATAATTTGTTATTCTGGGGTGGTGGGGAGCAGAATATTTAGCAGTATGATTCAACTGATCTGTGCCTTATAAACCGGAGAGAAGTTTATAGGAAAAGTCTTTCTTTAAAATTTGCTTCTAAGTAAAAGAATCTTCATTAAAGCTTCTGTTTGTAACTGATTTTACTGTCCCAGTTTATCTGACTTCCCAGTGTTTTAAAAAAGTATTTTGCGTGACTGCCAAAATATAAGATATGAATTTCAGGAAATTGGATTTAATAATGAGGCACAACAGGGTGTTTGATACTTGTCTGTGACCTCACACTTTGAGTAAAGCACAAGGGTTGAGTGTCTTCACCAGCTGAGAAATGTGATTATAATAGCTCAACAACATATGCCTTAAAAGCCTTATTGAGATTTTGTGTTGATATAATAAGGTGGGAAGGGAAACGATTAATAAGAAACCATAGTCAAAATCATACCCCATGTAGAAAAACTTGGTGCAGGGCCTGGGAGCTTTTCAGTTTTCAACTGACACAGTTTTCTACTAATCACTTTGTGGCTTGCCTCCTGGCCTTTTCCAGACTCTGCAGAGCCACGAAGGGGGAAGACCCCATTGTATTAATTTAGATCGGTGGTCTCCAACCTTTTTAGGCACAAGATCACTTTTTGAATTTAAGTGCAACCCAGGATCTACCCCGCCTCTTCCCTGAGGCCCCGCCCCTTTCCTGAGGCTCCACCCCACTCACTCCATCCCCCCCCCCTCCATCGCTGGCTCTCCCCCACTCTCACTTTCACTGGTCTGGGGCAGAGGGTTGGGGTTCGGGAGGGCATGCAGGCTCTGGGCTGGGGCTGAGGGGTTTGGAGTGCGGGAGGGGGCTCTGAGTTGATCCTGGGGCAGGGGGTTGGGGTGCAGGAGGGGGTGAGGGGTGCTGGCTCTGGGAGGGGGCTCAGGGTTGGGGGTTGAAGTGCGGGCTCGTGCCCGGGGGCACTTACCTCGGGCGGCTCCTGGGCGGCAGCGCAGCGGGCTAAGGCAGGCTCCCTGCCTACCCCGGCCCCACTCAGGCACATCGGCATCTCCTCCCCATCACGAGCCAAGCCACCCCCCCACCCTGCCAGCCAGGAGTGCACCACATGGCCATGCCGCTCCCGGAAGGGGCCAACGCGCCCCTGCGGCCCCTGTGGGGGGACACGTGGCTCTGCATGCTTCCCAAGTTTTGGTTCAATAATTTCCAGTCCCACACTCTTCTTGTTTACCAGGCATGATCTTTATACGGTTCTGGTGTTAAATCAGTAGGCATTTTTGTTTGGACTAATTCAGGGAGGTTTTTTTGTCTTCCTTTTACCTTTTCCTATCAACATTTATTGTTTATAGGTTATTGTGACATCTTATGAACTTTCACTCACTTTTAACAGTTGTGCTCCATTAGAGTAAATTTGTAGGCCCAGTTATCACAACGGCTCCTCTGTGCTCAAGGGTCTCTGTAGAACTATGAGATGTGCAGGCTACTCCCTGCCCCAGAGCAACCCAAGTCTCTCAGGAACCTTGATTCCATTGGTTCTCTGATTGCCCCGGGGCCAAAATCCAATGAGCTGCTGACAGTTTGGTGTGGGACACTCTGGAAGGCTATTACATAGGGAATTATGTATGAGTTTGCAGGGGAATGATACTGTGTTCCTGGCCCTTTCCTTTTGTAGCTGCTCAGCTCTTCCCCCATTGGCACCGTACTGCATTGGTAGAAGGAGGAGAGAGACTGGTTGCTCCATTATCTACTTCTCTGACTGAGTCAGTGGAGAGCAGGATAGGAGCTCTAGTGTCTGTGCCTGGGCTGAGGGGAACCTCTAGTAAAAGACACTGTGACGGGTTGGATCACATAAACCCCCTTGGGAACTGCCACCTGATGTGCCAAGACTACTTCTGCCCCTGCTTTCCTGCCCTGGCAGCTTAGGACTCCAGCACCCTGTCTTGTTGAGCCAGACACGCCAGTCTACTCCAACACAGACCCAGGCTCTGAACCACGTGCCCCAAAGCTGCAGACTTAACCTGAAAGCAGTTTACAGAAGTGTTCCTGTCTTTAACACTCAGATACCCAACTCCCAATGGGGTTTAAACCCCAAATAAATCCGTTTTACCCTGTATAAAGCTCATAAATTGTTCGCCCTCTATAACACTGATAGAGAGATATGCACAGCTGTTTGCTCCCCCCCCCCCCCCAGGTATTAATACATACTCTGGGTTAATTAGTAAGTAAAAAGTGATTTTATTAAATACAGAAAGTAGGATTTAAGTGGTTCCAAGTAGTAACAGACAGAACAAAGTGAATTACCAAGTAAAATAAAATAAAACACGCAAATCTAAGTCTAATACAATAATAAAACTGAATATAGATAAGATCTCACCCTCAGAGATGTTTCAATAAGTTTCTTTCACAGACTGGACACCTTCCTAGTCTGGGCACAGTCCTTTCCCCGGTACAGCCCTTGTTCCAGCTCAGGTGGTAGCTAGGGGATTTCTCATGATGGCTGCCCTCTTTGTACTGTTCCACCCACTTTTATATCTTTTGCATAAGGCGGGAATCCTTTGTCCCTCTCTGGGTTCCCACCCCTTCGTTCTCAATGGAAAAGCACCAGGTTAAAGATGGATTCCAGTTCAGGTGACATGATCACATGTCACTGTAAGACTTCATTACCCACTTGCCAGCACACACGTATACAGGAAGACTTACAAGTAAAACAGAGCCATCTGCAGTCAATTGTCCTGGTTGATTGGAGCCATCAAGATTCCAAACCACCATTAATGGCCCACACTTTGCATAATTACAATAGGCCCTCAGAGTTATATTTTATATTTCTAGTTTCAGACACAAGAGTGATACATTTATACAAATAGGATGACCACATTCAGTAGATTATAAGCTTTGTAATGATACCTTACAAGAGACCTTATGCATGAAGCATATTCCAGTTACATTATATTCATACTCATCAGCATATTTTCATAAAATCATATAGAGTGCAACGTCACAGACACATTTTCAGTTTGCAATCAGATACAAATTTCCTTCTTAACACAATCACACTTGGTGTCCAGTTTAGAGCCTTGAGGACCCCAGGTTGAACACCACTAACATAGAGGTTGTCTGTAGGGTATTCTTGGTGGTTGGGGAGGGAGAATGCTGCTGCATTGACTCAGTTGCCCTTTCTTTGATGAATTTGAGTAACTTCCTCTGCTTTTCTGCCTTTCTCACCCTCTCCCTAGAGGTAATGGAGTAGAAGATCTGGCTTTATAGTTTAACAACAAATTTGTATTCTGATAAGTTTGTTGCATCAGTTTCATTGCTGTGCTATATGTGTGTAGCTATAATGCCTCATTAACAAGATCAGTTGAGTTCACAATTCTATGTTATAAGTGAAAAAGAGGGATATTAATTTTCTTTGATAAAAGCGCCAGTTTACATTTTTAAAAGGTATGCTTATGTTTATTTTGAGTTCTATTCCAGTAATCTCTTCATAAACACAACAGCTAAAAGAAATATTTTGAATATAAATGTAAGGAAGTTTATATTAATCTTTATTATTGCAAAGGGAACCAAGTGCATCTGATGTTTCAGCTACTTCCTGCTTTGTTTTTTTTTAATTTAAAATATTTTTTTCCATTGGAGAATGTGCAATGAGGTTACTTTGACGAGTTAAACAGCAGACTAGATACGAAGAACCCACGCTTTATGTGTGCTCTTTCATTAAAATTAAAACGTCATCCTAAAATTAAGGAGAAAATCAATGAAAATGGATCATTGATATACATGTAGTACATTATTTTGAGACCTAATCATTTATACCTGTGTTTAGATCATCTGTTTTCATGTGTCTATTCTGCATATTTTCTAGATTAGTCATAGCTGACCCCTGCAAAAGTCTTTTATTTAAAAAAAGTACTCATTTAATTTTTCATCTGTCTGAACACTGAAAAATTTAAATCTAAAATTATATCTTGGTGTCCAACAAAACATCAGTTCTTTGACAACAAGATACTGTGCAATGGAAAATGGGAATATTGAGAGAGAGGCCAAAACGAGTCCATATACAGTCAACTGAGAATTTGTTCAAAGTACTGTTGAGACCAGATGTCCTGTTTTTAAAGGAACAGTCCCATTTTTGGGGACTTTTTCTTATATAGGCGCTTATTACCTCCCACCCCCTGTCCCGTTTTTTCACAGTTGCTATCTGGTCACCCTGTGTTGAGATGAAGTCTTTATTTTATTCAAGTGCTTCCTGTACTAAAGCTTTTGCTCAGGCGCTTTTGAATGGTGTGTGTGTGTTTGTATGTGTGTAGTATGTGATTAAATAAGTTTTCAAGGTGTAAACAGTTAAATTTAGGAATGAATTCTAAATTAGTAAACCAGTGAAACTAGTTCTCCGTGACCTACTCAACTTCTAGCCTTCCCTAAAGTATCTCCTGGAATTGAACCAAAATAGTTTGGTCTTGTTTACAAGGATCCTAGAAGAGAAATTAGGACATTACAAATTCCTGGGAGAATCCCCCTACTACACCTTCATGTTATGGAGGATGAATTTTCTCATGGTAGATTCCATTTTAAAATGTATCATTTATTAACTTTGCCTGAATAAAATATTGTAATTTACTATTCAAAAGCATGATGTTACTTTTTGTGATATTAATGTCATGTTATGTTTATTTCATGTATCTAGTTAATGCGAATTTTCACAGTAAAATTGATTAGGGAAATTACTCAGCCATACAATTTGTCATATTTGACCATAACCATAATATTGTAATTTAGTAATTTCTGCCTCTTTCATTTTTCAAAATGTATATCTAAAGAGTCTAATTCTTTTTCCAACCCTTGTTGCAGTTTTAAAGTTACTTTCCCCATTTATTTATACTTTCAATAGTCCTTAAAATATGACAGTGCAAAATTGCATAGAATGGGTTTCTGCATACATTTTTGAGTGCTTTGATATTAATTTTTAAGGATGCATAGATTTAGACATAAATTTGCAACTGATTTCTATTTCAGGAACTGTGCTTGCTGCTAAAAGACACTATTAATTCAAGAGTCAAGCGCTACTTAGAAGCTCGTAAACACCGTGGCCAGTGGAAACACACGGAATGCACACAATCCAGTCCCTTGTCCCTAAAAGGTAGGGTCAAGTACAATAATTTTAAATATTGTAAATAAAATGAAAAAAATGGTAGAAATTATTTTTATTCTGTTTTTGATTACTATAAATGACATAGTCCCTACCAGGAAATCCAGTGAGCCTAGTGTCTAACTTAAGTGATTTTACATGTAAAAATATATATATTGTTTTTGCCATATAAGAATATATATTCTTTATATGTAAAAGTTCTTAAGTTAGACTGACTCTCTCTCTCTCTGTATACACTCACATCACATACATATTATATGATTTCATCTAACGCCAAAATTACAAAACACAGAGATTACATCCTTATTTTTTTATCCTTGTTCTGTATGACAAATAGGTATATTTCACCTACCACGTTTTGTTGTGATTAGAATTGGTAGTCATTTAATCAGCTCTGTTACCACAGCTTGGTAGCAGGGTTTGTTAAGTTGTGATCTCGTTTTGCTAATCGTATGCAGAAACACAACAAAATAGGAGGGCCATTTATTTAAGCTGGATATTGTTGATAGGTTTTATTGTGGGGGAACAAAAAGGTGAAGTTTTAAAATAACTGTTTTAATATCTGAAAATACTTCTTACTCAAGTCTAAGTCTGTAGAACTGTTTTAGGGCATAAACTACTTGGTAGTTTCCCTTCCCTTTCTTGATTGCTTAATTATTTACTCCATTATCTTTCCAGGTACTGAAGTTAAGCTGACTGGTTTGTAATTCCCCAGGTTGTCCTTATTTCCCTTTTTATAGACTGCCATTATATTTCCCTTTTCCAATCCTCTGGGATCTCTCCCGTCTTAAATGACTTTTCGAATATAATCATTAATGGCTGAGATATCTCCTCAGTCAGCTCTGTGAGTATTCTAGGATGTATTTTATCAAGCCCTGGTGACTTGAAGACATCTAACTTGTTTAAGTAATTTTTAACTTGTTCTTTCCCAATTTTAGCCTCTGATCCTACCTCATTTTCACTGGCATTCACTATGTTAGATGTCCAATTGCTACTAACCTTTTTGGTGAAAACCAAAAAAAAAAAAAAAAAAGTCATTGAGCACTCCCGACCTTTTCTGTTACTATTTCTGTTACTCCCATTGAGTAATAGGTCTACCCTGTCCTTGGTCTTCCTCTTGCTTCTAATGTATTTGTAGAATGTTTTCTTGTTACCCTTTATGTCTCTAGCTTGTTTAATCTAGTTTAGTGCCTTGGCCTTTCTAATTTTGTCCCTACATGATTGTGTTATTTGTTTATATTCATCCTTTGTCATTTGACCTATTTTCCACTTTTTGTAGGACTATTTTTTGAGTTTCAGATCATTGAAGATCTCCTGGTTAAGCCAGGGTGGTCTCTTGCCGTAATTCCTATCTTTCCTACACAGTGGGATAGTTTGCTCTTGTGCCCTTAATAATGTCTCTTTGAAAAACTGCCAACTCTCTTGAACTGTTTTTTCCCTTTGACTTGCTTCCTATGGGAACTTACCTACCAACTTTCTGAGTTTGCTAAAGTCTGCCTTCTTGAAACCCCTTGTCTTTATTGTGCTGTTTTCCCTTCTACCATTCCTTAGAATCATTAACTCTACCATTTCGTGATCACTTTCACCCAAGTTGCCTTCCACTTTCAAATTCTCAACCAGTTCCTCCCTATTTGCAGTACCAGTGCAATTACTGTTATGAATATTAATATGAACATATATTTTTATTAAGCACAGCAAAGATTAAATACTGTTTTGGTGGCTCATTAGGGCAGCAAATGATTGTAGAAGCCTTATAAAAATATGTTAGGAATACATGGGAACTAGCTTGCTATGACATGACTATTTTTTTCCCACAAGTACAAAATAGAATATAAGTAGAAAGTGCTGGAGGCCAGTAAAGATTTTTTTAAAAGCCTTTCCTGCAAGTTGGGAACCTTAATTTATCCCCCTAAAAGAGTGAACTGTGCAATGTTTATAAAGCATGTGAACTTTTAGATCCTCTTATATTTCTGGTTTTGAGAAAACAAATAGAATTTTCCTATGAAAAAAGAAAAGGATACCATTTTAAAAAGAAATCCTGCTAAGGAATGTTTTTTCCCACTGAGAAACATTTTTAATATATACTTTTTTAAAAAGGTAGCTGCCCAAATAAAGTGTGTTTAAAAGTAATTGTGTGAAAATAAATTTAATTGTTCTCAGATGCGCAGGCAGGTATCTTGTATAATTTGTTAATCTGAGAGTATATATGAAGCCTGACACATTTGTGAGTTGTTAATTTAAAGCAACCTTTTAATTAGAAAACTGGCACGCTGTTCCAGCCCTGGCAAACTGATGATCTATGTGTCTTGTCTACATTTCCCCTGATAACAAACACCCTAAAGGCAAATACGTCAAAAGAAGTCATCAGTAACATTAATGACTCCATTCTGAACCTGGAGGCTCTGGATTTTGGATTTGCCAGAACTATCATCCCATTCACCTTGCTGGATTAATTCCCACTAATTACTGATAGATGGAAAATAAATGTAAAAAAAGAAAATTCCATGGAAACTCGATTTGATGTTGAATGTCCTTACCAAGTCATCTTTTTACGCCCTCTCTGCCTTAAATGTTTGAGTTGGAAGCCCTGTCTATGGTGCCTCAATACGGCACTCTGAGAAAATGAAGTGCTTTGCTTAAGTCCAGCATTCATATGTTCTTCACTAAGCCAGTACACCTAAGAAAGAAACAAAGGAATGTGTGAATGTTCACCAGGGCAATCAGAGTCCATCTCATCAGGAGCCAGCTATTCAGAAGATCCACAGCCCAGTAACTTTTACACTTTACCAGTTACCAGCACTTAAACAAGGCAATAAAAGCTTTAGTTAATAGATGGTAAAAATATTGTATCTTTGGGTTCTACAGAAAGGAACTGGAACCCTTCAGAATAAGTCACTGCACACAAGATCTGGGAAATGAGTACTTCACAATCTGAACAGTCCTTAGTGTCATACAAAGAAATGTGCACAACCAGTCTGTTATATTTTGTATTGCAGGAAAAATTCATGTTGTGTTGTAATGGGGTTAATAGAAGTTCCTAAACATCTTCTAAAGCTGAAAAATGTTATAATTGGGGATTTCCCCAGAAGTGGGAGCCAAGCCACCTTTCTTTGATTGGCAATCTGGGCCTGCCTCTTAGGGCTGCGGAGCAGAGAGGAGTCCATTGTTAGAATGGCCACCTGGGATATTTCAAGGAGAAAATCATCAGCTAACAGATTTCTCTGTCTGACGTTATGGAGGTATATATTGCCTTCCCTTTTTGTGGCACATAAGTAAAATATCTGTGCAAGTTACTTGTTGTTTTACACAGCTCTTTCATTTACACCCACACAGTAGTGCGTGGTGATTCGCATACCATCTCATTAGGAAATCTGTGGGTGTTACACACAAGAGAAGAAGAAAGAAAAATGGGATAGAGAATGGAAAAATGGGAGAAAGTAGCCAAAACAAGCAAGTTCTTCCTATTCTTCCTTCTGTTTGAACAATTTCTCTGCCCCTCCCAAATGGCCAGTGTAAATTATCTGCCAAAGTAAGCTTTAATTTAGTCTTTAGTCATTGGTTTCAGAGTAAACTCTCTATTTCCTGTGTTTGATCTAATGTCGAAAAGTGTTTGATTTTGATTTATCTTATTTTTTAAGAGAAAAACGCAGTGGGATAGACTTACAAAGATACAGTTTTCCCCCCATCCAGTATGCATGCCTAGAGATGTGCAAGATGGGCATTCAGCTCGTAAACCTCACTAGCATGCCCATATCAGGCGTTCAGTGCATGCAAGTCAGCCCCTCACAAAAATTGCATCTTGGAAAATTTGACCCATTAAGAACTGGGCTTTCTACAAAAGTGTAAGTTGAGTTGTTATCTCTTAACTTCAGACCCAGCTTATATAATTTGTGAGGTATCATCACTGTGCTCCACTTTTACCAATCACTGACATCCTCTCGTAATGACATTTTCAAGCATGCTAGTCTGCTGCTTTCCTTACTCGGCGGAAAGTGGCTGCTCTTCTGCCTGACAGTAAGGGGCTGCAGAAACAAAGCAATAAGAGACTGAAAAGAGGGCTGAGCAGCGAGATCAAGGGCATAGTATGATAAAGGAAGAATGATGGGAAAGTTGGGAAGAAGGTAAAGAACACACAGGGAAGGATGGAACATTGGGACGGAGTGAGAAAAGGGTTAAAAGGTGACCTGCCAAGTCAACGGGGCTAGGTCCTTCATCTCCCACGTAGTAGCTGGAGTGGGAAGGAAGTACCTGGTAAACTGTGACCTCCTCCTTCTACTTCTTGAGGGAGGAGGGAGTTGGCTGTGTTTATTCTGCAAGACCATGTCTACACGACAAAGTTTTGCTGACACAAGTTACATTGGTGTACAGCCGCTGCAGTTAGTCCATCACTTGTGTGTGCATACTTGGCTCCTTGTGTCGGCACTGCACATGCTCACCAGGAGTGCTTGTGTCGATCCACAGTGCAGTGCACCATGGGTAGGTATCCCAGTGTGCAACCCGCCACAATTCAGCGCACTGTCTTTTGGGCAGTTTTGGGAATACATGACGGGGCAGAAACGACTCGCACGGAGGTGACTGGGAATGAGAGATCAACTTTCCATAAGGCAGTGTTCTCCATCCCATAATATCATCTATATCCCATAATTTTTGTGCCTATTTTCAATTTCCTACTAACCCGCGTGGGACTTGTCGCTGTCTGCCAGCTCTAACAGAAGCATGGAGCCTGCACAGCTCTGCACTACTGTCATGAGCATTGCAAACATAGGATGCACAATCCTTTGGTATTTGCTGAGCCACAAGAATAACCATGGGGAACATGGCAGTTTCCTGACTGTCAGTTTGCTATGGGACATAGTGAGAACCTATTCAAGGTTATTGGTGGCATTCATGGATCCGCTGCAAATGATGGATCACCACTTCTGGGTCTGAGAAATGAGCATTGACTGGTGGGATCGCATCGTGATGCAGGTTTGGGATGACGAGCAGTGGCTGCAGAACTTTCAGATCCACAAGATCACTTTTCTGGATCTGTGTGCCAAGCAAGCCATCCAACACCAGGGACACCAAACTGAGAGCTGTACTGACAGTGGAGAAGCGAGTGGTGATCACACCGTGGAAACTTGCAACACCAGATTGCTACCGATCAGTGGGAAATCCACAGTAAAAGCTGTTGTGATACAAGTAGGCCGGCCCATTAATAGTCTCCTGCTACACAGGACTGTGACTTTCAGCAATGTGCAGGACATAGTGAATGGCTTTGCGGCTATGCAGTTCCCCAACTGCAGTGGAGAAATAGATGGCATGCACATCTGCCTGACAGTAAGGCACAGATCACCTTGCCGCAGAGTGCATCAGCAGAAATGGCAACTTTTCCATGGGTATGCAAGTGCTGGTGGCTCCACAGGCATGCTTCATTGACATCAATGTTGGCTGGTCAGGGAAGGTGCATGACGTTCTCATCTTTAAGAACACAGGACTGTTCAGAAAGCTACAAGCAGGGACCTTCTTTCCCAACCAGCAGATTGCTGTTGGTGATGTTGAAATGCCAGTAGTGATCCTGGGGCATTCAGCCTATTTCTTGCTCCCCTGACTCATCAAGCTGTAAACTGGCCACCATGACAGCACCAGGGAAAGATTCAACTACAGGCTCAGCAGGTGCAGAATGACAGTTGAATGTGCTTTTGGTAGACTGAAAGGGCGCTGGCGTTGTTGACTCACCATATTGGATCTCGGTGTGAGAAATATCCCAATGGTTATAGCTGCCTGTTGTGTCCTGCATAGTATTTTTGTAGAAAAGGGGGAAAACTTGCCGCAAGGATGGAGGGCAGAGGTGGAGCGGCTTTCTGCTGAGTTCGAACATTCCAACACAAGGGCTATCAGACAAGCTCAACAAGGAGCTCTATGGCTTAGGGAGGCTTTGAAAGAGCACTCTAACAGCGATCCACAGTAATGTCCTGTGTTGCGCTGTGCTCAACCTGGCGCTGCAGTTTGGGGGCCTGTTAGGAATTGTGTGGTGCTTGCTGCACATCTGTGCATATATCACTGACAGTGTACCTATTAATGCTGGGGTGCTTACTGTACACTGGTGAAAATTACACTGTTTGGCACTGAGCTTGTGGGTTGTGAGTGTACAAGACCACTACTTTCACTGTCATCAGGCACTGTGCACTATGTGTTGTAAACTAATAAAGATGAATCACTTTCAAAACAAAAGAGTTTTATTCACTTACAAAAACAGCTCCAAAAAAATCTCTGAAGAGCTTATGTGAAATGCATTTTAACTTAAAACAATTGAGGAACCTTAATAAATAAACAAGAGGAAGGAACATTGATGTCCATTGTAGCTACACGTACATCAACTGTGGTTCTCACAGGTCAGTGTATGGGAAGCTATTCTTGTCCAGGCTTTCCCCCAGTGTATAATGGTAGGGGTAAGTATGCAGGCCCAGAGGCCATGTTGAATGCTAGGGGAGAAAGGGTGGTGTAGGGAGGAGCTGTGCAGCAGTTCTCCACAGACTGCAATGGGAGTCCAACCCTGGATTGTTGAATCTGGAGGTCCATAATTGTCTGCAGCAGCTGAGTTTGCTGATGGAGAAGCCCCATTATGTCCTTGTTCATCTGCCTCTCCTTTTCCTGTGCCTCCCTCCTCTTCATAGAATCATAGGGTTAGAAGGGACCGCAAGGGTCATTTAGTCTGACCCCCATCTGAGTGTGCCCCACTTCAGCACCATGCTGTGTTAAGGCAAAGATTCAGACTAACTGGTTCTTTGCTGGCCTCATACACAGGAGGCACCATGGCCCAATGGCGAAGGAAAGAGCAGACATGAGTGGAAGAGCTGGGAACAGAACCCAGGTCTCCATAGAGTCTGCAATATTCACCCTCCAGGCCCTCTGTTCAAGGTCTGATACAGCTCTGGCTTGCAGCATTTCACAGAACATGTCCTCTCGCCTCCTCTTTTTTCTCCTCATCTGAGTCATTTGTTCCGCTGATGTGGAAGGGGTGTACCCCTCAAGGCTGCAACAACTGCAGCTACAGATAAAACACACTTGAGGTACCATTATCAGTATGGTAGGAACGGAAAGCGAAACTTAAGATTCAGAACTCCCCCCTTCCATTGCTCCGCTAAAGTGTTAAACAAAACATGCTTATGGACACTTCTGCTTTGGAATGCTTGTGCCCGATGCCACTCTCAGCTCAAGCCATGGTGAGTATGACCCACCATGGGTGAGGGAAATGAGCAGGGAATTGCTTGGTTGCATGAAACTATGGGTATAGGGCACTGGCACTGAGTACTGGCACCATTTGTGAGGGTTGTTGGTGGTTTTAGCTCATGTCTCACTCCTAAGGGTAACAAAGGCCCAGAGAACAAGCTACTGCTGGTGTCCTGAAGTCACCTGGGCCTGTATGCTGCTAGCCCATTTACAGCAATGGTGTCTGTCAAAGTTTTTGCCAACTGGGGTGGGAAAGTGTCCTACCATGGAGGAAGAAATAAGGCTGCCATCCCTAGAAACTTTCAGGAAAGGATTGCAGTGTACCTCCATGGAACATAAGAATCGCCATCTAGCCCAATATCCTGTCTTCTGACAGTGGCCAATGCCAGGTGCTTCAGAAGGAATGAACAGAACAGGCAATCACTGAATGATCCATCCTCTTGTTGTCCACTCCCAGCTTCAGGCAGTCAGAAGCTAGGGAAACCCAAATCATGCGGTTGCATCCCTGACCATCTTGGCTAATGGCCATCGATGGACCATGAACTTATCTAATTCTGTTTTGAACCCCTTTGTAGTTTGGCCTTCACAACATCCCCTGCAAGGAGTTCCACAGGTTGACTGTGTGTTGTGTGAAGAAATACTTCCTTTTCTTTGTTTTAAACCTGCTGCCTGTTACTTTCGTTGGGTGACCCCCTGATTGTTGTGTTATGTAAAGGAGTAATTAACACTGCCTTATTCACTTTCTCCACACCATTCATGATGTTATAGACCTCTATTATATCGCCCCTTAGTCATCTCTTTTCCAACCTGAAAAATCCCAGTCTTTTTAATCTCTCTTCATATGGAAGCTGTTCCATACCCTTAATCATTTTTGTTGCCCTTCTGTGTACCTTTTTCAATTCTAATATATCTTTTTTGAGATGGGACGACCAGAACTGCACACAGTATTCAGGGTGTTGGCATACCATGAATTTGACCATGGAGTGCAGATAGAGGTGTGCTTTCCAAGCTGGACAAGGAAAAGGTATTTCAAAAAGGTGTGGGGGTTTTTAAGAGGTGGGGGCTTTCCCATATGTGTGGCCTTTGGTCAGTAGAGCAATTCCAAATGCAATGACAATAATTAGAAAACAGGATGTCACATGACACCCGAACTCCTGACTTCATCTTTTTTCCCTCCTTCTGTATGAGATCTTACCTCCTCTTTTTTACCTCCTGCAAATGCACAGGAAATGTGAAATCAACCAGCATAATAAAGACAAAGGTGCATCCAAAAGATCCTTCCAAAGCATTCTGCTCTCGCATCTCAATTTCATCTTTTTTGGCGCTTCTTAAAATCTTTTAGACAGTATCCCTTTTAAATTCCTCTCACTTGCGATCAATTAAAGGGCTGGTCCACACTAACCCCTCACTTCGAACTAAGATACGCAACTTCAGCTACGTTATTCACGTAGCTGAAGTCGAACTATCTTAGTTCGAACTTACTGCGGGTCCACACGCGGCAGGCAGGCTCCCCCATCGACTCCGCGTACTCCTCTCGCGGAGCAGGAGTACCGGTGTCGACGGCGAGCACTTCCGGGATCGATCCCAGAAGATCGATTGCTTACCGCCGGACCCGGAGGTAAGTATAGACGTACCCAAAGTGTGCCTATTGCTACCACAGGAGGTGAAGTTTGTTTGATACTCGTCTTCACAATGCCTCAGCATTTCTCAAACTGTGGGTTTTAGCTGCTTGAGTTTCTTGTTTCTCAGAGAGATAATTATAGCCCTATTTATCATTTAATGACTTATGGCCCAATCCTGCAGACCTTAATTGACTTTTACTCCTGTTTAAATGCAATATTGTGTGCAGTGACTGTACTTCAAATGATCCTATAGGCCCAGATCCTGTAATCAGATTCATGAGGCTGGACAGACCCCTGCATCTATGCAGAACCCCACTTAAGCCCAATGGGGCTCCACATGGACACAGGGACACCTGTGCAGATCTGATTGCAATGTCAAAGCTTTGGTGAGTTTGTTCAGCATTTTGTTGTGCCAATCCATTTAATCTACTTTGCGTCTGCCAGTGGAGATGGTTGCTCCCAGAAGTAAGCAATAATTGTTCCCCCTTATGCTGGTGGATTCTTAAAAATATTTTGATGGGGTGGTTTTATTTTTTATTTATTTTTTAATATTTTACATTTGTTTGTATGTCTGATGTATGCATGCTTTCCATATTTGATTTGGGATGTCAGTTTCTTGGGATTTTAACTACAAATCAGGCTAGCAGAGAATTTGAGAGGAATAAATATATCTTGTTTTAGCAAAAATCTTTCTTTTAAAAATTCCAAAATGCAGAAAAACATAGCTGGTATTTCAGGCTCTCTTTCCAGAAGAGGGAAATGTTTCCCATTTTAATAGTGTGTGGGCTTTTTTCTTTTGGTAATAAATTGAATAAAATTCTCACTCCTGGCCTCCCGCTCCTCATCCTGTGGTTGCCCTTTAAAAGCTGCCAGTTGTCTTTGATCAGTAGTTCCCAAAATGTGGTCTGTGGAGAGCTGGCTGGTCACATGACTCCAACCCTCTTATGGAACACTTTCCTAATATTACTTTTCCATGTAAGGAATTGCTGTAATTCTCCCAAGATGTTACATGATCACAGATGGAGGTGGTCCAGTGAGTCTTTTCTAGATAATTAAATAGCATTACCTAAGTATTGGCACTATGCAAGATACAAGGATAGGGAATACTGAAAATGTTGAGGTAACCTGAATCTCAGGCAAAACTGGTAAACTTTTAAGGTTGAGCACTGTACCTTCTGCAGCCCCCATGAGTAGCATAATTTCCCTGAGCTCATCTGCAAGAATCTTTCCCTCTCTACCTTAAGTCCCTCTTGAAGAGCCACTTCTTCTGTGCTGCTTACTGTGAATCTTGTTGACATATACATATGAAGGTGGTTTTTTTTTAAATGTTGTTTTCTATTCCCACTAACTTCAGTCTACTTGTCTGACTGTCCTTAGATTGTGAGCTCATTGGGTCAAGGATCGGTGTTTGTATATGGTTACAGCAATGTTGAATAGTGATCGATATCCCCCAACTTCTTCTGAAAGGCACTTCAGAGACTGCACATTTTCATGTGATAACTAATATAAGTTTTAGTAATGTTCAGTACATGGGGGGTAGGGGATGAGCCAAAGGGAATTAGGCACCCACTGAATTTCAATGGGGTTTGGGCGCTTAACTCCCTTAGGATTTTTTGAAAGTCCTAACTAGAATGTTTGTAATAATTGTGCCACTTTTCCATGTATTTCCTGGAGTACATTTCTTAGTAAATATGGCTTAGGTATTGCTAATACACCAATAACCTTAGTATCTAGGACGTTGCATTTTACTGCATGTTTCTGATTGTGTACGTGTATTTTTTCACTGAATATGGTTACAGAGTTATAGATAAATAACAAGAAAATCTGTTAACTAATAAAGTCTAAACTGCTGTTGTCCAACTTCAAAATATGATGAAAATTGTATTTGAGCTTTAAAATTATTCGTCATTCATCTCTTTAACGCTGAATCTATTCAGACTTTTTTGCAGTTTGCGTTTGAACTTTACTCTCCCCAGCTTGTGTGTTCTGGTGCTGGGAATTTAGAGCAACACTTGCAGTACCCCTTGAGCTTTATGTATAACAGAAACTTAGCCACTGAACACTAGTAACAGACTTTAAGAAAAATAAAAAAGCTGAAGGCTGTTAGCCACGTCTCTCACTGCCTACACTCAGACCTGGTCTACACTAGAAAATTAGGTCGCCATAACACTGTTGCTCAGAGATGTGAAAAATCCACACCCCTGATCAGCGCAGTTAAGCTGACCTAAGTCCCTGTGGAGACAGTGCTAGGTTGACAGAAGAATTCTGCCTGTCAGTTCTTCTGTGGACCCAGCTACCACCTCTCGGGTAGGTGGATTACCTGTGCTGGGAATCTCCCATCGGTGTAAGTAGTGTCTACACTGAAGTGCTGTAGCATTTTAAATGTAGGCAAGAACTTAGTAGTTAGTGATGAGTTTTCTTTGGGGTCTTTTTCAACTGATGATCTCACCTGATTTGAGCATTATTGAGTCTATATTTGTGTTTTATAGGGTAAAGGTGAGAGTAATTCCTTTTGTATAATAATTAAAGACCAGTTGTGCTTGATTTATTCATGGGTGTAGTCCCATCAGCTTCACTGGAAATACTCCCATGAGTAAGTTTAGCAGGATTTGAACCAGTGTAGGTTTCTGTTCAGTTCTTTGTCGTAGCTTTTAAGATTTTCAGTTTTGGGGGCTTATTAAATGAATCTTGTGATTAGTACAGAAACATGATAGCTATTTTCTTGTTAAGATTGTAACTACCCTTTGATTAGCCTGATTTTTGACACCCATACCCACTCCCACTGACTTCAGAAAACCTGCTTCCCAATTATTTTGTTTTGCGGGAGGTAGGAAAGGAGCAAGGATGATACAAAAGTTATTTTAGAAATATTTAAACAACAGAAGAACATAAGAATGACCATACTAGGTCAAACCTATGGCCCATCTAGCCCACTATCCTGTCTTCTGACAGTTGCCGGTGCCAAATGCTTCAGAGGGAATGAACAGAACAGGGCAAATTTTGAGTGATTCATCCCATCAGCCAGTCCCACCTTCTAGCAATTGGAGGTTTAGGTACACCCAGAGCATGGGGTTGCGTCCCTGACCATCTTAGCTAATAGCCATTGATGGATCTATCCTTCATTAACTTATCTAATTCTTTTTTGAA
This sequence comes from Emys orbicularis, assembly GCF_028017835.1. Lineage (NCBI taxonomy): Eukaryota > Metazoa > Chordata > Testudines > Emydidae > Emys > Emys orbicularis. Next base: position 206,256,336 of record NC_088685.1, on the reverse strand, counting down.
CACAGATACACATTTGGCCTTCACAACTTCCACAGCTTGACTGTGTTGTATGAAGAAGTGCTTCCTTTTGTTCGTTTTAAATCCGCTGCCTTATCAAAATGCAAAAATACCCCAACCTACCCCTCTGTTAGCGAGTAGGCTGGAGTTGTGGGATAATGGCTTGATCTAGAAACTCCAGTGTGTGTTGTTCCATTATCTTTCATGAGATCACTGTAGTGGTTTAGGAAAGATGGTGATCCTGATCATGCTTCTAGGGTACTAGAAATCCATTTTACTGTTAACTAAATTGTCTGTTAGTGAAAGTTGGGGGTTGACCCCTAAAGAAGAAGCTGGAGGTTCAGTCCCGAGAACCCAAAGATCTGCATTGCCTTGTTTCTTTCCACTACATCAGCTCTTTTGCAGGGAGTTCTCCATCTGCAGGTGCCCCAGGAATTTCCCAACCCAAGATGAGGCTTTCACAGCATGAATAGTGGGAGGGGCACATGCTTTGACCCTCTCAGTCAGCTCCTTCCCCCATAGAAGGAACTCCTGGTCCAGCATACGGAGAAGAACAGTACATAGAAATTTCTGGCCTCCCCTTCAGCACTGGGTTGAATATTAAGTGCCCCTCTGCACAACAAGTTTCAGGCACAGTTTGGATCTCTGTGGATTCCCAGTGAAGCTAATGAACTTGTTCCAATTAAACTTTTGTGTATAACATACTCACAGAGAAAAATATATATAATTTGCCCTTTTTGTTGCAAGGATAGATTTGAAAATGTAAATCACTTGCTAGGATCGAACACTTGTCAAAGCTGTTCTCACAGGTAATTCATAGTCCTTCCCCAGCAAAGCCCAACTTACCTTCAAATTCGAACTGGCCACCAGAACTTCTATCTGAGTCCCCCCCCTAAAAAGAGATGGGCCAAAATAGAATCTTCATCCCCAGGCACTGCTTAGCTCTGTACAGTTTGTTTCAGTACCTCCTCCAGTGGTGCTAGTGAGAGAAATCTCACCTATAGCACTTCCCAGAGAAATGGGCTGTTGTGCTTGTCTTTAGCAGCAGAATCCTTCTCTACTTCCATGGCAACAGGGTGTGGATATGGTGGTGGCAGAATCTTCAACCTTTCTGTGGTGGAACTGGCAGTATCATCATTTTTATTTTACCCCTTCTCCTTCAGGAGACACTTGGTGATCCCTTCCCCTGACATGGCAGTGGCACGAATTTTGACTGGTACAGGACACAGGGTTAAGGGGAAAAGGTAGAAAACAGCAAAACGTGCCACTTCCTGAGCTCTGTGACAATTTACTTCCTTGTTCATACTTCAGCAGGTGTAACTCTGAAGGCCCCATCTCCTGCTTCTCCCATTCATGTGGTGTTTGCCAAGTTTGTAATCTTGACTAGCTGAAGCAGTAAAGGAGTGTAGTTCAAAGAGCCTATGGAAGAAATGGAAAAATAACAAAGTGCAGACATTTATTGTTGTGGTTTTTAAATGCTTAAAAAAATTAAAAATCCCACAACCTAAAGATATTCCCAGATAGAATCTTTCAGATGATTAATGTTGAAAATAAATACCACTTCATTTAAAAAATACTGTATTTTTTTTTAATGAATAAACGTGACAAAGAAAGGTAGTTTGGAGTTAAAGTTCTAAAAACATCCTTAACACTGACCATTAAACAATGTCTATCTGCTATCCACCAGCAACCCCTTTCCTTCTATTTACTGTATGTCGTCTCTGTTTCCCTTTTTTTGCTGTATTTTTAAGATAGGAAAAAATGAAGATAAAAATAATTACAAGAAAATGTGTGTGTGTGTGTGTGTGTGTGTGTGTGTGTGTAAAATATACATATATCAGAGTCTATATATCTTCACACAAACATTAGAAATATTAGCAGCAAAAGATCTCTCGCTATAGAAAAAACTAGGTAATAGTTCAATACTGATAATCATAGGTATCCAGAAATAATCATTGGTATCTAGTGTGATCATATCTTCTCAGTCATCTATCAGATTTGGCCAGAAGCAATTGGACACTTCACTGATCTAAAATTTTCAGGGCCAGACTTTAAAATAGCTCAGCAGCTCCCATTTAGCCACATAAATGAATGGCTGAATTTTCAGAAGAACTCAGTGCCCATTTGTCTAAGTGGGAACTGAGCACATTTGAAAATCTGTCCAAGTTGTGGCTGCTGAGTGATTTTGACTATCTGGCCCTAACGTTTCTTGTTGACTCTTATGTGGGTTGTATGATTTCTCATTTCAACAGCTGTTGCTCTTGAAAAGATTTTTTTCTGTACTCTGTTTAGATTCTAAAGCTCCCATAATCTCTTGGTATCAGGTATTTTGGTTAGTGAAGAATGTCAGTTCCCAAAATGATATTTAATCTACTTGCTACCTTCTTCCAGACCTGATTAAACATAGGGCACCACAAAATGTGAGTAACAAATCACCATTACAGTATGTTCCACTACAAAGCATTTTAATCCAGTTTGTTCAGTATTACTGCTGCCAGTGTCTTAAATGGAATTTTCTGCTGAATAAGTTTGATTTTGAGACGGTGTGTGGTTTTATTCATGTTTCAACATATCTTCTTCCATCCACTAACAACATGGCACTCTGGATCTCTGCTCTAAGCATTCCTCAAATCCTGGGTTCAGCATTTCAAGGATGTTTGAGTACCTTGCGTTAGGAAGAATGTCTAAAATGGCAGAGAGGAGGTGGTTCTGACAGCATGTTCTACTAGATTTTTGTTAATTCATTCTTCAAATGTTTTTCCATGGATTCAGTGACTCTGAGGTTCATTTTTTTAAAGAACGATCAGGTAACTAGAAGATCTGTGGGTCAAAGTCCCTTTTGGCCAAAATATGGGCAGGATTCTGCTCTCACATCAGTGTAAATCTAGGCTACCTCTACACTACAAACCAGTGTCGGCATAGATACACCTGGAGTGAAAAGCAGGCTGCTTACACACTGTTGTGTAGCTATACAAGTCGATGAAAGATTCCAGCAGTGATGAGAGGCTTCAACAGCTTCTTGCTGCCAGAGCCTTTCCCTGTGGCAAAGAAAGGCTGTGGTGGGGGGGGGGGGAGGCAGTAGGGAAGCCCCCCCTGCCAGAGCCTTTCCCTGCTGCTGGGGTCTTTCCCTGTGATGGGAGAAGGCTCCGGGAGCCGGTGGAGCCTTTCCATGTTGCCTCTCCTGTGCCAGAGCCTTTCCCCATTGCCAGATTCTTCCTGTGATGGGGAAAAACTCCAGCAGCAAGGAGGCAGCGGGACACTGCACTGCTAAAATAATAGCAGTGTAGACAGGAAGCAGTTTGGGCGACTAGAGAGCCATGTAGGATATGTACTCGCATACATACCCACACCCTTCAGGTGTGTCTTTACTTGCCTACGCCATGGTTCACTGGCTACACTGCAACTGTGCTGGGGGGCTGCTATGTGGGTACATACACTACAGGCCACTGAAAGAAGCTTGCAGTATAGATGTACCCCTAAGAGTAACTTAATTGAAATCGTTGGTGTTGCACTAAGGTAAAATTGTGTACATGAGACTAGAGGACAATCAGTCTTAGTGACTCCAAGGTCATTGTGGTTAATGACACAACTAGTTCACCAAGGATTCTGAGGTTTAATGAAGCAACTATCCACCAATACTAATTTCATTCTAATTTCATCCCAGAATTTTCATGTGAAGTGGACACACTTTTGAAATCCCATATTGTCGTGAAAAATCTTCTGGATTTAATGTCAGCTGCAACCAGTGTAGCCACATCTCCTTCCTAGTGCCCTTGTAACTGATGCTGAACCAAATATCAGTCATGAGCAGCTGAGCAATAAAAGTTTTGCCAGACCTTGATTATACATGCAAACTCAGGAGCTCAACCATGTCTTCCATACTCACCCTTTACAACACTCGTATGTTGGCCCATCCCATATGCAATCCTCTTCTCCCTTTTCTTGCTCTTTTCAGGATGCCACTCAGACTAACAATACAGCCCCAACTTCTTCTTTGCAAAAACTCTCATATAATCCTCCCTTCTTCAGACAAAATTTGACTTAATGTTTGGTCATTGAAATGTAAGCAAGTTTGAGAAGGTACACCTCTACCTCGATATAACGCTGTCCTCGGGAGCCAAACAATCTTACTGTGTTATAGGTGAAACCGCGTTATATCGAACTTGCTTTGATCCACCAGAGTGCGCAGCCCCCCCCCCCCCCCTCGGAGCACTGCTTTACCGTGTTATATCTGAATTTGTGTTATATCGGGTCGCGTTATATCGGGGTAGAGGTGTAATGCAAGAGAAAATTCTGCTCAACAACCTTAAACACAATTGCAAATATATTCATCATTCATATATTCAGCATTCACTGTTGGTCCTGATTTCAATAACAATGCAGGCAGGTTGAGTGCACGTCTGAATGCACAGCACTGCTAATGCAAAACATTTTTGTTTTTTGGAGTAAAAGCAAATATAGTTTAAAGTCCAAGAAATCTTTTGTTTTGGCAAATTCCACTTGGTTAGCATCTCAGCTCAATATCTTGATAAAAACAAGAGGGAGATTCTCTGCTAACCATCTGTTACACTTAACATCAGATAAAATGCTACGTCCCAAGTTGAGTTATTTATTATATATAAATAGCTTGTTCATTTTCCCTTCGTTAGCCAAGCAGTTACTAGAAACCATAATTTTATAGTCTTGGTAATTTATCAAATGAAATTATGTCATTTATATTAACTCCATAAATTACTAACTTTAATTTGATCGTAAGAAGTTGGTGCCAAAAGAATTAAGAAACCCTTGTTCCAGCTAAAGCAGTACAACTGAGGCACCTCTAAACTTTTTAGCTACAGTTGTGAATATTCATTTTCTTGAATTTGTGCATCTGTATTGTAAGAGGTTTATGGTAATAGTGCCTGTGAAGTGCTGGATGTTTCTACAGTTTGCTAAGTACCCTCGAGTTCCCTCAACTTCAAAGCGAGTTGAAAACAGCACCTAATAGGATCTAACCCTATATAAATAATGGCCTAGGGAAAAGAGTTGTTTGGACTTTTTAAAAGATCCTTTTTTTCTTTTAAAAGCACACCATCAATTGGAAAGTAATACTTAAGTATAAAAACAATGTATCTAGTATTGGTACAGGTAGCGCCTAGATTACTATTTAAAAAATAAATTAGATAAAACATATTTCTCTATTTTTACAGTTTTGTTTTTGTTTTTACTTTTGACAACACATTCTCTCTCTCTCCTGTATAGAAGGTCAGTTAAGCTCCAGTCCTGGAAACACTTACGCACATGCTTAACTTTAAGGATCTGAGTAGTCACGCTGGACTACGGTAAAAGTCTGGGGACTACTCACATGCTTAAATTTAAGCTGTGTGTACGTGTGTGCAGGATTGGGTCCTCAGTCAGTTTCTACTGTTGTTTGAGTGGGTCTTTCTCACAGTTCCAAGGGAGAGAAAAACATTTTTTTAAATAAGAAAAATATGACTGAAATCACAAATACTGCAGGAGGTCAAAAGGGGGAGGTGTGGCTCCTGAGAAAAGGTTTTTAATGCTTGTTTTTAAATAAACTAGATTTCGGTTTAATGGTTTCCCTTTAATAAATTCATCTAATTTTCTTAAATTAGTTCAACTTTAAATGAATGAGACTCAGATGGAAAAAATTGAGAGGGTTTAATTTTTAGATTAAAATGTAGTTTCAGGTTCGTAGAAAATCTTCAGATACACAGGTATTATATGTTGCTAAAGAGAGTGAAAGTGCTGTGGTTACAATGTAAGCAAGAAAGCAGGGATTAAAAAAAACTGCAAGAAATATGATTTCCTTAGAAATGCTTGTAGGAATTTTACTTAATTGCAACCAGAAGCTTGACCTGGAAGTGTAATGTTTTGACCCGCTAGCTGTCTGGTTTCCTAAATGTGTTGTTTTGTGCTCTTTAAACTGAGAAAATTTATTTTACACATGTTTAACCCTGTGTGTCCCTAAAAGCACCAATGTAAAAATGACATCAAACCACCACCACCAGCAGTCCCCTAAAAAACAAACCAAGCAAATTAAATTTACAAGGAAGAAAATTCTTTTAGAAATGCTTGTTAAATGGTGCGGCTCTTGTTACTTTAATTGTCACAAGAGGTGGTTTCAGGCACACTTTATATGGTTGCAAGATAAGCAGTATCTTTTATTTTTGATGTTACTATGATATACAGCAATATTCTGCTTACCATTCTCTTATTCTTAAACTGCATTGCCATATGACAGATGTAGAGAGAAAATGTAGCATTTTTAGGTTTAAAAAATCCTTTTTCTAATTTATTTTTTTCATTACCCATCATGTAATCTTTATTTTCCTATGCTTAGAAAATTTTGCTGCAGTACTTAACTGAAAGGTTGACTGAGCTAGACTAAGAACCTGCCCGACAAAAATATATGGGTATTCCAAACTTTACTCACATGAGTAGTTCCATTGGCTTTAATGGGACTATTCATGTGAGTACAGTTATGTATGTTTGTGTTTGCAGGATTGGGCCAGACTTTCCATGGGTCTGTATTTTAGGGGCCTCTCTTGCTAAGACTTACACATGTGCTTAACTTTATACACTGTGAATATCATTCCTATTGATCTCAAAGGGACTTTGTGTAAAGATAAATATATGAGTGCAGTATCCGGGCCTTAATTTGTAAAATACTTATTGAAAAAAGTAAATAACTAAAATTTAGTAAAACTGGTACAAATTTAGGCAAAGCTCTTCATCACTTGAAAAGTGAAAAACCAATTTGTGGCTCCTTTGTGGACACACTAATAGGATTTAGTAAATTTCAGCAGTGTCATAAAGGCAAATAATAAATGTAATTTCTTTTATCATTTAGAACATTAGTCTGAAAGAAATGTCTGTTGTTTTTTTTTAATTCACTAAACAAATCCATGCAAAGCAAAGAGATTTAAATTGATTAATCTAGCTTTAGAGGAAAAAGGATGGAAGTTGGCAATCTCATGTTTGTTTATTTGCAGAATGTTTTTTCACTATCCTTTTAATTAACAGAAATATTTAGCTTCTATTGTGGAAACCAAAGTCAGGCTCACAACACTAACTCACAATTTAGAAATATCTTTTAACAATTAAACTAATGTCAACAACTTAAATTATAAGTTACATAAAAAGCAAGTGTATTTTTGTTTGAACTGGTGTAATATTGACATTTGTTTGACTTGTTCAGACTTATAGTTTCTGGATTGGTTATGTTCTCTCTTCTATATCATCTCAGTTTTCCCTCCTTAGATGAGATTGTAAAGAGAAATGGAAAAAGTCACTTTTTCGATAGTATGACAACTCACGCTGGGCCAGATCCTTACCATGTGTGAATTGATGTAGCTCCATTGAAGTCAATGGAGTTACTCCAATTTCCACCAGCTAAGGATCTGGTCCATTATTTGGAATACACAGGTAAGGAATTTGGGCTTTGTCATATAATTGAGTTGTATCTTTGTCATATAGTTGAGTTGTATACTGACAAAAACAAGGTGGGTGAGGTAATATCGTTTATTGGACCAACTTCTGTTGGTGAAAGAGAAATCTTTTGAGCTCCACAGAGCTCTTCTTCAGGTCTAGGAAAGGTAATCGGAGTGTCACAGCTAGATTGTTAAGCATAAAGAGTTAACACATGTTGCAAGAAACCATTCAAATACTGACAACAGTTTGGAAATTCATAGTGGTGGCCAGTAAACATAAGGGTATTTCCTTCTTTGCAGTCAAGGCACTAGAACAATTTTGTAATCGAGACACAGTCTCCTCTCAGTTTTTCATCATTATAATAGGTGGGGCTTATATTTTAATCCCTAATATGTCATCATGTCATGTAAACTGGTGTTAAATCACTATTTTTGTAAATTACTTTCACCAGAAAAAAGCATGTTAGAACAGATTTTTATCCCATTCCTTTAGATCTATGGTTCCCTTCCTACCGTCCCCTCACCTCATGCTATTTAGATGAAAAATATGTTGGTCCTAATTTTCTAAATTAGACGTCATCGTCTTTTGTGGGGCGGGGAGAGTGGGGGAGGTGCAATGACTTGAATTCACAGTTTTCCACCTGCTGGATTAATGCTTTCCCATGCATTACAGGTGCTAAATAGAGTGTTCTTCATTGCAGGCACTAAATTATGCCCACAGAAATGTAGGCTTGGTATGGAAATTATACATAACTAACTTGCTATTTGTGATTATACTTCAGGTCTAAGTACTTCCTGGGTTTTTTTTAGATTATTTAAACCCTAAACCTTTTCTTGGATTGGAACTTGGAATGCAAGGTCATTCCCTGGGGAAGTCCTTTTGTAACACAGTTTTTCTTTAGAAAAAATCCATTTGGCTCTTTTAAGCTGTTTCAGTGAAAAAGAAATGTTCTTCTGGTTTAAAGGATGCAGTGTCAAGTTAAAATGTTGTATATATAATTTTATATATACATTTTTAAAGCAAATGTGTTATTAATAATCTAATAATTTAATTGTAATTTGCTGTTCACTGTTTATGCTCTTAGCATATTTGTGACACTTCATTCAGCCTGGGCAATGAAAACAGAATGTTCAGTCTCAGCTTTGGTTTTAGTCCATTTCTAATCAGTTTCATTTTGTTTTTCTTTAGCTCTGTTGCATGGATTGCACATGCTTGAGTGGAATGTTCTTAATAGACAACATAAATCTAGAAACCATACTTCTATCTTATCTCTTTTCCATGCCTTTTGTTACAAGTAGCCCTAAAGATAACTATTAGTGAAAGAGATTATAGGGGGAAATATTTTTTTCATCTTTTTTACTTTGTGGTTTTGACAGCATTTTGTGTCTCGTCATTTTCAGTGAGATTGCTCACCAAGTAAAACTACACACGTAGCTTCAAATCAAAAGGGCAATTTTAATCCAAAACAACATGTCAGAAATTTAAACTGGCTGAGCCGTGAGAAAAAATTAGATCGGGGGTTCTCAAACTTGGGGTCAGGACCCCTCAAGGGTTCTTACATGGGGGGTCGTGAGCTGCCTGCCTCCACCCCAAACCCCGCTTCACCTCCAGCATTTATAATGGTGTTAAATATATTTAAAAGTGTTTTTAATTTATAAGGGGGTCGCACTCAGAGGCTTGCTATGTGAAAGGGGTCAGCAGTACAAAAATTTGAGAACCACTGAATTAGATGTTTTGGAAAACAGCAAGAAAAGCTGTACAATCAGAAATGTAGGAGTATCAGGTATGAAAATGTTTTGGGGGCAATCGATCTTCTTAGGCCTGTCTTGTGTTTTGGAGAAGACTTTGCAGAATTCAGTAACAGAGCCATGCAGGTGCCAGATTTTGCTGGGAAGTGAACACCTGCCAGGCTATTCCAGATAACTCAGCAGCTCATAGGCATTTTCCCAGGCTCCCAGATGAATGGTCTCTAATAGCCGTGGGAGAGGGCTTTCCACTGTTATACACTGTACCACAGGCTCTTCTTGGCAGCCTTGTTGGAAGCTCAAGTCAACTTGGCTGTAATTCCTTTGGAAAACAAGTGTTGCTGGATAGTTTTACAGTATAAACTCAGTGTCTGATATTTCCTCTCAGTGTCCTGGGACTGTGAAATATATCAGGCAGGGCAAATTACCACTCCCTTAAAATGCATTACTCACTGGAGCATATTGTTGCTTAAACTAAACTGCATCCTTGCTAGGACTCCATTTATTCGGTCATGTTTTGGTTTCCAGTGTCTCAGTGAATGTTTTTGGAACTCTGATATGATGGCTTAGATGTACAGTTTCAGAATCAGAATATCCACCTCCCCCCAATAGAAGTCTCATTTCTGCATTATTTACTGTAAACTTGAAAACATTTTTCTGATTTCTGTGTTGGTAACCTACATGTAGGAGGCTGCAGAGTGCACAGGTTCTTCAGATAGGAAGAAGAAGGCATTTCTGTAGTATCTTCATTTCTTGAGCTTGTGTAAGAGAATAGTTAACTTGCAGATATTTTTCCTTGGAAGGAGCAGAAAGAACTCTATAGTGTTAGTAGCATTGCAGCGCTGCTGTATTATCAGCTGACATTGGCACAGTTGTAGTTTTGCTAACACAAACTGATGTTACTGGATGGAGCAGTTCAGAAGTTCCAAAGACATTAATGCACTAGCAAGAAGTTTTTCAAAATATTTGTTAAAAATGGAATATAATGTTCTTTTAAAATATATTACACCCCAATGCCTGGCATGCAGATATCCACATCTTAAAACACACACCACAATTAGCAATAACTGGCACTTTTACTAGCATTATAATAATAATAAATGGAGATATCCCATCTCCTAGAACTGGAAGGGACCTTGAAAGGTCATCGAGTCCAGCCCCCTGCCTTCACTAGCAGGACCAAGTACTGATTTTGCCCTAGATCCTTAAGTGGCCCCCTCAAGGATTGAACTCACAATCCTGGGTTTAGCAGGCCAGTTCTCAAACCACTGAACTATCCCTCCCCCCATAAATGTACTGACATGATATCCCCTACTAACTGATCAGCAGAACGATATTTAATTGAGCTTCCATTAGAGCCTCATGACAATATAGCTTTCCTGCTGGTAGAAAGGTTCCACAAGGGAAGAATCAATGAAGAGGGGAAATTAAAGAGACATATTTAACAATATCTCAAATTATGTTTTGGTCATATCCTGTATGACTCTGTCACCAACAGAAGTCAACTTGAAATCATGCACTAACAAGAGGCAACTGAAGTGAAAATATCATAGAGCTGGGTAGGGTGGGGGTTGTCTTACTCCCAAGAGCAGACATATTGTAAATCAAAGGTCGTTAAGATCAATTTGAATCTCTGCTCAGGTTGTTAGTTGGTCAGATATGATTAAAGACTTACTTCTTACAGGACAGCTGGAAAATTAAACAGATAGACATGTTGATCCCATTCTTAGAAGAATCTCGGGCATGAAGCATTGTGTTTTAGAGTGAGGTGGGAAATGTAAAAGATGATCACCTTTTGTTTGAAGTTTTAATAAAAAAATACGATGACAGTGAAGTGCTTGTTCAGTGTTGTGAGGAACATTCAGGCGGAGATGATTTCCTCATTTAGACATCTATTTTCCTCATTTAGAGACTGGTTTGTAAATTTGTATTTTTACTAGAGATGGTCAAGATTTTTTTAGATGAGAGAATTTTTAATCTGAAAATACCGATTCATCAAAACGGAAACTGTTTGTGGAAATGTGTCAGTTTAGACCAAAGTTTTGTTGGACAGGTTTATCCAGAGTGGGGGGGAGAATGTGTGTGTGTGAGAGAGGGACCCCTCCTGCACCCGAAAAGAGCCAGTAGCCCAATGTTTAGGGCACTCACCTGGAATAAGAGACCCAGGTTCAAGTCCCTACTCTAAATCGGGCAGATTCGGACTGTTGGCAGTCCGGTCGCTCTTGTGTGCTTTTTGTGAAAAATTTCAAGAGGTCTTGTTTCTGATGCAGAACAAAAACAAACTTTGAAACCTTGAAATTTTTCACAAAACAGAATTCTTGTTTTTTTGCCAGCTCTAGTTTTTACAGACATCTCTCTGTTCCACTGTTACTGAGATCACAGTGGAAGGCATTGTACTGTCGCGATTACAATTTGTTTATAGAAAGCAAAAAGTCTTGTAGTCTTTGATTTGGCTAACCTCACTGACAGTGTGTCAAAAGGATAGTGGGTGCCAAACTGGAAATAGCTAACAACAATTTTCTTTAATCGTGTGCTGTAAATATGCAACTAATAAAGGTGATGGACTGCATCCAAAGTGTTCCTTGTTTTTAAAGGGTGGCTTAACTTGATACATCTTGACTCGATCTCTAAAGGGAGCCAAGTATTCAGTTGTCTTCCTAAGGGAAAAAGATGGCTGATAAATTATTTAGGGATTGATCATGGTAAATAGGCACGGTACTGCATGAAGGATGGTGTGGTGGAACACCACTGCAGGGGTCACTCCCAAAGGCACTGTGCAAGCTAGGAATCTCTGGAGCATGCAGAAGGGAATGAAGCTGCATTGTCATCCTTGTGCTGTGGTCAACATCCGGACCATCTGCTCCTGGTTAGCTCTCCTGGCTGGAATTGTGATGGGGATATGTGGTCCTGCGCCTTCCCTTGCCTTCTTTCTAGAGTCGAGAATGGCAATATTTATTTATAAGCTTTTCTGTGGCACTTGTCACCAAGGTATCTGAGTGCCTTGCAAACAGTAATGAGTTTAACCTTGTAACATCCCTGTGAGGTAGGGAAGAATTATTATCCCTACTTTACAGACTGAACTGAGGCAGAGAGAAACTAAGTGACTTGCCCAAGATCCCGCAGGAAGTTGATGGCAAAGCAGAGAATAGAATAGAACCCAGTTTTTTTGGAGTTGCAATCCAGTATACAAGATCATCTTTCTAGCCTTGAGAACCTTTATAGCACAAGGATTCTAAGTGTGGTCAGCCGCTGGGAACGAGGCTCCTTTGCCCCTGCTGGTGCACCCATGCTGAGGCTGGGCACAATTTGATCATCACGTGGTATTTATCACTGCAATTAAATATAGCCTGATCTTGAAGGGCGCTGCTTTTCTTGTTGAACTCAATGGGATTGGCAAATGATTAGCATCTTTTAGAATCTGCTCATAGCTGGCATCTCCATACCAAACTTTTAAAAACTTTACGCAAGCCAAGGTCTTTCTCTAAAAAGCGATTAGTTAAGAAAATTTTCAGCTGCTTTCTTGATTTGTGGGGTCACAGTGAACAGTGTCTAAGTCTCCAGAGCTGTTTGTCTGGCACCTTTTGTGGGCAGTGAATTAATTGAAATTAATTTCTGTGATTGGATAGCATAACTGATCAATTTTAAAATCCAGTGCTTTTTTTTTTTTACTCTGCTCTACATTAGTTAGTTTATTCTTGACTCTAAGAAGTTTTTATTAAAAATATTTATTTTGGAGAGATGCACATCTTGTAAGTGAGAGCTATGCCTTCCTTTCTCCAAACAATCGGGAGATGTGTAGCATACTGTGAGAACAGAATGTCCTTACACTTATTACAACACTCTGTTTAATGTTGCAGGTGGAAATTTTCACATTACAGCCTACTTCATAAAGAGATGGGTCAATCTCCGTTGTGTGGTGGGGAAGCAGTATCGCGGTAAGCAGGCAGTTTCTTATTCCGTTACTTAACATTTAGCACAATTGGGAGAAGGGAGGGGATCATAAACACAGTGTTTCTATTAGAATTTTGATTCAGTTTATTAGTTTCTGTTATTGTTTTGTTGTGGGATTTTTGTTTTTAATCAAAAATATTTCCAAACAGTTGTTTGTGTGTTTTATTTAACTTTAAAGTTGCTTACTGCCTTTTCCAGACTAATCAGCTCGGTCATACCAGATTTTATATTTGTGATGAGGCTCAGCATTTTACTGAGTCTCCACAAGGTGAATCAACCAGAGGTTGCATTCCCGTGAGTCACATCATTATTGTTTGAATATCTTATGGCATCAACTGTATGGTACAAGTGTATGCAGGCAAAAGCTTTCATTGAGCCCACTGCTGTAAAACCCCTACATAGGTGATGTCATTGGGCCAGAGATTTTTCTTCTTCATGTTTTTCCAAGCCAAGATGCTCTGTAAGGAAGTGATATCAATCCTGTTGCTCCAACAACAATAAAAAGGAACCATAACAATCACTGCCCTTTCAGTTGATCTTTTGAATTTAAAAGAAAAATAAAGTAAATCAACTAAGCGGCCTTAAAATCTTTTAACTGCTTGAATAACAATCTTAGTAATGTCTCTTACATTTTATAGGGTTTTATTTACTATGTTTATGGACATTTGTTAAGTCTCTTCTGTTTCAAATAACTACTAATTTTGTCTAACTTCATACTGAGTGCAGAGATTAGAGTGTTGATTTTAAGTATTTCAGCAAAGCTGTACATTTTCATGGCTGTTTTGGAATATTAGATTATATTGTAATAATGTCTTTTACATCAAAACTTTATTTGTTTTGGATCTAAGCTTTATTGGAATTTTACATGAAGTATTGTAGTCTAGTGACAGATTTGTTTTGTTAACCAGCAAGAGACTATCTGGCAAAATGTAACAGTTAAAACAGCCAAACTAAAATGTATTTGATCTACCAATACTATCAGAAAAAATTCTAAGGCCACGATCCTGTAATGAGCTCCACATGAATAGAACCCCCTGCTCCCACACAGAGGTCGTTGAAAGACAGTGGCCAAATTTGTTGTTGTTTCTTTGTCATTAATAATAATTTTTATTATTAATAAAAGCTGCTGCTGCACTCTAATAAGTATATTTCCTGAGCTAATAAACACTGTGGCCTCAGCAGTTCTTTTAGTCAGGATACATGTAATACTGCAACCAAAAAGAACACATTGTTTATCATTTAAGTACAATTCTGTATTTTGCAATTGAAACTCATGTTGCATTGGTTCATTTTACAGTCAAAGCTGAAATAACACATTGTCAGAATGCTTAATATCTGAGGCTAGGAGCAACCCTTCTGCGTATGCATCTTATCCTTCCTGTGCAGAAGGTGGGGATTACCGCCCCCACTCTCCATCCCAGCACCACTCCTTATTTCCTCTGGAGCCTTTCTGTTTGGAGCTCTGCAGGGCTGAGACCAGAAGAACAGCGGGTCTGACTACAAGCCACCGCACCAACCCACAGATCTAATAGTAATTAATACAGCATTAACTCTTGTAAAGTTACCTTCATGGCTCCTGCTTAGCAGTCATAGGAGGACTTGGCAAATGGCTGCACAGAGCATGCTGTCAGTGAAACACCACAGTCTTGTGGAGAAGCAGCCATCCATGTAGATAGCTCCATATTCCTCCCCTGTCTGCTGCCCTTTGATGGAATGTTCTGAGGGAAACTGTGTGGTCAGCCTCATAGTTTTCCTGCCTATCTTACCCCTTCCCCCTCCTGTAAGACAGGATGTTCTGGCCCATTGTTATAAAAGTCTGACAATTTCACATATAAATCCTAAATAAAAATATGCCGTTTTAATGGATGTAGAAATAATCGCAGATTGCTAAAACAGAACACCCTCTCTCTCTAGTAGTTTTGTCACTAAAAGGAGTGATGCCTGATGTACTCTATTCTGATCAGTGGTTCAGAATTGTTATTACTGAATCCTCTTCCCTCTAGTAATCTCAGATGACTACAAAGTTTTGTTGTTATGGGTTAACTCTGGAAACTGTGTTTTTAGGAGTAGGATATGTGAGATCGTAATGGAAAACAGTAATAAATCGTTTAAACACTTTAAAATCACCTTAGTCATAGTTTGAAAGATGTTTCCATATGCCATGTTATGTCCAATTTTGATGCAATACATTATACTGATGTTATAAACATGACTTAAAGTTTTTGAGATGAAAAGATGAATCACCAGACTAGCACAAAGGAAATATGCTGAATGACTTGCCAGTCGGGTTCCATGTGATATATTTGTCTTTGGCTGAGGTGGACTAATTTGCAGCCTAGTCTTTTCTCTGGAGAACTGAGCTTACTCTGTCCTATTGATAACTGAATGATTTACCCCCTCACCCACAAAAAAACCACAAGTGAAGGGGGAGGAGAGAGTGGGGAATTGCAAAAAGTGAGGTGGGAGAAAAGAATTATTGTGCATTTTAAAATGTCGGCTGCTTTGATTTACAAAATGTAGTACACATATACGTTGCCCTTATAAAAACTATATTATATACTGAAAGATGCATGTAATCTTTTTGGGGTTTGTTGTTTTACACAGAGCTGCGTGTATTTCCAGACAAATTTGTGGTTTGTGTCACTAGACTTGAATCTAATCCCAGTCTTTGGACAAGCGAAAACGGAGCACTGGTATGTATGGAGGAGTACTAGAATAGTCTGATTTATTGTTCAGTGGTGAGACATGTTTCTGTGTAGACTTAGTCATTCAAATGCTAATCTGATATTTTCTAGGGATGGAAAAGATCATCTAAACAATTGGGCCAAGATGTTCACAATGGGAACCTAAAGTTAGTCTCCTAAATGCATATTTTGTCACCTAAGTGGTCTGATTATCAAATGGGCTGAACACCCAACACCTCCCGCTGAAGCTAGTAGGAACTGCTAGAAGCTCAGCACTTTTGAAAATCAGGCTACTTGTTTAGAAACCTAACGTTAGGTATCCATATTTGACTATGTGGCCTTGAAACCTTTTGTGTTACCAAATATTAAGATTTATAAGGTCCACCGTATTATTTATTTTGCCTATTTTTTTGGCATCTCTGTTCTATAAGACAACTAATAAGGGTCAGCGTTGGCACTGCTGGAACAAAATATGTTCCCCTAATAAATTTATGGGAAAAAAGGTATTGCTGGGTAGTTCATTACCAGTAAAAATTATTACTTATATATTTCATCTAGAAGGCTCTATCAGGGTCAACAGCTTATGAATTTTATACTGCAGTTAACCACTGGTTGTCTCATGAGTGCTAACATTGACCCAGGTGGCCTGCTTTATAACAGGCAGTTTCTTTTGCACTCATGGTGAATGTCATAAATACACATTAAGGTCTGTGCATGTATTGTAGGCGTGATTAATGGAAATATTAATTTTAAACATTAAATTTAATTTAAGGCCCTTTGTAACAGGAAAGTTTCTTTCTAACATCAGCTACGAGGGCTTTATATTCTTTATTATCTTGGTCCCAAGATCGATAAACACCACAGGATAAGTAATCCAGCAAAAAGAGATGTTTAGGTTGCTCAAAAGAAATCTAGTAAACTGCTTTTGAAAATATTTTGTTACCGACCGGAACAAAAAACTATTACTCTCACAACATGTGTTTTAAAAGCCACTCAGACTCCTTAAAGTGGGACTATTTAACATGTATTTTGACAAACAAAAAACAAAAAAACAAAACCCTGTGATTGGGAAATGAATTATTATATTTTTCTTTTTAAAGTTTCTTGTAAAACTCTCCTTCCAATTTGAGAGAGTTAATTTCTCCAAAAAGCAACAAATAAGAATTCCCCTCCTTAGTTTCCCTTTCATATGATTCCTATTAGAAGAGGCAAGGCAACTGAATAATGTGCTGCTGTCAAGAATATTTTGATTGTTTCACATAAATATTACAGTATTGATTTGAAATTGTGGTAACTTAAAACTTGAATCCGTCTGTACAAATCCCTAATTATTCAAAAAGTGAACTTAACATTTTAAGGGCCTGTTCTATGGGGCTATTCATGTGAGTAAAGTTACTCAGGTACCTAATTCTTTGCAGGATCAGACCTTAAATCGGAGAGCTCTCC